>NC_137103.1:17298625-17641125 GCF_949357685.1 Gobio gobio | reverse complement strand
ATTGATCTGAAAAATAGTATATTCATTTTAAATTCATCCAGGTTCAAGAGGTAAATAAACATCATCAAGAGAGAAAGTCTCTCACACACACACACACACACACACACACACACACACACACACACACACACACACACACACACACACACACACACACACACACACACACTCACACACTCACACAGTGAGAAAGTGAGAGTGAGGGGGGGAGGGGAAGGAAAGGCAGAGGACATTGCATAGACTTAATGGTTTTTATACTGTACAAACTGTACATTCTATCCCCTACACTACCCCTACTCCTAAACCTACCATCACAGAAAACATTCTGCATTTTTACATTTTGAATAAAACATTATTTAGTATGTTTTTAAAGCTAGACAGTGAATTAAAGCATTTTTGAAAGTGACACACTTCCTGCTGCCAGTTGGTGTCCACACACACACACACACACACGTTGGGTTTTCATGTTTTATGGGGACCTTCCATAGGCGTAATGGTTTTAATACCGTACATACCGTATATTCTATCCCCCTTCACTGCCCCTGCCCCTAAACCTACCCATCAAGGGAGACATTCTGCATTTTTACATTTTCAAAAAACATCACTTAGTCTGATTTATAAGATGTTTTCCTCATGGGGACCTAAAAATGTCCCCACAAGGATGAGGATTTCGGATATTGCCATCTTTATGGGGACATTTTGTCCCCATAACGTAGGTGTTACCCATGAAATGATAACATTAATTTGGAATTTTTTTTTTTTTTTTTACTTGTATTCCTCTTGTGCAGAACTCACACAGTACACATTTGGTCGTTGTTATTGTAGTTTACTTTAGTTGAGTATTTGTGCACATTTGTGTGTGTGCGTGTGTGGTCAAACTGCAAACACAAAACAATTCACAATTATTATCTAGTAATGTTCACATCACCAAATACGTTTCTAAAACATTGTAACATCAGCTTTGTGTACTAAGCATTAAACTTTGTTTAACTAAATGCAACATATTTTACAGGCAATACAAACTGTAAATGTCTAAAACAAAACAAATATATAACATTAGGCGTTTAGGCGCTAATCGCAAATAGCGATCTTCATAGTGATACACAAACCATCACAACACTTAAACAACATAACACTTCTCACCACGCTGGGAATATAATGTAAGATAATAGTTTTAGCTGGAATTGTTAAATGTTCAAATCTTCATTTGAGATCAACATGGCTTTCTCACTCAGTTCTCTAAGTTCAGTTTGTTTTTCCCTGCACTTCTTCCTGCACGATCACATCACTTGCGCTCACCGGAACAACGTCCTTAAAGGGGCAGCACCCAACATCAGGGATTACCAGTCCCCACACACACACACACACACACACACACACACACACACACACACACACACACACACACACACACACACACACACACACACACACACACACACACACACACACACACACAGACAAATCCCTGAAGAGATGGAATGTTTTTTTTTTTATCCTGTTTCAAAACTAACACAATGCTGCCATCTTGTGTTCATTGAGGGGAGGGCACACACAGGCACAATACATTATTCAAATAAATATTTATAAAATATATATATATTCATCTGAAAAATAGTATAGTCTTTTAAAATTAATCTAAGTTCAATTGCCAAACATACAATCTTAATTTAATTGAAATCAAAATATGATTTTACAAGATGAGAGAATTTCTGTTCCCCTTTTTTGTCCTTATTTAATCCCTCGGCATGGCAACACCGTTTGAGATATCCAAAATCAGTTCGCATTTTAGCATCTTCAGTATCTTTGTTTCATGTTGACCGAGTTTGGTGGATATTGAATAAATCGCCTACGAGGAGAACGTAAAAACTCAGACCCTGAATTATAAAAATATTCAGCTTCAAACCAAAATATCTGACTTCCTGTTGGTCGGAAATAATGACTGTAAATTAGAAAGTTGTCCGGCTCGAAGAGATCAATATATGTACCGAGTTTGGTGACTGAAGATAAAACTAACCCCCCCACTTTTGTCAAAAGGTGGCGCTAGAGAGCCCCTCATCCCCGCCCGTTTCTGAGGCTTTGCCAATGTGTACTGACTGACATCTCTGATGTGTGTGTTGAGTTTCAAGCAGTTTCAAGCAATTTCAAGCATGCTAAGAGCCTCAGAACAGCCAAAAGATTATTAAACTTTGACACGTTGCCATGGCAACAGTATTTGAAATTTCAGGAATCCATTTCATACGTCTCTATCTGTCATGTTTTCACATTATACTGATGAAGTTTGAAATAAATCGGGTGCAAATAAGATGGTGATTCAAAGCATTTTTGAAAGTGACACACTTCCGGCTGCCAGTTGGTGGCGCTATAACTTTGACTCACAAAAGTCATATCCATGTGATCGGCCTCTTACAACGAACACACAGCTGAAGTTTCATCCAAATCAGTCAATGTTTGCACAAGTTAAAACACACTTCCTGTTTCCCTTTTCTCGCCATAAATTCGTTGCTTCGCCACGGCCAGACTTTTCGAGATATCAAAAAGCCGCTCGCAATTTAGCATCCTCAATATCTTTTCTTAATGCTGACCGAGTTTGGTGCTGATTGAAACAATGGCCTAGGAGGAGTATATCAAATTGCAGAGCATGCGTTGTCCGAACAACCCATAGTAGCTCACTTCCTGTTGGGCTGACGCATAACTTAGAGCACGAAAGTTGTTCGGCCCGATGAGGTTTATATGTGTACCGAGTTTCATACATGTACGTGCAAGTGTGTTCGATATATGGACCGAGTTTTCAAACCCCACTTTAGGGGGCGCTGTCGAGCCCCCCTGCCACGCCCGGGTACCAGCTTCAGCCCGGCTCTGATGGCCGCGCATTCCGATGCGTGTGCAAAGTTTCAAGAGTTTTTGAGCATGGTAAGAGCCCCAAAAGTGCCCGAGAAGTCGATAAAATAATAATAATAATTAAAGCTGCGAGCAGCGATGACGGGCCCAAGCCGGTGGCACCGCCACGCCGGTGGCATCAGCTTAACTGTGCACGGCAGGCAATAGGCATTTAAAATGGGAAAACATAAAAGGACTATGTCAAAGTCATCTGAATTCACCACATTAACTGCAGCAGTTGGTGCTGCTATGACCACAACAGCCACATCTATGAGATCAATTAAATTTATATGAATTTCATGTCAGATTATGTCAAAGGTCAAATTGGAATGAGTTCAGAATACCATTCGAATGCTGATGTTGTTTTATTCTAACACTTCTCTTCATGTGTTTTTGAGCTACCTTAGCTACCGTTTGTGCACCAATCTTATGCACCATAAAACATGCTTTCATTTCAATATGGGTGGTCCAATAAATTCTTTTTAATAAAAAATGTATAAATGGAGCCAAATCACAGAAACTGCAAAGATGATTTTAATATCAGTGTCAGGTAAGAGTAAGATGCGTGTCTACATTTTATGGAAGTTTATTATAAATAGCCACTTTTATAAAATCATGTGAAATTTATGTTTTAATACATTTATATTATATCAGTAAATAATTAATTTAAAGACATGTGCATCATACGTGATCTTGGCAAACACATCACATGACGTTTTTATTTTAAGTGATAGTTATTTGTGATAGCCTATATGAAAGGGTTAAATTATGATCAAAAGAGAAAGGCACACACACACACACACACACAATGATAGAGTGAGAGTGAGGGGGAGGGGAAGGACTGAGAGAAAGGCACACACACAAACTCACAGGGTGAGAGAGAGACCCCCCCCACACACACACACACAGATAGAGAGGGGGAAGGGGAAAGACAGGCAGATGGCATTCCATAGACTTAATGGTTTGTATACTGTAAAAACTGTACATTCTATCCCCCTACACTACCCCTAAGCCTACATATCACACACACACACACACACACACACACACACTACCCCTAAACCTACCATCACAGAAAACATTCTGCATTTTTACATTTTTATTAAAAAATTGTTTAGTATGCTGTTAAAGCTATTTTTATTTACGGGGACACATGAAATGTCTTCATAAACCATGATTATGTTGTAATAAACACCCCTCCAACACACGCATTTCTGAGGCTTTGCCCATTTCCACTGACTGACATCTCTGATGTGTGTGAGTTTCAAGCAATTTCAAGCATGCTAAGAGAAATTATACAAATATTCACGTTCAAACCAAAATATCTGACTTCCTGTTGGTCAGAGCTAATGACTGTAAAGTAAAAAATTAACTAATTAATCACATTTTTTTCTGTAATTAATCACGATTAATCGCAAGTTTTTAATATTTTAAGTTTGTAATATTTTGATATTGTAATAATTTCAGTTACTCTCCAAATTAATTTAGAAACAATTTAAAGACAGCATATTGTAAATATGTGTTGTATTGTCATTTTTTATGAATGAAGACCAGTATCACTGATACTAAATTCTCTATGAAACATTAATGACGTTACATTACAGTATAACTGAAAGCTCCCAATTTCAACATTTATTAGTCTTTAAAAAACAACTTTTAATTTAAGTGAACTTAAAAAAATCTTTACATAAACCCAAAATAATAAATGTTATATTTACCCATGGCCTTCCCTGTTATACAGAAATGTAATAGTTATCAAACCTTCCTTAACTGCATAAATAATAAATGAAATATAGATGAATCATCATTAAAGCTACAATTTTCTCTGTTCCCGTTGTTCTTTGATGAACATTAATGACAGGCATCATCAGTGCTCCTGTCACTTTAAGAACAACCGCGGATCTCACGCGCGGTCCCGCGCATCTCATTTCCTCACAACTCTTTAAAGTTCATTTAAGACGTTATTTAACTAATTTAAGACAGTATGAGAATACTCAAAATCCTCTGTGTTATTGTTTGTTCAACAGCAAAAGAGAACTCGATGTGAGCAGGAAACTGACGCGAGTCTATCTATGCGTCGAGTGTGTGTGTGTTTGTGTGTGTGTGTGTGTGTGTCAGTGTCCCTTGATTAGCTGACATGAGACGCATCCACACAGACAGGACACTGACACACACACACACACACACACACACACACACACACACACACACACACACACACACACACACAGACAGGACACACACACACACACACACACACACAGACAGGACACTGACACACACACACACACACACACACAGACAGGACACTGGCATACAGCGCGCGCTCTTGTGTCTTGTCGCGCTTGGAAGCATTTACATGAATAGGAGCGTGATCATGTAACGCTAAGCAAAAATGGATATAAAAACGGACGCTGTGTTATTTGCGTTAAATATTTTTAATGCGTTAAGCTTCCGTTTCACGTTGACCGAGTTTGGTGGAGATTGAATAAATCACCTACGAGGAGAACGTAAAAACTTAGACCCTGAATTATACAAATATTCACGTTTAAACAAAAACTTTCTGTGAAAAAAGACACTTATAAACAGACACTTGTAGAAAATAATGTGAATTTTTTTTTTAAATAAATTTGAACTATGTCAGTATGAATTTAAAGACAAATGTGTCAAAAGTGATCTTTGCAAACACAGCACATGACCTTCTGTAAAGCACATGTATAGAAAACACACTCACACTCCTGTTTTAAAAAAAGAGTTCTGTCTGAATGAGTACATGAAATCACGGCTGTCAGGTGAAAAGAATTGTAACTCAAATGTCATTTAGAAAATGAGTCCTGTACTGATATAGTGTCATAGTTCATGTCCACATTAACCACTACGTTGTAATACAATACCCATGTCATCATACACATTTGTGTCCTCATAAATCACATAAGCAAGCACAGAGAGAGAGAGAGAGAGAGAGAGAGAAAGGGAGTTTCAAAAATAATACAACACTGCCCCCTTTTGGTGATAGAGGGGAGGGCACACAAACAGTCAAAAACATTATTAAACTTTGACATGTTGCCATGGCAGCATTATTTGAAATATCAGGAATTCATTCATATGTCTCTATCTGTCATGTTTTCACATTATACTGATGAAGTTTGAAGTCAATCGTGTGAAAATAAGATGGTGATTCAAAGCATTTTTGAAAGTGACACACTTCCTGCTGCCAGTTGGTGGCGCTATAACTTTGACTCACAAAAGTCATATCCATGTGATCGGCCTCTTACAACGAACACACAGCTGAAGTTTCATCCAAATCAGTCAATGTTTGCACAAGTTATTACACACTTCCTGTTTACCTTTTCTCGCCATAAATTCGTTGCTTCGCCACGGCCAAACCGTTTAAGATATCAAAAATCCGTTCGCAATTTAGCATCCTCTGTGTCTTGACTTCATGCTGACCGAGTTTGGCACTGATTGAAACAATGGCCTCGGAGGAGTATATTAAATTCCAGAGCATGTGTTTTCAGAACAACCCATATTAGCTCACTTCCTGTTGGGCTGACACGTAACTTAGAGCACGAAAGTTGTTTGGCCCGATGAGGTCTATATGTGTACCGAGTTTCATACATGTACGTGCAAGTGTGTTTGATATATAGACCAAGTTTTCAGACACCACTTTAGGGGGCGCTGTCGAGCCCCCCTGCCACGCCCGGGTACCAGCTTCAGCCCGGCTCTGATGGCCGCGCATTCCGATGTGTGTGCAAAGTTTCAAGAGTTTTTGAGCATGGTAAGGGCCCCAAAAGTGCCCGAGAAGTCGATAAAATAATAATAATAATTAAAGCTGCGAGCAGCGATGACGGGCCCAAGCCGGTGGCACCGCCACCCCGGTGGCATCAGTTTAACTGTGCACGGCAGACAATAGGCATTTAAAATGGGAAAACATAAAAGGACTATGTCAAAGTCATCTGAATTCACCACATTAACTGCAGCAGTTGGTGCTGCTATGACCACAAACCACAACAGCCACATCTATGAGATCAATTAAATTTATATGAATTTCATGTCAGATTATGTCAAAGGTCAAATTGGAATGAGTTCAGAATACCATTCGAATGCTGATGTTGTTTTATTCTAACACTTCTCTTCATGTGTTTTTGAGCTACCTTAGCTACCATTTGTGCACCAATCTTATGCACCATAAAACATGCTTTAATTTCAATATGGGTGGTCCAATAAAAATTTTTTAATAAAAAATGTATAAATGGAGCCAAATCACAGAAACTGCAAAGATGATTTTAATATCAGTGTCAGGTAAGAGTAAGATGCGTGTCTACATTTTATGGAAGTTTATTATAAATAGCCACTTTTATAAAATCATGTGAAATTTATATTTTAATACATTTATATTATATCAGTAAATAATTAATTTAAAGACATGTGCATCAGACGTGATCTTGGCAAACACATCACATGACGTTTTTATTTCAAGTGATAGTTATTTGTGATAGCCTATATGAAAGGGTTAAATTATGATCAAGAGAGAAAGTCACACACACACACACACACAATGATAGAGTGAGAGTGAGGGGGAGGGGAAGGACTGAGAGAAAGGCACACACACAAACTCACAGGGTGAGAGAGAGACCCCCCCCTCCCCACACACACACACAGATAGAGAGGGGGAAGGGGAAAGACAGGCAGATGGCATTCCATAGACTTAATGGTTTGTATACTGTACAAACTGTACATTATATCCCCCTACACTACCCCTAAGCCTACATATCGCACACACACACACACACACACACACACCATAGCTGTCAACCCTCCCGTTTTTTCCGGGTTTCTCACGTATTTTAGCTCTTTTCCCGCTGTCTTCCCGTTTTAGTATTTTCCCGTAAAATATCCCGTATTTTTACGTTCTGATTGTGTTAACTCAGAACACGCAACTATCTGGTTTAGTGCCAGAAGACGCGAATGAGAAGTTGCGCGCACTGTGAGAAAATTTTCCGTGCACTCATCCGAGAGCGCGCACACGTCTCTCAGCGCGCAAATATTGAGTTCTCTTTCAAGTCTTGCTCTTGAATGGACAAACTCACGCAAAAAGTATGTCAACATATTGATGAGTATTCTAGCAGACATAGTCTGTATATGGCTTAAGTAAGCTTTATACAGTCCAGAAAAGACGACGCATATCCGAGGTCTTAAAGGGGCAGTAGCCTTTACTGCTGTCTGTTTAATGTCAAACAAAAGACAAGGGCATCACTCACTGCTCTTGATTGAATAACTTTTGTAAGTTTAATAGGATTAATCTTTAATTTATACAGTCATATATGCAATGTTATTTTACATTTGATCAATTTCTGTACCTGAAAACTAATGTTAGACGTACCTGAAAAACCTGAAAAGCATAGTTTATTTTATTAGTATCTTTGCTCAATAGTATTTATTTGTGCTGCTGCTTGTATTTAAATGATTTGTTCTTATTATTTTCTTTTGTTTTATTTGACAGTAGTCCTTTTTTCCCTGAACATAGCAAATACTGAACCGTACCGAAACGGGGAACCTTAAACCGTGATACAAACCGAACCGTGAGCAATCTGTACCGTTACACCCCTAGCGTAACGTATGATAAAATGACTGCAAAGGTTGGGAAACACTGGCTTAGGCTACTATCGAAGAAGAAGAAGACAGTTGCAGCCGCGCGGTTGGGAGGAAGAGGGAAAAAGTAGCGGGAAGTAAACTTCAAGGAGAGTATAGTAATAATAAATGATAATAAATGGAATAAATAAATAATAAATGAAAATAATAAATGTTATATTTACCCATGGCCTTCCCTGTTATACAGAAATGTAATAGTTATCAAACCTTCCTTAACTGTATAAATAATAAATGAAATATAGATGAATCATCATTAAAGCTACAATTTTCTCTGTTCCCGTTGTTCTTTGATGAACATTAATGACAGGCTGACTCCACAAAATGACTCTAATTTGCCTCTTTGAAAAATAATTCTCTAATTTAACCTTATTACTATACTAATTGTAATATAAATAATACAAATATTAGAAGAAAAATATTTTAAGTGGTCATTATTGACAATAAATATTGCACAACTAGTATTTAGTACCAAAAGATCTCCTCAAAATATTCAATAAATATTATTGAACTAAAATATAGAACATTTATTTAATTGAAAAATAGTTAAGGTGTATGGTCACATTTGACCATCAATTAGTATGAGTATGACCAATTAGTATGGAATACCTGAAGGCTAAGTACAATAAAAAACATTAACATTAATGTTAACATTGTTGCATTACTCTCCATTATAAAACGATCCTGTATGGTTGATGTAATAATCAATGCACACTATGCTGTACTGTTTACCAAAACTTGCTGCAAACCCCTGTAAAGTGGAGCTGTTGTGTATCAAGCCATTCAAATGTATTGACACAGCGCTAGAAGTATTGAGATTTCTGTGAAGCACGACTGCGCGCGCCGCCGGGAGATGATAGAGCATGTCGCAACTCCGAATGGTTTTTCAACACTCTGGCTTTAACTGTTATGCCATATTAGCGCCAAAACGCTATTTATTGTTTGAATTTCGCATTAAAACTTTAAAAAATGTAAAAGCTTAGACATTGTTTAATATCAAAAGCAGGTTTGGCAATTTGGCGTGAGATTAAGTTGGGCAGCGTGAGAGCGTGAGACAGAGCCTGAAAGCGTGAGTGTCACGCCAAATGCGTGAGAGTTGGCAACCCTAGGCAAAAGAGAACTCGATGTGAGCAGGAAACTGACGCGAGTCTATCTATGCATCGAGTGTGTGTGTGTGTGTGTGTGTGTGTGTGTGTGTGTGTGTGTGTGTGTCAGTGTCCCTTGAATAGCTGACATGAGACGCATCCACACAGACAGGACACTGACACACACACATACACATACACACACACACAGACAGGACACACACACACACACACACACACACACACACACACACACACACAGACAGGACACTAACACACACACACAGACAGGACACTGGCATACAGCGCGCTATCTTGTGTCTTGTCGCGCTTGGAAGCATGTACATGAATAGGAGCGTGATCATGTAACGCTAAGCAAAAATGGATATAAAAACGGACGCTGTGTTATTTGCGTTAAATATTTTTAATGCGTTAAGCTTCCGTTTCACGTTGACCGAGTTTGGTGGAGATTGAATAAATCACCTACGAGGAGAACGTAAAAACTCAGACCCTGAATTATACAAATATTCACGTTCAAACAAAAACTTTCTGTGAAAAAAAGACACTTATAAACAGACACTTGTAGAAAATAATGTGAATTTTTTTTAAAAATAAATTTGAACTGTCAGTAAATAATGAATTTAAAGACAAATGTGTCAAAAGTGATCTTTGCAAACACAGCACATGACCTTCTGTAAAGCACATGTATAGAAAACACACTCACACTCCTCTGTTTTAAAAAAAGAGTTCTGTCTGAATGAGTACATGAAATCACGGCTGTCAGATGATAAGAATTGTAACTCAAATGTGATTTAGAAAATGAGTTCTGTAGTGATATAGTGTCATAGTTCATGTCCACATTAACCACTACGTTGTAATACCAATAGCCATGTCATCATACACATTTGTGTCCTCATAAATCACATAAGCAAGCACAGAGAGAGAGAGAGAGAGAGAAAGGGAGTTTCAAAAATAATACAACACTGCCCCCTTTTGGTGATAGAGGGGAGGGCACACAAACAGTCAAAAACATTATTAAACTTTGACATGTTGCCATGGCAGCATTATTTGAAATATCAGGAATTCATTCATATGTCTCTATCTGTCATGTTTTCACATTATACTGATGAAGTTTGAAGTCAATCGTGTGAAAATAAGATGGTGATTCAAAGCATTTTTGAAAGTGACACACTTCCTGCTGCCAGTTGGTGGCGCTATAACTTTGACTCACAAAAGTCATATCCATGTGATCGGCCTCTTACAACGAACACACAGCTGAAGTTTCATCCAAATCAGTCAATGTTTGCACAAGTTATTACACACTTCCTGTTTACCTTTTCTCGCCATAAATTCGTTGCTTCGCCACGGCCAAACCGTTTAAGATATCAAAAATCCGTTCGCAATTTAGCATCCTCTGTGTCTTGACTTCATGCTGACCGAGTTTGGCACTGATTGAAACAATGGCCTCGGAGGAGTATATTAAATTCCAGAGCATGTGTTTTCAGAACAACCCATATTAGCTCACTTCCTGTTGGGCTGACACGTAACTTAGAGCACGAAAGTTGACACACACACACACACACACACACACACACACACACAGAAAGAGAGTTTAAAAAATAACACAACACTGCCACCCTTTAGTGAGGGGAGGGCAGACAGAGAATAAATATTCAGAAGAAATATATTAAATAAAATAAATATATTGATCTGAAAAATAGTATGATTATTTTAAAGCTATTTGGTTACATTTTAATAAAACATTGTTTTAGTATGTTTTTAAACACACACACATACACGTTGTAATACCAGTGTAATACCCATGTCATTATACAAATTTGTGTCCTCATAAATCACAAACAAGAGAGAGAGAGAGAGAGAGAGAGAGAGAGAGAGAGAAACAAGTTTTTTTTTTATCCTGCTTCAAAACTAATACAATGCTGCCATCTTGTGTTCATTGAGGGGAGAGCAGCAGACAGAGAATTTCTGTTCCCCTTTTTTGTCCTTATTTAATCCCTCGCCATGGAAACACCGTTTGAGATATCCAATATCCGTTCACATTTTAGCATCTTCAGTATCTTTGTTTCATGTTGACCGAGTTTGGTGGAGATTGAATAAAACGCCTACGAGGAGAACGTAAAAACTCAGACCCCGATTTAACCAAAAATTTACCTTCAAACCAAAATATCTGACTTCCTGTTGGTCGGAGCTAATGACTGTAAATTAGAAAGTTGTCCGGCTCGATGAGGTCAATATATATACTGAGTTTGGTGATTGTAGATGAAACGAAGCCCTTCACTTTTGTCAAAAGGTGGCGCTAGAGAGCCCCTCATCCCCGCCCGTTTCTGAGGCTTTGTCCATGTGTACTGACTGACATCTCTGATGTGTGTGTTGAGTTTCAAGCAGTTTCAAGCAATTTCAAGCATGCTAAGAGCCTCAGAACAGCCAAAAGATTATTAAACTTTGACACGTTGCCATGGCAACAGTATTTGAAATTTCAGGAATCCATTTCATACGTCTCTATCTCTCATGTTTTCACATTATACTGATGAAGTTTGAAGTAAATGGGGTGAAAATAAGATGGTGATTCAAAGCATTTTTGAAAGTGACACACTTCCTGCTGCCAGTTGGTGGCGCTATAACTTTGACTCACAAAAGTCATATCCATGTGATCGGCCTCTTACAACAAACACACAGCTGAAGTTTCATCCAAATCAGTCAATGTTTGCACAAGTTATAACACACTTCCTGTTTCCCTTTTCTCGCCATAAATTCGTTGCTTCGCCACGGCCACACCATTTGAGATATCAAAAATCCGCTCGCAATTTAGCATCCTGGATATGTTCTCTTCATGCTGACCGAGTTTGGCGATGATCGAAACAATGGCCTCGGAGGAGTATATTAAATTCCAGAGCATGGGTTTTCCGAACAACCGATTATAGCTCACTTCCTGTTGGGCTGACGCATAACTATGAGCACGAAAGTTGTTTGGCCCGATGAGGTCTATATGTGTACCGAGTTTCATACATGTACGTGCAAGTGTGTTTGATATATGGACCAAGTTTTCAGACCCCACTTAAGGGGGCGCTGTCGAGCCCCCCTGCCACGCCCGGGTACCAGCTTCAGCCCGGCTCTGATGGCCGCGCATTCCGACGCCTGTGCGAAGTTTCAAGAGTTTTCGAGCATGTTAAGTGCCCCAAAAGTACCCGAGAAGTCGAAAAAAAAAAAAAAAAAAAAAAAAAAAAAAAAAAACAAAGAATAATCTGAGGAAGAACAATAGGGCTCTGCGCCCTTTCAGGGCTTGGGCCCTAATAAGAAACAGAGGAAGAACAATAGGGCTCTGCGCCCTTTCAGGGCTTGGGCCCTAATAAGAAACAGAGGAAGAACAATAGGGCTCTGCGCCCTTTCAGGGCTTGGGCCCTAACAATAGGGCTCTGCGCCCTTTCAGGCTTGAGCCCTAAAAAAACAAAGAATAATCTGAGGAAGAACAATAGGGCTCTGCGCCCTTTGGGCTTGGGCCCTAATAATTATATAATTAGTATTATTTATTTCATAATTATTATTATTATTAGTAGAGACGTATTATTATTACATAGAGACGTAGCTAAATTTACTGTAGGCTACAATCTGTAGTCAATTTCTTCACGTTAAACCGAACTTTTATTTTGACGGGTTGCCGTGATTCCCAGTGTCTGTGTTCATGATGATATGACAGTGGGTGCGCGTCTCAGTCATTCAGCTCCCTAGTTCAGTCAGGGCACTGATCAGGGATCAGCCCATTGACTCATGTCCTGATCAGTGCCCTGACTACTGAACCAGGAGCTGATTGAGATGCACCCAGTTTTCTCAAATGAAACGGTAAATTCTCATGAAGTGACGGTTTATTCGTGTCGGCAGAGACTACAATAGCGATTGCGCTGCGCACGTCATCCACACAGACGCATAACATGCAGGAGTAATTTTGCAGTTTATTATTTACAGACACTAGTATATATTCGGCTTCAGTCTGGAGCCCTGTGCTTAAATTAACACGGAAGCGACTGAACGCAGCTGTATGGTGAGCTATACTAGCTGTATGGTGAGCTATATTTAGAACAGACCCGCGGGCAACTCGTGTGGTGCTTGCGGGCGACTCATGTTGTTGACCCCTGAGTCTAAGTCGTCGCTTTCCTTCTTCTTTTTAAACCCAAAGTGCTAACACACATCTGCTTTTAAGCATGAAGGCGCTGGATTTATATTCGCCTCCATTCTTTTGAATCTCCTCGCTCTCACTCCGTAAACAAGAAGAGGTAGAGGTCGGCGTCTGTGTAAAGTTAGTAGTACGGGTAACTTGCTCTACAGCAATACTAGCGGCTGGGTGACCAAATCGCTCTTCCTGCAACGCAAATGGGGGTAAACACGGGGATTTGAATGGGACTTATGTATCGATACTCGCGGCTTAAAAATCGATACTTTCTTGGGAGAGAAAATATCGATTTATATCGCAGAATCGATAAAATTGCCCAGCCTTACTGTATGTGAATTAGGGCTGTCAAAATTGACGAAACTACTAGTGTCGCGGAGCGGGAGTGTTACGGATACGTGGTGTTGCCATAGACAATTAATTAATTTGGTAAATAAATATAAACAACATTTATTTATACATCACACAACTATTTACAACACAACAGAGGTTGGCTTTGCTTGAGTTATTGCTCTGGATTTTGTTGCTTTTAAGAAAAAAAACCCTAATTTTTGCCTGTTTAGGTTCGTCACCTTCTCCATTGCATTTTTACATTTTTACCATTAAAGTTCTACACGCAAATCCGTGTTTTTGTGTTTGTTGTTTTTTTGGGGGGGAATATATTTCAGGGCTCAGTATTTTCACTGACCCCACCACAAAAAAAAACCGACAAATAAAATAAAATAGGCCTAGTATTGTTTTTGAGCCAAATAAGCTTAATAAATAAGGTTATGACTCTAAAAACTAATATCCTAACTCATATATATTTTTTATATTGTTAAAGACCGTCAGTAATAAAATAAGAACAAATAATCAAATTATGAGCAAAAGCACAAATAAATACAGCAGAACAAACATATACAAATTAAATAAACAGTTATTTTCATGTAGGTCTAAACTAGATTGTCAGGTACAAAAATAGTAATCAAATGTAAAATATCACTGCATAGTCTGCATAAAAGTATATGCCACTGCATATAAATACAGATTAACCCTTATTAAAAGTTATTCAGTCAAGGGCAGTGAGTAGTTTTTTTTTTTTGTCTTTTGTTATCTCAATATTTATATAGCCAATGACGATATTTTCCGGCTTTCCATGTGTGTTCACTGTTATACGGTAGGGGGCACTGTAGCGCATTTCCTGCACGAGAACAGAATCTCCTGATCAAAACACAGCCGAAGAAGCAGGAACGTGCGTTATCATAAGCAGATGCATATGTAAAATAACGCGATCATCACCATTAAACAGCATATAAATCACAACTGCCTAATGTTATTGAATGAAATGCCAACCCAGGACGAGTTATAGGACCTTGAGGCTTTGGGGTGTTGATGGACTCCATCTACAACATCTGTGTTTTGTTCATCGTTCGGACGTAACGTTAGTCTTTTACAAAAACGTGATTTTTTTCAGCTTTATGCTCAAAATGTTGTTTTTTCATGAAACTTGCAACATTCAAGTGTTGATTAAAAAAATTATGTATGAAGCTGGAATAAAACAGTGGGTCTGTTCTTTCTTTTGATGCATGTTTAGATATTCTGTGGGCCATTAAAACTTGTGAAAATGACCATAAATGCTGGCGGTGACTGGCAAATTTCATGTTTACGTTCATTTAAAAGACCTAACCGACTATGTTTACGATGATACTCAACAAGACAGTCATTTTGATATAATTTTGTGTGATTATTCGCGTGCTGTGAGACGCGTGGCCGTGCGTGTGTGTGTGTGTTGTTGCTGTCCTTCGCGAGTATCAAACTGAGAGACACTTTCTCGTCTATGAGCGCTTGAATATTTAAATTGGCAAGGCTTAAAAATGCGCAAATGATCAGTTTCCGTGAAGATGCAGCTTTGGCCCGAGTGTCTTTCACGCTGGCACTAAACCATCAGGCAATTCTTATTGTCGACCGTAATGACAAATATTTTTTGTCATTCATTCAGGGGGGGCGGGGGGTCGTTTTGGGGGGGCGGGGGGTCGTTTTGGGAGGGCGGGGCGCCCCCCCAAAACAATGGTAGGGGAAACACTGGGGCAGCTGATGGGCAATATATGATGGCCGATTTTCTTTTTTTTCCCCCCTTCATCTCAAAATCTAACAGTTAATTAATAAGAAGTTGCTCCATCTCACACACATTCTCAGAGGGAGAGAAATTCTCCAGTACAGGACCAGAATTGATAACGTCAGAGCTTACCTACACAATGCAGGCTACTATAATAATTTAGCAGCTGGGCTCGTTACCAGGTTTTGGTACCTGTGCCTACCTGTAGCCTAAACTACAGCTGGTTGAAGGCTTGCTAACAATATAGTTCCAAACAGGTACTTGCCTTCTCTCTCCAAATGTTATTCTCCTTCTCTCTCCAAAAAGTAGCATCATATTTGACCAATTAAATACACTGATCAGGCATAACATTATGACTAATATTGTGTAGGTCCCCCTTTTGCTGCCAAAACAGCCCTGACCCGTTGAGGCATGGACTCCTAGACCCCTGAAGGTGTGCTGTGGTATCTGGCACCAAGATGTTAGCAGCAGATCCTTTAAGTCCTGTAAGTTGCTCCATGGATCAGACATGTTTGTTCAGCACATCCCACAGATGCTCGATTTGGGTGCCAGGTCAACACCTCAAACGCGTTGTTGTGCTCCTTAAAGGATTAGTTCACTTGAAAATGAAAATTTACTGATAATTTACTCACCCCCATCTCATCCAAGATGTTCATGTCTTTCTTTCTTCAGTCGAAAAGAAATTAATTTTTTTTGAGGAAAACATTCCAGGATTTTTCTAGACTTCTATGGCAACTAAAATGTTGAAGGTCCATATCAATGCGGTTTCAAAGGGCTTCAGAGGCTCTGCGCGATCCCAGACGAGGAATAGGGTCTATCTAGCAAAACCATTGGTCATTTTAAATAAAATTTTATATACTTTTTAACCTAAATTGCTCATCTTACGCTGCTCTGCGGCTCACCACGGTTTGTGTAATCATGCCGGAATGGTCACGCTAGACGAGCCTCTGAAGCCCTTTGAAACTGCATTGATTTGTACCTTCAACATTTTGGTTGCCATTGAAGTCTATAATGTGGAGAAAAATCCTGGAATGTTTTCCTCAAAAAAACTTAATTTCTTTTCGACTGAAGAAAGAAAGAAAGACATGAACATCTTGGGTGAGTAAATTATCAGTACATTTTCATTTTGAAGTGAACTTATCCTTTAAGGAGCACATCAACGAGTTTGAGGTGTTGACCTGGCACCCAAATCGAGCATCTGTGGGATTTTACTTGATTCATCGCGTCCTTCCCTCGCATCCTGAAGTGGTGGAGCTAAGACATGTGGAAAGGAAGCAAGGAAAGGAAACGAGGATGCACAAACAATTGAATTGAAAAGCCACCTTCTTCCATTGCTACGTGGTCCAGTTCTGATGCTCACATGCCCACTGTTGGCACTTTCGGCGTTGGACAGGTGTCAGCATGGGCACCCTGACTGGTCTGCGGATATGTAGCCCCATACGCAACAAACTGTGATGCACTGTGCACCTTTCTATCAGAACCAGCATTAATTTCTTGAGCAATTTGAGCTACAGTAGCTCGTCTGTTTGATCGGACCACACAGGCCAGCCTTCTCTCTCCATGTGCATCAATGAGCCTTGGCCGCCCTTAACTCTGTTGTCTGTTCACCACTGTTCCTTCTCTGGACCACTTTTTTTGATAGATTCTGACCACTGCAGACCGGGAACACCCCACAAGAGCTGCAGTTTTGGAGATGCTCTGACCCAGTCATCTAGCCATCACAATTTGGCCCATGTCAAACTCGCTCAAATCCTTACGCTTGCCCATTTTTCCTGCTTCTAACACATCAACTTTAAGGAAATTTTTTTTCACTTGCTGCCTAATATATCCCACCCACTAACAGGCGCAGTGATGAGGAGATAACGTCTCGGTTACGTATGGTAACCCTCGTTCCCTGAAGGAGGGAACGGAGACGTACGTCGGACGTACCGACGAATTGGGATCACTTCAGGGAGCCCCTATCAGCTTCGAGATATAGAGAACAGGCCAATGGGCCATTGGCGTGCGAGATTTGCATCTCGCGCTCCGCCCCGCGCCGCGGGTATAAACAGGTAGCGAGAGCGAATGCACGCTGTTTTTCACTGAGGAGCCGAACTTAGTGGCTCAACCTGCATTGATGGTACAGCAACTGTGGCGACGGGACGTACGTCTCCGTTCCCTCCTTCAGGGAACGAGGGTTACCATACGTAACCGAGACGTTCCCATTCAGTCGGTCACGTTCGACGTACGTCGGACGTACCGACGAATTGGGATCCCCTATGGAAAACGCCACAGTTACTACCACTTCCAGCGCCCAGCGATGAGCCCCTCAGACCCCGATCTGATGCGGGCGGGAAAGTTCACGCAGGGAGAGTCCAAGCTGCTGTTCCGCAAGACCCATTCAGCTGACTGTATTGGATAACGCTGGGAAAGCGTGCCTGTGAAGGCAGCTGCGGAAGCCACATCATGCCCAGAGGGAGTTAACATGTGGAGAATACACGTATGGGCTGGCCGTGGGCAGCACAACATACGGAAGTCCCAGGGGTGGCCCCGGCCAATTCGTGGAGGGGGACAACACGTACCTGGGACGGCAGAGGAGACTCTGCCGAGGGAAAGACACGGGCTCACTGTAGGGAGCCGTACCGTGGAAGAATACACATATGGGACCGCCGTGGGGGTCACTACATATGGAACCCAGCCTAACACAAGTTCCACCAATGCATACGAGTGTTAGACCTGGCGTCGAACGCTCCGCCACGTCCGACTGCCGCGGGTTGCGGAGGACTCAACAGGGTTCGCCGATCCGGGGAACTCGACTGGAGCAGAATAAGCGCACGCATCCGTCTACCATAGGGGAGGGAATGGCGCAGCAAGCCGACACTAGAACGGGCACTTCGGTGTTACTGACTATGGGAAGTGAGCACACAGGAAGAAACCGGCTCTACACGGAGGCTATAGAATCTAGCGAACGTGTTAGGTGTCGCCCAGCCCGCAGCTCTACAAATATCTGTCAGCGAGGCGCCACGAGACAGCGCCCAGGAAGAGGCAACACCCCTAGTGGAATGGGCTCTTAACCCGAGCGGGCAGGGCACGTCTTGGGACTGATAAGCCAAGACGATGGCATCCACTATCCAGTGGGCCATCCTCTGCTTGGAGACAGCCTTTCCCTTCTGCTGTCCTCCGTAACAGACGAAGAGCTGCTCTGAGGTCCTGAAGCTTTGCGTTCTATCCACGTAAGTCCGGAGAGCACGGACGGGACAGAGAAAAGCTAGGGCTGGGTCTGCCTCCTCCGAAGGCAGCGCTTGCAGGCTCACCACTTGGTCCCGGAAGGGAGTAGTGGGAACCTTGGGCACATATCCAGGCCGGGGTCTCATGATCACATGAGAGTTACCGGGCCCGAATTCCAGGCACGATTCGTCCCCTACCCTCTTGATGGAGGCCAACGCAGTCAGGAGTATTGTCTTTAACGACAGAATTTTCAACTCGGCTGACTGCAGAGGCTCAAAGGGTTCTCTCTGTAGTGCAGTTAGCACCAGAGTTAAGTCCCAAGAGGGTATGGAGGGAGGACGAGGCGGATTTAACCTCCTCGCCCCCCTAAGGAACCTGTCGACCAGATCGTGCTTACCTAGAGATTTTCCATCTACTAGCTCATGATTAGCGGCAAATAGCGGCAACATAGACTTTGAGGGTGGAGGGAGACAGCCTTCGCTCCAACCCATCTTGTAGAAAGGCAAGCACAGAACCGATCGAACATCTTCGGGGGTCTTCTCGGCGAGAAGAGCACCAATCGACGAACAGGTTCCACTTCAACGCATAGAGGCGCCTCGTAGAGGGGGCTCTAGCGGAAGTGATGGTGTCAACTACCGCTTGCGGTAGGTCACCTAGAACCTCTGCGTCCCGTCCAGGGACCAGACATGGAATTTCCAGAGGTCTGGATGCAGGTGCCATAGGGTGCCCCGTCTCTGAGTCAGGAGGTCCTTCCTCAGAGGAATGGGCCAGGGAGGTGCTGTCGCAAGGAGCACTAGTTCCGGGAACCAAGTCCGGTTGGGCCAATATAGAGCGACCAACAGGACTTGCTCCTCGTCCTCCCTGACTTTGCACAGTGTCTGCGCAAGAAGGCTCACTGGGGGAAACGCATACTTGCGTTCTTCCCGGGGCCAGCTGTGGGCCAGGGCATCCGACCCGAGGGTTCCCTCGGTCAAGGAATAAAACCACTGACAGTGGGTCGTCTCTGGGGAGGCAAACAGGTCTACCTGTGCGGCCCCGAAACGACTCCAGATTAGCTGGACCGCCTGGGGATGGAGTCGCCATTCTCCCGGAAGCACCGGCTGACGTGACAGCTCGTCGGCTGCACGATTGAGCAGGCCCGGAATGTGAATGGCACGAAGCGACCTCAGATGCTTCTGACTCCATAAGGGGAGATGGCGGGCGAGTTGTGATATGCAACGAGAGCGTAGACCACCCTGTTTTTTGACGTACGCAACGGTCGCAGTGTTGTCCGTACGGACCAGAACGTGCTTGCCTCTGAGCGGAACTTTGAAGCGGCTGAGTGCAAGACGAACTGCTAACAACTCGAGGCAATTGATATGCCATTGCAGTTGAGGCCCCGTCCACAGACCCGAAACTGCAAGCCCGTTGTACGTGGCACCCCAACCCGTGGATGAGGCATCCGTGGAGACAACGGAGTGGCTGGACACTTGTTCTAGGGGAACTCCCGCCCGTAGAAACAAAAGGGTCCGACCATGGGCCGAAGGTTTGGCGGCACCTCGGAGTCACTTGGACACGGAGGGAACCGCTGTGCCACGCCCATCTCGGGACTCGATCGTGTAGCCAGCGTTGAAGCGGTCTCATATGAAGCAATCCGAGCGGCCTTACTGCGGCTGCGGATGCAATATGCCCCAGGAGCCTCTGAAAATGTTTCAGTGGTACCGCTGTCCTGCCTTTGAACGAATTCAAGCAGTTCAACACTGACTGGACGCGCTCCTCGGTGAGGCGCGCTGTCATGGCGACCGAGTCTATCTCCATACCGAGAAAAGAGATCCTCTGTGTGGGACAGAGTTTGCTCTTCTCCCAGTTGACCCGAAGTCCCAACTGGCTGAGGTGACTGAGCACCTTGTCCCTGTGTTCGCACAACTGCTCTCACGACTGGGCAAGGATCAGCCAGTCGTCGAGTTAGTTGAGAAGGCGAACAGCATGCTCTCTCATGGGGGCAATGGCCACCTCCGCAACCTTCGTAAAGACGCGGGCGACAGGGACAGGCCGAAGGGAAAGACGCGGTACTGACATGCCCGTCCCTCGAACGCGAAGCGCAGAAAGGGCCGGTCGAGGGGAAACGAGAATTAAAGTACGCGTCCTTCAGGTCGATCGCTGCAAACCAATCGTGGGGACGGACGCACCTGAAGATGTGCTTCTGCGTTAGCATTCTGAACGGCAGCCTGTGAAAGGACCGGTTCAAGAATCGCAGGTCCAAGACCGGCCATAACCCGCCGCCTTTCTTGGGTACAATGAAGTACGGGCTGTAGAACCCGGACCTCATATCGGCTGGAGGGACCGGCTCCATCGCGCCCTTCGCCAGTAGGACTGCGATCTCCGCCCGGAGCACGGGGGCGTTCTCCTTCGCTACTGGGAAGTGAACGCCCCCAAACTTAGGGGGACGCCTGGCGAACTGAATCGCATAGCCGAGTCTGATGGTACGGCCCCGAGACGGGCTGGGAAGCTCTAGCCAGGCTTCCAGACACTGAGCAAGGGGATTAACCACAGACGTACCCGCAGCGGGGCAGCGACGCGGAATGCAGGGATCCGACTCGGACGGCATGGAGCGGCCCGAAGTGGGATCTGAGTGTGCTGTGCAACACTTACCTGCGTCCGCGGAGGGGGCGTGCGAGTGTGGGGAGGCCGCTTGAGTGCGTTCCCACAGCCGGCGCCCCCTGCTGGCGAAGGGAGAGGCGTCTGAGGGTGGCGAGGCATGGGAGCGTCGACCACCGCCAAGCGCGCTCCCAAATGAAGGAGGGGCTGAGCGTGGCAAGGCTTTGTGGCGTTGCGCACGGTCTGCCTCACCTCCTTCCTCAGCGGGGAACAAGAGTGGCGAGGCATAGCGTCGCGCACTGTTGTCCACGCACCGCTGAGAAGAGGGGAATGAGATTGGCGAGGCTTTGTAGCGTCACACACTGCCATTCTCGCCCTCTTGTGGGGAGGGGAATGAAAGCGGCGAGGCTCTGTAGCGTCACACGCTGCCATTCCTGAACTCCCGAGACCCAGAGGTATTGGAACTGCTCTTATTTTTTTTTTTTTTTTTTTTGGGTACCACTGGCTGTTTTTAACATCAGTGGCAGAACAGAATTACTAATGAACAGTTCCAGACCAAATCCGGGTCAATTGTGTTTCTGGACCAGGGTGGACATCGTCTAGCCAAGGGCCAGCGCTGTGCGCAGCTCAACCTCAGCTCAGAACTACCCTCGTGCACTAAGCAGGGCGGAGGTGGCCTGCCAGTGGCACTGCCACCCCACCGATGAGGGTAGTGAGAGAGAGGAAAACTTTATACAGATTATGGCCCTGTTGGTGTTCCATATTTTGGCACCAATAGTTCCACAATGCCAAAGCCTTCCAATGCACATCCGAAAAAAGGCAAGGGGCAGGCAAGGCGATTTACGCGTTGCACTATGCCTCAGCCATCCGGGAAAGCATGGCTGTCAAGTATGAATCGGATTCAGCACGAGCGCCCACTATTACGGTGGGAATCTCAGCATCATCTTCATTTTCAACACAAAACAGCCCTCTCTCCGATGCAGCGATTGACATCTGTCCTCTGCTAGAGCCCCAAATGAAATGCTAGGTCCCCTTTCAAGGACCAGCAATCCCATCTGTAAGCTACCAGCAGACACGTGAGACAGTGGGCGTGGCCGTGAGACGGCACACGGCGCGCTGAACACTCAAGCCCTTATGAAAAAGACAAGACGAACAGCGCGCCGACGTGGCTATGCTCTCGTGAGAGAGCATAGACCACCCACGAACACAGTCTCAACATGCTTGCGATGCGATAGAGGAGTGAGGGGCCCACAGGGATGTACGCGGCGGGGAAGCCTCACTGTAATCCTCAGGCCACCCAGGCTTATCAGCCAAAATAGTCCCCCCTCTGGTGCACCAGAAAAGAGACTAGATTGGGGTATAAGCGAAGGGACTCAACCCCGTTTGAGGCATCATAGTCTCGACCGTGCATCGGAGGCGCCGAGTGACGCGCGCAGAGTTGCCGTGGCAACCCGCGCTGTCACCCGGCAGCCAGACGGCACACGGCGCGCTGAACACTCAAACCCTCACGCGGAAGGTGAGATGACCAGCGCGTCGACGTGATCCCGTTCCCCTGGGAGAACATGGATCACCCACGACACAGTCTCAACATGTTTATGCGAGAGGGATCGTGGCCGTCAGGACAGGAAACAACCGCATCCAGAAACGCACGAGTGGAATGACGTCTTGAAAAAGACGCAGTGTCACACCCGTGTTGCTCTTTTGTGAGGAAACGCTCTTTAAACAGTGCTGAAGCACCCAGGGGAAGACCACGGCAACACACAGGTGGTAAGTGCAGTCCTGTGGTGCACTCACTGAAACAAACGCCCTCACCAAACCGACAGTTGCTGTGAGAACAGCAGTTTGTTATGCTGATGCAGCGGTGAACATGCGGTCGCGCTGATTGTGCCTTTTCGCCAACACAGAGCGTCCTTTTCGTTCTCTGGAGCATCTCTCTTGCAGATAGGCTCTCTTTTAGAAAAGCAGTCTTGCTTCATCAACGCCGTTCGGCTCCGAAGTGAATGACAGCGTGCATTCACTCTCGCTTCCTGTTTATACCCGCGGGGCGGAGCGCGAGATGCAAATCTCGCACGCCAATGGCCCATTGGCCTGTTCTCTATATCTCGAAGCTGATAGGGGCTCCCTGAAGTGATCCCAATTCGTCGGTACGTCCGACGTACGTTGAACGTGACCGACTGAATGGGAATCAGTGTTATTCACTTCACCTGTCAGTGGTCATTTAATGTTATGCCTGATCGGTGTATATAAGGCTATATTAAGAATGAAGGATAAGAACCTAAATCTTACCGTTTTCTTGGGAAGTTACCTAGGTAAGTTAGATCTCTTCAAAAAGTTAGCAGGCAGAGAGGGACATCACAGGGTTATGCTGGTGGAATGGCAATCTGCTTGTCACAAGAGACAGCTTCACATGTTTCACAACAACACTTTGCTGATCGCAGATGCCTGTTAATCGGCCTAATTTGCAGCACAAACGGCCGGTGCCGATTAATAAAAAAAATGCCCCAAATCGGCCTGATTAAAGGGTTACTTCAGCCATTAGCATTAAGCTTTGTATCAATAGAAACCTGGTAGTTCAAATTATCGTACTTCCCCCCTCATGTCCCCCTGAGACGAGAGTATTATGCATTTTATTTCTGGAAAAAATCCTCCGATGACGCAAATTTCGTAATTGTGCGTCATCTGAGGATTTTTGGCCAGAGGCTAAAGACCACAGCCAGTAGTAGGAGCTAGTTCCGCATGTTATCAACCCGCCCATAGGGGTGGGATCTCACTCACAGAAAGTAAATGCACACGGCCGCTCAGCTCGGGCATTCATAACGGAGCAGTGGGGAGCAAAGTAAGTGTTTCCATTTTTCAGTGAATTCCTATGAAAGTTAAGCTTCCATAGGCATGATCTGAAAATGCGCCAGACTGGACATGCATCGTGAATGACTGCCACACTCACCTCAGCTCTGCTCAGCTCTTCGCTCTCGTGATGAATGAAATCTGACCCCTGCTGCATTTGTGCCGTGACTTTCGTTCAGCTCATTCACACTTTATTGAAAAGACACGTTCAGTTTTTAATTGTCTATTCTCTAACTGAACAAAATGATTTTATTACTATGAAAATCAAAACGATGGTGGGGGCGGTGTCATGGTGGGCAAGTGATAACCAGTGGCCGTGGCTTTGGGAGTGTCTTCGTTGGACAGCAAAGCAATTGCATTCTGGGAGTTGTTGTCTTTCATCCACATGAGACAAAAATACATTTTCTGTCTTTTCTCAGTCTAGAAGGTACCAAATTCAAAATTAATTTCACATTTCTACTACATAAATGACCCAGTTTAAATACACATTCATCTTCCCAGTGCTGAAGTACCCCTTTAATCGGCCGGCCAATCATTCGCTCAACCTCTACTGACAATCATATTCTTTTGGTGTGTGGCCTAAGTGTCTCTTTATAGAATTATTATTCTGTATATTATATTAAAAGACAAATTCTATTGTCTTCTTGTTTAAAATGTGATTTAATGCTGGGCCGTATGACTAAAAATATTTACAAAACATTTATAAATACATTATTAAAATCAAAAGTTGTATTTGTTAACATTAATGCACAGTGAACAAACAAAACAAAACAACAAAATACTGTATTTTTATTATCTAACATTAACAAAGATTAATAAGTTCATGTTAGTTAATACATTAACTAATTTTAACACGAGACCTTATTGTGTAGTGTCACCAAGTCTTTTGTAACATTATAAATGTCATAACTATCACTTGTGATCAATTTAATGTGTTCTTGCTGAATAAAAGTATTAATTTCTTACAAAAAATAAAATTCTTACTGATGCCAGACTTTTGAACGGTAGTTTTATAATTTTACAAAAGCTTTCTATTTCAGACATTTAAGAAATGCTGTTCTTTTGAACTTTCTGTTCATCAAAGAATCCTGAAAAATTGTACACGACTGAAGGATCATGTGACACTGAAGACTGCAGTAATGATGCTGAAAATTCAGCTTTGCCAATTAAGGAATAAATTACCTTTTTAAAATAATTAATAATTTCATAAATATAAATAATTTTAAATTGTAATAATATTTCACAATATTACTATTTTACTGTATTTTGGATCAAATAAATGCAGCCTTGGTGAGCATAAGAGACTTCTTTTAAAACATTAAAAAAATCTTTCTCCATGGGGCCATGGGAAATCAGAAAATTCTCCCTGAAATTAAATACTGGCTTCTGCAAAGATTACAATTTTGAATCGTGATTAATCGCATACTTATCTTGAAACTATGCATACATAATTTATCTTTAACGTGTTTATTTTGTCATTATTTGCTATATTCAGCGAAGTATACTGTCAGATTGAAGGATAGTTCTCACAAAATTTTATTTTTCAGAAAATCCAAAAAAGGACACTTGGAGACTACAAAAGGATACCTAATAACTAAGTGATATAAGGATTCCATATAATTCATAAATTTATGCACACCAAATGACACACCAAGAAATGAAATTACAGAACAAAACATTTCAGAATTCAGTGTACAGTAATGTGTACATTGAAACAGCATAGAGCTTGTTTACGTTTTAGACATGTTAAGTTGACAGGATCATATAGATAAGCAAAAATAAAAAACCATAAACCAACCACCTTGACCTGACTGCATTACAGTATATTCCTACTACAATACACGGATCCATTTAGAATGACTAAACACAGCAACATACACATGACAGATAAAAACATCCTGATTGTGTGTGGATGTAGAAACAATTTGAATTGTACAGTGTCGAGAGTGCACATACACGTTTTTTTGGCTTAAAATGATCTGATCTCAAACAGAGAAGCAAAATCAGGTTAAGGGGTTAGATTAGAAATTTCTGACCCAGGGTAGACCCAGTAGAAACTCCTGACTCCCAAGATCATCTAACTGCATGACGACATTACATTACTAACGGTGCTTCATAATTTATGTGCGTTAAATTATTTTAATGTGTTAAGAATTTAGAATTAATCGCATGGGTTAACGTGTTAACATAGATAATCAGTACATTCAGACTCAGTCGTTTTGGAATCATGGCATCGAATTTGTTGCATTAAACAACAACCTTTTGGGTATTTATTTCAGGTCCCATTTTCTGAATTTCCCATTTCCCCCTCTGACTGATTTTTGGTTTCCCCTGTGCCACACCATTTAAAAAAACGGAGCGTCTATTCACACCAAGTGCAAATAGCGTGCCTTGGAATCACATCGGAAAGGCATTTACTTTCAATAAAAATTAAAAAAAAAAATGTTCTAAAAGTGGAAATAAAATGCCTAACGAAATGTTTAATACTAATTAAAGCATTTATTGGGTAAGGGTAGGTGTAGGTACTAGGGAGGGCTTTTATTGTCCCATTAGTAGCATCCATTTAATAATTTTAATAAATATAATTTACACTATTATTGCATCCTGTTAATGTACAACAATACTGAGGTGCACATATTATATATCTGTCAAAATAAAGTATAAATTGCGTGTAATTACTATTTACACATATTGCAAAGAACTGCTTCTTTTATATGGTGTAAATAGAATATATCACCATTTTCACTTAGTAAATCGCATCTACAGCTATTTGCACTTAGTGTAAGCCGCTACCTTTTAAAAAAATACTGGAATTGCCCCTAATCCGTAAGCAGGTGGAATTTTGCATGTAGTACTACTGTAGCAGTACAGATACTTTTCGGTAGCAGGCTCATCAAGATTACAAACTAATATCATATGGCTGAAATAAGACACTGAAATAAGTGGTTAAGACAAAAAATATCACCAAAAAAAACATGTTAAAAGGTATAGAAAAAGATTTCCTTAGTTATACCATCATATAATAGATTTTGACTTTATTCTGTATGTTTGTTTTAATATTCAACCTTTGGGACATAAAAGTGAACACAGTTGAAGAAAGCTAAGCATCTCATAATTGTAGATTTGTCTTTCTTGTGTGTGTTCTGCAGATAAAGGCAGCACAGAGGACGTTGAGTGCGTGTGCGAGGGGTTTTCATGCAGTGGTGTCCAGCGCTGTTTTGGACTGCAGTGTTTCTCCTCACTGTCCTTCGAGAATGGGACAGCCCTACAGCAGAAAGGGTGCATTGTGGGTAGTGAAGAAGGGGCAGTATGCTGCAAAAACTTCCAGTCTGTGGACACGTCGATGTACTGTTGCCAGGAAACATTGTGTAATATGAATGTTACCGTGGAGATGCCAAATACAGGTGAATCATTAATTGAATCAATAATTGTTCGTTTTTTTCTTAAACGCACAATAGTGTAATGTTGAAAGTGTAAGTAGTATACTCATGCTATTTTAAATGGGCGAATCTCACAAAAATGGTCAAAAACATGCCTGGGTCACATTTCACTTACAAAAACAAGTATTTTTGCATTAATACAATGAATCCTAAATGGCCTTCAATTTCTTGATCTTTTTTAAATTATGAAATCTGACTCAAAGATTTCATATATTTTAAGTATTTTAGCTTGGTATTAAAGTATCTCTTGCATTTCTGAATGATGTAATTTGGGAAGGATTGTAATAATTCTCATTTAAAAGCAAATAATTGTCTTTAAAACATTGCAGAATCCAAATTAGATTCTGTAATATCTAAAAATAAAAGTGTTAGTTATTTAATATATAACTGGGACACTCCATCATCCCCGCAACCCAACACGCAGTTAGGAGAATGGATGGATGATTAATCATTAGCCGCTTTTCCACTGTTGGGCCAGTACGGGAATGCATGTAGGGAAGTAGGGAAGATGAAACATGTAACCAAATAAATACAATATTATAATCGTATATGATGAAGTTCTTCAAGCAGTCTCTAGGATTTACCATCATGTGTATTTATTATGGCAATGGTTAGCATAAATAGTCTATAGCATAGAATGTAAACATATTTCTGCCTCATACAGTGATCAGAATCCCCATCAAATTGCAATCGGTAGTTATTTCAGGCACTCGCTGGTGTCTGAAAGTGAGTTTTGAGCTGAAAATAGTTTAAAATGTTTTAAGTTTAGGTTTACTTGTAGCTTGATATGAAAACTGGAAAAACCCTCTCCTGACTCTGTCTTCACGACCACTCCTCAAGCCCCAGTTGGCTCGCTTTGGACCAAGGTATTCGGAGTGCCGGAAACCTCGGAAGCCCTGATTAGGTTCGGTGAAAACGTGACTGACCATGGTATGCACTAGCATGCTCGCTTTTGGCCCGACAGTGGAAACGCGACATTTAGTGTGTGAAATGTAGTGTCAATACCTTTTTTTTCCCTTATAAAATGAAGCTTGAAACTATTTCAGAGTTATATCTGTTACATAATTTGATCACCAAAATGTAATAGTATGTTAACATAATAGCAGGATTCACTTGTGTTCACCACATGATTTCTCTGCATGTGCATCTGTAAGCTCACCATCTGTGCACAAGTGTGTGTGTGGGTGAAGAGTGTGTGCTTTCTGCACTCTCAGAAGGGCTGTTTTAATACCTGCCTTTTCTGACAACATCATCAGCTGCTGTACGAGACTTAGAATGCTGTCTTGCTGCACACTTGAAGTCAACATGAAATCCAAACACCCTATATACTTTATCTTCCCTAATCCTATTGTGCATGATTCACATTAAGAAAGTAAAATGCTGTTGTTGTTTTAGGAAAGTCCACAATCGACTGCAAACTATGGATGCAGTATTACAAAATGTATATTTTTGTGCAAAAGATAACTTACAGGAATATTCCATGTTCAAAGTTAAGCTCAATCAAAAGCATTTGTAGAAATGTTGTTTTACAAAATAATAATATTCTTCGCAAATAAAAATCTTGGTTACAGTGAGGCACGTACAATTTAAGTGAATAGGATAACATTTTGGAGGGTATAGGGTCAAAGTTTAACTGATCTAGATCCCAAAAGCAACTGTACGAACACAAAGATTTCTGAGACTCCATTACTAATTAAGTGAACCAAAAAAGGTTAAAATTAGAATTAAAGTGACATCATTAAATGTTTTATGAAATGCTTCCGAATATCACATCACATTTGTTGATCTACCAAATATTTCCATATTTCTTATTAATCTTCTTCGTTCCAGATGGAGAGTTAAAGGCAGCCCCAACAGAGCACGAGTGTGTGTGTGAGGGCCGGTCATGTGTAACGGGGGACCGCTGTATGGGTCAGCAGTGTTTCTCATCTTTGACTCTGAGTGATGGAACACCAGTGTCCCAGAAGGGCTGTTTTAAGGTGTATGAGCAGGGCAGGATGACCTGCAAAACTCCTCCATCACCTGACCAGATTGTAGAGTGTTGTCAGGCTCATCTGTGCAACATGAACCTCACTGTGAGACTTCCTTTACGAGGTAATGCTCACACATACACAGACCAATAAACTGCTTCTTCTCAGGTTTAAATGGACATAGTTTTATATTGATTGCCATTGGTTGCCATGAAATTTTCTTTATTGCTTGGCTTATTTGCATATTTTCAGCCACTTGTTTGTACACTTAAAGGGTTAGTTCACCCAAAAATGAAAATTCTGTCATTAATTACTTAGCCTCATGTCGTTCGACACCCGTAAGACCTCAGTTCATCTTCAGAACACAAATTAAGATATTTTAGTTGAAATCCGATGGCTCAGAAAGGCCTCCATTGGCACAATATACTTTACACTCTCAAGACCCATAAAAGGTAATAAAGACGTTGTTACAAAGTCCATCTCACTACAGTGGTTCTACAATAACTTTATGAAGCGATGAGAATAGTTTTTGTGCGCTAAAAAAACCTAAATAAAGACTTGTATAGTGATGATGATTTCAAAACACTGCATCATGAAGATTCGAAGCGTTATGAATCAGTGAGTCGAATCATTATTCGGATCGCGTGTCAAACTGCCAAACTGCTGAAATCATGTGACTTTGGTGATCCAAACCTCTGAATCGACTCACTGATTCATAACGCTTCGAAGCTTCATGATGCAGTGTTTTGAAATCGGTCATCACTATATAAGTCATTATTGTAGAACCACTGTAGTGAGATGGACTTTGTAACGACGTCTTTAGAACCTTTTATGGGTCTTGAGAGTGTAAAGTACATTGTGCCAATGGAGGCCTTTCTGAGCCATCGGATTTCAACTAAAATATCTTCATTTGTGTTCCGAAGATGAACGGAGGTCTTACGGGTGTCGAACGACATGAGGCTAAGTAATTAATGACAGAACAGACACATTGTAATTCTAAAAGCACTCTGCTAAAGGGGTTGGGCTAGTTTAAACCTCTCTGTACTAGTAGTTTCCTGTCATTTACATTATCACACATATTGTATATGATATTCCAGTGACACCAGTGTGATGTGCATTTTGCAAATTTTGTTATTTTTGCAGCTTTTGTGACCTTATTAATTATTTAGCTCCATCAAGCACACCTCAAAGATCAAACCAAAGTCTTCTGGATTGCTTGAACAGTTCGGGCTGGTGTGTTTGTTTAGAGGTGGAGCTAAAAAAAAAACAAGAAAGAAAAAATTCTACAGGACAGTAGCCCTCTAGGACCAAAGAAAATTTAGAATACACAATAAATGATTGGGCATAATGAGTTTTTTTTTTTTTCTTCACATTACAGTGACGGGATTAAAATGCACTTAATACAGGGATGGTTAAACTCAGTCCTGGAGGGCCACTGCCCTACAGAGTTTGGTTCCAACCCTAATCAAACACACCTGAACCAGCTAATTAATGCCTTCAGGATTACTAGAAAGCTACAGGCAGGTGAGTTTGATCAGGTTTAGAGCTAAGCTCTGCAGGGCTGTGGCCCTCCAGGACCAGGTTTGCCCATCCCTGGCTTAATATCATGAAACTAATATGAACTTTTGTAGGTCAATAGTTTCTTTTTAAATTACTCTATACTGTAAGTCTCTGTGTCTCTCTTAGTGGTGGAAGGCCCCAGCTATAGTGTGACAATGCTGACCATTGTGATTGTGGCTCCAGTCATCGTTCTGATATTCCTGTCTGCTGTGGCGATCCTGATCTTCCGTTGTATTCACCTTCACCAAATAGAGCATCTGACCACTCATGATGCTGAGTATGGCACCATTGATGGTCTGATTGCGTCTAATGTGGGAGAGAGCACACTTGCGGTGAGGGAAACCTACACACCATCACAAAGTCTGTTATCAGATTGTGATTAAAGGGATAGTTCACACAAAAATGAAAATGTCATCATTTACTCACCTTATGTTGTTCCAAACCTGTATGAGTTTCTTTCTATTGTTGAATAAAAAAGAAGATATTTTAAAGATATTTAAAAAAAAAATTGGTAACCAGACAGTTTTTAATCATTGACTTCTATAGTATTCATTTTCCTATTATGGAAGTCAGTGGCTACCATCAAATGTTTGATTACCAACATTCTTTAAAAGATCTTCTTTTGTGTTCAACATTTTTGGCTGAACTACCCCTTTAAGAACATAGAACTCTTTCTGAGAGATTTGATTCCACTTGTTAAAACAGCACAAGTAACGTTAAATAAAAAAATAAAAACATAACTTGTAGGTTGCTTAAAAGGATTAGGCCATTTAAAGAACTACAGTAAATAGCTCAGCACTTACAAAAATGTAAGGACATATACCATGGTAAAGGCCAGTTCACACCAAATAAACAACTATAAGGATAACGATAACTATATTAGCATCCACACCAGCAGACAATATCGTTCTATTCATTATAAGTCATGTACTGTAGTTCATGTTTTGCTGTCACTTTTAATGCTCAAGCTCTTTAAAGCAAGATTGACTCTGATTGGCTGACATTGTTTTTATTCTCCATCCTTATAGTTATTGCCCTTGGTGTGAACAGGCCTAGATAGCATATTTGTTAGACAAAAAAGTTCTGGATGCCTATAGGACACACACTGCTATCGTTTTTTTTTTTTTTTAATCTGCGTTTTCTTTCTGAGATGATTAATTAATGGAATATTACATACATCCATGCACAAATCACTGTTCATTCAAAAGTTTCTAATACCAACAAGATTTGGTCCCACTTTATATGTAAACATTTAAATGATTAATTTAATAATTTATAATATATGTTCCATGAAAAAACATGTTTTTTCATGGAACATATATTTTAAAAAGTACCTGCATAATTACAGCTTTAAATAACTTTATGTAATTTTATAATGCCTTGCAAAAGTATTAGTATCCCCCTAATTTTTTTTTTTTTTACATTTTATGTTGCTGCCTTATGTTAAACTACTTTAAATTACGTTTTATTCCACACCAATCTACACTCCATACACCATAATGACAATTTGTGTTAACTTGTATTAAAAATAAAAAAACTGAAATAATTACATTGCAAGTATTCATACCTTTTGAGTCACTTAAAATTGCAATTTTGCTTGTAGATGTTACTACACTTTGAATGGATATGATTTGGAAAGGCATACGCCTCTCAATAAAAGGTCTAACAGATAAAAATACATATCAGAGCAAAACTAAGCCTTGAGGTCAAACTGCCTGTAGAGCTCAGAGACAGGGTTGTGTCAAGAAACACATCTGGGGAAGGCTACAAAAAATTTCTGCTGCATTGAAGGTTCACAGAAGTTTGTATCATCCATAAACCTTAATAGAAGAAGATTTGAACAACCAGGACTCTTTCTAGAGCTGGCCTACTTGCCAAACTGAGCAATAAATGGAGAAGGGCCTTGGTTAGAATGGTTAGCTCCATGATCATATATGGAGATGGGAGAAACTTACAGAAGGACAAGCATAACTGCAACACTTCACAGATCTGAGCTTTATGGTAGATTGGCCAGACTCAAGCCTGTCCTCGGTGAAGACACACGAAAACCCACTTTTTAACAACAAAAAAAAAGATCCTGAAGAACTCTCAGACTGTGAGAAACAAGATTCTTTGGTCTGATGAACGTTAGTTCCAAGCATCATGTATGGAGGAAAGTAAACCAGGCACTGCTCATCACTTGCAAAAAACTATCCAAACAGTAAAGTGTGGTGGAAGCAGCATCATGCTGTGGGGGTGTTTTTCAGCGGCAGGGACTGGGGACTTGTCAGAGTAGAAGGAAAGATCAACACAGCAAAATATAGAGATGACCTTAATGAAAAACTAGGCCCGAGCATTTAGAACCTCGGACAGGGATGAAGGTTCACCTTCCAACAGGACAATGACCCTAAGCACACAGCTAAGACAGTGCAAAGGTGGCTTATGGATGTCCTTGAATGGCCCAGCCAGAGCCCGGACTTAACACCCAATCGTACCATAAACCTGAAAATGGCTGTCCACCAATGGTCCCCATCCAACCTGACAGAGCTTGAGAGGATCTGAGGAGGAGGATGGCGGAAAATTGCCATTGCTTCAACCAAGTACTGAGTTAAGGGTACAAATACTTATGTAGTGTACTTATTTCAGTTTTTCTTTTTTAATACATTTGCCAAGTCGTCACAAATCAGTTTTTTTTGCTTTGTCATTATGGTGTATTAAGTGTAGATTTATAGGAAAAAAAATATTTAAAGTAATTTAAAGTAGTTTAACATAAGGCAGCAACATAACAAAATGTGATAAAAATAAAGGTGTATGAATCCTTTCGCAAGGCATTGTATACAATTATATTGTTGACCTTAACCCACACTTAAATCTAACCACTAAACCTGTCCCTAACCATAACCATATTCTACCTCAATAGCAGCATATTATTTTGCAATACAGCATGAACACAGTACATTGTATCTAACTATTTTTTTATGTAAGTACATAGTTAAAGACGCCATATATAAAGTGTGACCAAAGTTTAGTTTTATGAAATTAACAAAAAAACTGTACTACGCCAGAATTCTCAGCATCTCCTCTCTGTTTAAACACATTTAGGCAGAAATGATGCAGTGTTTTGATGAATTTGTGAGGATTATGATGTGTTTGCTGAGCTGGCTCTTCATTGGCTGTTGTTGGATCTTTTTCAAGCTATTTTTGAAGATCTCTATGGAGTGCTTGGCAACCAAAGCAAATATTCAGCGGCTTAATGTTTGCTTGAGCATAAAAGTCTGTTCCAGTGCTGGGAGTGACATGTTAAAACCACTTGAATCTTGGGTCTCAGAGGCCCAGGAGGTGACTGGTTTTGGCTTTGATACTCTGATTTTGTTCAGACAGTGATTCAAAGTGTCTGAAGGCAACCAGCTATGATTTTTAGGATTGTGCAGTAATTATTCCCTGTTTTTTCCCATGATGCTCCCTAAAAGTCTATTTTCATGATACAAACATATGGTTATCGTGACTCTTGTTGTTTTGGTTTTGGTAATTTTTTTCTCTCATTCCATTATTTGGAATGTGGCTGTTCAAGGTCTGCTCTCTAATGTATAAGTGTGTTTACAAATTTAGACGAACTATGGTAAATGTACTACTTTGTTTTTCTTTATTCTTTTTCTGTTTTTCAGGATTTGTTGGATCATTCCTGTACATCTGGTAGTGGCTCTGGACTACCTTTCCTGGTCCAGAGGACAGTAGCCAGACAGATCACTCTCAGCGAGTGTGTCGGTATGTGCCTACACCATCTCATTTCTTTCTTAGAGTTATGTATCTGTGCATAAAGTATTCTCAGATTTTGTGTTGCAGGTAGCAGCTTCTTTAAATCTAACTAAACACCAAATGGCTTTCAGTTACTAAGCTTTAGTTATGGGACAGTTTTGACCAGTAGTAAGTTATATCTGAGACAACCTCACTTTTGAGTTACATAAAATGTTACATTTACATTAGGGCTGTCACGATATTAGATTTTTCACACCATGGTTATTGTGGCCAAAAAAATTCACAATATTGATATATCGCGATATCTATAGAAACCTTGGGGGAAAATTATTATATAATTTTTTACTTTGTTTATTTAGTTTTTCTTTTTTACCCAACAAACATAATTGGGTACTGATAAACACAGGGTCATACTCTGTTACTGATAAATCTACTTTGAAGCTTTGAACGAGAGAAAATACTGTCAAGTTCAACAGTATGATGAATAAATATTAAAGGGTTAGTTCACCCAAAAATGAAAATTCTGTCATTAATTACTTACCCTCATGTCGTTCGACACCCGTAAGAGACCTCCGTTCATCTTCGGAACAGAAATGAAGATATTTTAGTTGAAATCTGATGGCTCTGAAAGGCCTCCATTGGCACAATGGCACGGTTCACTCTCAAGACCCTTAAAAGGTACTAAAGACGTCGTTACAAAGTCCATCTCACTACAGTGGTTCTAAAATAACTTTATGAATCGGCAATAATAGTTTTTGTGCGCAAAAAAACCCTAAATAACGACTTATATAGTGATGACGATTTCAAAACAAGGCATCATGAAGCTTCGAAGCGTTATGAATCAGCGAGTATTCATTGTAGTGAGATGGACTTTGTAACGAGGTCTTTAGTACCTTTTAAGGGTCTTGAGAGTGAACCGTGCCATTGTGCCAATGGAGGCCTTTCAGAGCCATCAGATTTCAACTAAAATATCTTCATTTCTGTTCTGAAGATGAACGGAGGTCTTACGGGTGTCGAACGACATGAGGGTAAGTAATTAATGACAGAATTTTCATTTTTGGGTGAACTAACCCTTTAACATAAATGTTATTGACTAGATTGCAAATACAAATACAAGAATAGACATTATGTAAATGGACATTAATTAATTAAAAGAAACTATGAGATGTGCTGCACTGGTGGAAACAACTCGAGACCATGCTACCGCAACTGTCAAGACTGGCTCTGACTGGTGTTTAGAGTCCCTGCCAGCAGTAGCAGTGAGCGTTCCTTCAGCGCAACTGCAAGAGTTACGGCCTTTTTACACCTGTTCACTTCATTCGTTTTCTCTGATCAGATATCAATAATATTGTTAAGAGATCAGGAGCTATGTCTTCCGAAATTCTTTCGAGGTGGATTTAAATCCGATCACTCAAACCAGAGCCGCGCTCCCACCACGCGCATCACGTGCTGCTGAGGGGGGCACCACAAGAAAATGTAAGAAACGCCAATGAAACTGAAAGTAGTCTCAGATGCTCAAAAACACAATCATCTTCATCAAAACTAATGAGACTAAATGCTCTGACCAGTGTTTAGGTCACTTTTTTTCATATTGCGGTCTTTGATCTTGAAATGAGCTGATAAATAAAATGCAGCTTGAATTTTTTGCTTTCGTTTACGTGAACTGAATTTGCATGGCCTATAGCGCGGGAATTGAAAATCGGATTTATATTAATTTTGTGGAGAGGTGTAAGGTAAGACAACCTGCATTTTTTTTTTGTTTTTTATTTTGTTTATTAGTTTAGATTGTATAGCCCGTTTCGTTTGCAAGCGCCGATGCGAGCTGCGAGCAGCATCAGCCTGCCTCAGCTTGTCAAAAATGCGTTTTTACTGTGGTGGTGATAGTAAATATTTAAACTAACATTGTGATATGCTTGAAGTGTTTTATAGCTATGGATTTGATTACAGGCAAGACAAGTCATGTGTTGTTTTGAGAGGATAAATTGATCAAACATGTGGTTAACTCACTGTCTGCCGCTTGGTCGTTACTTTAAAAAACAAAAACTTTAATTTAACAAACAAAAATTGCTCCAAACATTTTTTCTAAATTAATTTAATAAAGAAATTAAACAAAATATAACTACTTTGACATTACAAACAAAGCTGAACTATTTTTATGGCTGCAACATTGTGTAATGGGGAGGGAGAAAAAAACCCCCACGGTCTCCAGTCGACTCTGGAGTATTTACATGTCATGCTATCTAAGAGTCTTATTCATTTTAAATATTTTGGTTATCGCCAATACCGGTATATTGTCACACCCTAAATTAACATGATGTCAATATTTCGTGCTTTGAATATCACACTAGTACCGGTATATTGCGACACCCCTAATTTACATAGCCTATTTTTGTTTTGCAAAATGATTGGGAACACTTTAGAATAATGGTCCGTCATTAATAAGTAACTATGCAGAAAGTAATGCAGGACTAATGAGTAGTACTACATTAACACTTCAGCTACTACTAAGTAGTATAGAAACAAGCTGAACTAATCACTAAGTAATATCGAATTTAGGAGATAGTCACTTGTTAAAGGATTAGTTCACTTCAAAATGAAAATGTCCTGATATTTTACTCACCCCCATCTCATCCAAGATGTTCATGTCTTTCTTTCTTTAGTTGAAAAGAAAATGTTTTTTGAGGAAAACATTCCAGGATTTTTCTCCACACCATTGACTTCCATGACGACCAAAATGTTGAAGGTCCAAATCAATGCAGTTTCAAAGGGCTTTGAAGGGCTTCAGAGGCTCTGCGCGATCCCAGACGAGGAATAGGGTCTTATCTAGCCAAACGATCGGTCATTTAAATTGTTTAAATAATATATACTATACGTTTTAACCCCTTAAGCCCTGAAGGTATTTTTAGAGTTTTTTTTGTCTGAGTGACATACACAATTTTAAAGACTCCTTACTCAAACTATAGCAAGGAGAGTCAAAACGTATGTATCATTTGTTAGAAAACTTTTATATTTTTAGAAAATAATTTTTTTATAGACTTGGTCGACATTACTGGGAACGCCCACAAAATGTCACATTTGCCGTGGGGGAAAACAAGCCATTAGAATGAATGCACGTAAACCTTGTTAGATGCTTTATCTTTACTCTTTGTAATGATTATGATTTATTTTAGCTTGGTGCAGTCCTGAAAATTTGCGATGTGGTGTTCTGCACCTCTAGTAAGTTAAACTACTAACTGTGTAAACTACTAGTGACCTGGACCATTATTTTTCACTTTAAAATAATGGTCCAGATCACTAGTAGTTCTTGCAGAGTGTCTAGGTAACACCTGAGTATTTAGTGATGCATTTTTTTGACCATGTTGAGAGCAAAAAAAGACGATTGCTCACATCTCAGACACGTTAATGTTGTGAATAGTAATTAATTAGTAATTCTTGATAATTTGTCATAGTTACCTATTAGTTCTTATTGATGCCAATCTCCTTCAGTAATTTATTGATTGCCTAATAAGGTATTGTCTTAGTCCTAAATTTGATATTACTTACTGATTAGGTAAGATTGTTTCTATATTAGTTAATAGTCGTAGCTGAAGTGTTAATGTAGTTCTACTCATTAGTCCTGCATTACTTCCTGCATAGGAATTACTTCCTATTAATGACGGACCATTATTCTTGTGTTACCAAATGGGTAAAATGTTTTAGTCTGAAATCTGTATATATAACATTAGAAGTCTATGGTGTGGCATTATTAAACCGCTAAGACCAATTTAGCTTAGTTAATCAAAAACTAGTTAGTAAAACTAGTTTAGTTTTAATTTAGTTAATTTAGCTTATGTTTGTTTTCTGTCAGGTAAAGGCCGGTATGGAGAGGTCTGGAGGGGTCAGTGGCAGGGCGAAAGTGTGGCTGTGAAAATATTCTCATCTCGAGATGAGAAATCCTGGTTCAGAGAGACAGAAATCTACAACACTGTCCTACTGCGACATGAGAATATTCTGGGTAAATCATATACACCTATCATAATTAAAACACAAATCAAACCATTTGCAAATTACATTTGCTTTCATTGGGATACCTCAGTTTAGTAATACAGAACAACGATAAAAGATGTTAATTTCACTTAACCATAACTTTGTAATATAAAAAGTTTACCTTGTATAATTTTTTTTCAGGCTTTATTGCATCAGATATGACATCACGTAACTCCAGCACTCAGTTGTGGTTAATCACACATTTTCATGAAATGGGATCTCTCTACGATTACCTGCAACTCAGCATTCTGGATGCTTCTGCCTGTTTGCGGATGGCACTGTCCATCGCCAGCGGCCTGGCCCATCTGCATGTGGAGATCTTTGGCACACAAGGCAAACCAGCCATAGCTCACAGAGACCTAAAAAGCAAAAATATTTTAGTGAACAAAAATGGCCAGTGCTGCATCGCAGATCTTGGTAAGAATGGCTTCTGACTGAAGCAAAATCAGTTATTTTATGCATGCTGTTGATTCATATTAATTTATATTAGAATCTTTAAAATATTTATATACAGTGTATTTTGGACAGTGTCAGCAAACATTCAAAAACACCATGTGATCTATGATTATGTATGTAAATAAATGACTACAGAGCGCTAAATTATTGAACATTTCATTTAAGTTCAGTTGTGCATAAAATGTTCAATAATCAGTGTAGGTATGATAAAAAAATAACACATTATCACATTCACATTATCAATCTGAAACTACTTTCTAAACGTGCAGTTATCCTTGAAGCCTCCTGTATCAAGCTTTCCAAAAAAGTGATTTATTTTTAGCCATTTTTATATTTGCTTATTTTTATATGTATACAACATTTTTGTTAGGCTGATTAAGTTAGGCCAGGGCCATAATCATGGAAGTGAATCATAGATGACAGATTAATGGATTTTAAATTTGTAAATATTTTGTTGCCCACTTCCGTCCATCAGTCACTTGTCCGTTTCTAATAGTGAAAATCACTTGTCTATTCCCTTAATATTTACCTATTGTACATGTTGCTCTTTATACGCAAATAAGTAGAAAGCAGAACCGAGCTATTTGCTCATGGAGGACGGACACTTTAATTTATATGTCTTTATTAAATTTACTCTGACTCACTCTAGAGCTCCAGGGCTCATTTCTGCAACACCAGGGCTGTTATTAGAAGAAATCAGTTGTTTCCCCCTAAAACTCTGACGGAAACCCATTAGGTAGCTTTTAGCTAACACATATCTGGGAACTCTTCTGTACACAGGAAGTGGAACACAAGATTAGTTTTTATAGAGCACTTGAAACCACATACAGCACATTAAGAAAATGAACACGCTCTTCTTAGTCAGGATTTGAAAACATGTTGTCCTTATGGGACTAGAGGTTTTCACTTAATGCTATTTTTTTCCCCTGCAAGCTAAAACAATTTTTTTTCAAGACCTTTGGACAGTTTGTTCATGTTTACTTCATGTCACATGAAATTGAATTATTGTATATCCCCACAAGAGGGTGCTATACAACATTTAAAAAATAAATGAGCTTTTGAGCCATCAAGCTATGCTGAAATAAATCTCATATGCATCTCAGCATCTTAGATGGTGCTCTTAGGGGTGTATGCAAATATTTGTCCAATGAAATGCTGACTTACAATACCACATTCTCTAAATTTATAAATACAATCTGGAAATTATTATATTTGAAAGTGTCTTCAATTCTTTCGCACTTGGATGAAAGCTTTCCATTTTTTTTTTTTTTTTGCTGAGCTGTGGAAAAGAGCTGTCTTTCAATATGTCTGTCCTCAAATTCCTATTCCCATTTAATGGGATCCTTTAAATGTAGAATGCACACAAGCAAATGCCCAGGTGTTTAATCCAGGGACATGTGATTAATGCGTGTTGTGCAACGATCATGTTTTATATGATAATGATACATTTGGTCACACTTTTGTGTTCTTCAGGTCTCGCTGTGGTGCATTTTCAGGACACAAATGAGCTGGATGTAGGGAACAATCCTAAAGTTGGGACAAAGCGCTACATGGCTCCTGAGGTTCTGGATGACTCCATTCAAACAGATTGCTTTGAGTCTTACAAACGAGTCGATATCTGGGCCTTTGGGCTCGTGCTGTGGGAAATTGCTAGAAGAACAGTTAGTATTGGTACGTATATCTTCACATCTGATTCACTTTCCCACCTGTCATACTTTTTTTTTTTCGATCTCTGCTGTTGCAATTGGATAACTTGCTTTCAGAGTCACGTGTTGTGAGGTGTAAAAGATTGTTGCTAAACATGGAGCTCTGTGCCGCGTTGCAAAAATGATCCTGTTAAACAATTCGAAAATTGTAAATTTTAATAGCTATTTGCATCGTGAATAACACTTAATGAGTAAAATGTTGAAGAAGTCGAAAAACTAAAACTAGATATTAAGAGATATTTGCAGGGAATTCTGGGCCGTCACCGCCCTCAACTCATATCATATATGGTATAAGATATGGACATGGATTTCTATGGATTTCTTAGAAAATAACCCAACAGATAAATAAATAAATATAAATATTTATTTTGCTTATTTTATATAAATTTGTATATAAAGTCGATATAAATATTACATCAGAATGGCATTAAGCAATTCAAAAACGTCTTATGAAACATTGCTTAAAGGGATGGTTCACCCAAAAATGAAAATCCTGTCATCATTTACTCACCCTCAAGTTGTTCCAAATCTGTATGAGTTTCTTTGTTCTGCTGAACATAAAAGAAGATATTTTGAAGAATGTTTGTAACCAAGCAGATAGAGCAACCATTGACTACCATAGTAGGGAAAAAATACTATGGTAGTCAATGGTTGCTCTATCTTACAAACATTCTTCAAAATATCTTATTTTGTGTTCAGGAGAACAAAGAAACTCCTACAGGTTTGGAACAACTTGAGGGTGAGTAAATGATGACAGGATTTTCATTTTTGGGTGAACTATCCCTTTAAAGTCATCAAGCACTATTCAAGACAAACTAATAAAATAACATCAGAAGACAAGACATTAATAAACTAATAAAATATATATATTTTAAATATAAAAGTAGGCCTACCACCAATATAATCTAAAAAGTATTCTATTTATTGGTAAACATCTAGAAATTAAATAATGCAGTCGAATGTAAAACAAAACAGCCAAAATGTCTCATTGTCGGTGATTTTGATGAATATAATTTGCGACTGAATAATTTTTTAAAAAATAATCTAATGAGGCCTGTCCAATCCGTGTAGCATTTGGTCAGTCGATTTTTGATTTAATATTGAAAGTAGAAAAATTAGAAAACAGCTTTTTCTTTTTTTTCCAGAAAAACAAGATTTCAGCTTGATTTTTCGTTCAGAGGTAGAAAAATGAATAAACAGTTTGAATATTCGATTTCTACACGTGGGCGGGAATTATACGCCCCTTTCTGCTGATTGGTAGCCGAAAATCCGTCATCAGTTCTTCCTCAGTTCCGCACAGCAGAATAAAAGTCCTGCGCTGCTACAGCTGTATGGATTCTTAACAGCTATTGCAGCTACATTTCATATTTTTCTCATCAAAAAACCAGACTAACGAATGGCTCGACACAACCCGTACCGGGGCGGGGCAGAGCCTAGACAGGGCTTTCATCTGTGTAGACCAGCGGTTTTAGTCCAGGAAAGTGCAAGGGGTCCGCAAAATAATTTGCTATATCCTACCTTATTTTCCATACTGTAAAGTGACGTTTTTTTATCATGAAAATGCCGTGATTTATTCCAAAGTGACTTATATAATGCATTTAACATCAAAGAATTGAAATGTTGACTTTTTAAAGTAGGCACGTCCATTATTCGCTGTATTTTAGTTCATGTTTCTGGTGTGCGTCAGAGAGATGTTCATATGAGACTGAGACACGCTAAAGCAGCGCATCCTGTTGGTTTCTTAATTTTTCAAAGGCATGACATTTAGTAGTAATTTTAAATGTACACACATAAAATAAATATTTTACTGTTTCGAATGAGGAAAAAATTAAGTGATGGCGCCGGTGACTCGCGCAGTCACATAACATATCAGTTCTTGCATTGCAGCCTGTTCATTATCAAAATAAAACCAAACATATAAAAAGTTTTGTTTAATTTAATTTGTCTGTTGTACAATATTAAGGCTGTGCAAGTCAGTACTTGCTGTTATTCCAAACTCATATCTCTGCAAGATGCCGATTTGGCCTATACGAGTATGGGACTGGACTGAAATACAAAGCCTTCTTTACATAAATAGTATAATAGCATCCAAATGTTACATTGCAAATATGGAAACTTTGGACCGAATGAGAGATGCACGACCGACGAGCCCAACGTCGATATGTTTCATTTCAAATAAATTAATTTAGGCTTGGTGTTTAAACTAAATGTTGTTTGTAATAAATGGCATAATATATAGGCCTAGACTATTTTATATAGGCTAGGCTTCTATGTATATTTTTTATTATATGGCTACTTATATTTTTCATTCTTGTTGTTTTCTGGATACCATTCATTTAAGGATTTGTCATACACTGATGGGAAGTAAAATAGCCTACACATAGCGTACGTGTTAATAGTGTTTATAATGTTAATGTTGTGTTTTATTTACCGGTATTTTTCTGAATGTATAATAATAATAATAAAATGCAGATTTTACTACAATGCAACGTTCGCGTGTTTCTCTCTCAACATGACCTGGCGTCATGTGAATTACACTCGGTGCGACTTTTCTGGCAAATATGGTCAATTATAAAATGTGCTTTATTATTACAAAATGCATACGATGCGTTATAGGCTATACACTGTTAATTATCCCCACCCACATTAACTTTGGGCTTAATCACTGTAATGTCCTGTTCGCATTTGCTCTTTTTATTTATTTATTTTTTAAAGCGGATGCAAATATATCGTAACATAATCCATATATGCAACTCGTGATATATTCAGAGGTGTCAAGTAACAAAGTACAAATACTTCATTACCTTTTTGGGTATCTATACTTTACTGGAGTAATTATTTTTCAGCCGACTTTTTATTTCTACTCCTTACATTTTCACACAATTATCTGTACTTTCTACTCATTTCAAACCTATCCAGATAAATTGTGCCATCCGGATAGAGTGAATTTGATTGTGGTTGGATGAGAAGTATAAACATATACCATTCCGAGTGGGTACACCAATTTTTTATGTCTTTTGCCCTCAGAGATTCCTGCAGCTAAGCTTGGATGTACATTTACATTCCAATAAAGATTATTGATAACATGCCATTACAATACTTATAGGCAACTTGTCATCATATCTTCTGCTCCATGAAACCCATGTTAATGCTCAGTAGTACACATATATGATTCTTTAATGTATTTGTATTTGCACTGTGAATAATCCCTTTAATGTTAATACAACAACAAAAGACAAAGAGAAAATCACTCACTGCTCTTGACTGAAAAACTACTACAGTAGCTAAGAATCAATGTATATTTTATAGTGAAGTCTATTTAGTAGGGGTGTAACGGTACACAAAACTGACAGTTCGGTACGTACCTCGATTTTTAAGTCATGGTTCGGTACGAGTTCGGGACAGCAGTTTTACAAAATTGCTTTTTATTTATTTTTATTAAACAGTGGTTTACTGAAGAAGAAAAAAAGTGTCTGTCCTTGAATGAATTAAATTATAACTAAAAGTTTATTGAAGATATTACTGTAAACTATGGGGAGCCCTTACTTGCACATTAATATTAAAGGTTAACAACAGAGCCCAAACTATTAGCCTAATTTCAGTTGCTATTTATTTTTTAGGTATAATAATCAACACTCAAATAACACATTTTATGCAAACATGTAAACTTCACATTAGGCAGTCTTTGCATTAACTTCTAAATCTAATTATAAAATATTTTCTCCAATTCGTTGTTGAAATATAATAATTTATACACAGTGCATGTCATTTTCATGACAGGTTTATTTAACATGCATGAAATAATCAAGACATCCCTAACAGGTTAAGTAGAATATAATGAATATATAGGCTAATATAGTGCATATATTTAGTGAAAGAGTTGATTTCTCTAGTGAATAAAATTCTGTGGACACTGAATGACTGCCTGAGGTAAATGTGATCCTAACGTTACATGACATTGTTTAGTTTACAAGCTGTTATATTGACGTCTTTCCGCCATTGAAACACTTATTTAGCGATTACACCACATATGATACATGACAGTAAGTTGTAATGTATCCTCAGCATACCTTCAGATGGTCATTCATGTTTATTATTTAGGAAGAGATGATTGATTGCCTTCACAGATGATCGCGTTCATGTTCAAATATATATATATTTACTTCAAGGGTAACTTCAGTGATTTAGCATTAGGCTTTGTATCAGTAGAAACGGTAGTATATTCAAATTATGGTACTTTCCCCCCTCATATCCCCCTGAGACGAGAGAATTATGCATTTTATTTCTGGAAAAATCCTCAGATGATGCAAATATCGTCATTTTTGCATCATCAGAGGATTTTTTGGCCAGAGGCTAAAGACTACAGCCACTAGATGGAGCTGTTCTGCATGTTATCAACCCGCCCATAGGGGAGAGATCTCACGCACAGAATGTAAGACACAGACGGCCACACGGACAATCATAACGGAGCGCGGTGCAGAGTAAAGTCTGTGTTTCAACTTTTCAATTAATTCCTGTGATAATTTAGCTTCCATATGTGATCTGAAAACGTGCCAGACTGGCGCTTAACGTTACCTCAGCTCTGCTCAGCTCTTTGTGATGAATGAAATCTGACACTGCTGCGTCTGTGCCGTGACTTTCGTTCGGCTCACTCACACTTTATTGAAAAGACACGTTCAGGTTTTAATTGTAGTGTTTATTCTCTAACTGAACGAAATGATTGTATTACTATGAAGATCAAAACGATGGTGTACGGAGTGGCCTCGTAGGGCAGCGAAGCAAGTGCATTCTGAGAGTTGTCTTTCATCCACATTTGACAAAAATACATTTTCTGTCTTTTCTCAGTCTAGAAGGCACCAAATACAAAAATAATCTCACATTTCTACTGCATAAATGACCCAGTTTAAATACAAAGCTTAATGCTAAACCACTGAAGTAACCCTTTTACCAAGGTAGGCTTTGACAGCCGTCATATATAGCCTACTGCCAGCTGATGCTAAGAGGTGAATTTATATCTACACAGACGAAAGCCCTGTCTCTGTCTGGCTTGCTCAGTTGGGGATAATAAATAAATACATTTTTCAACTAAATATCCAAATAAATCTAATTATTAAACTAAATGGTAAATGGCTTTCAACAGACCTATGGCCATCCAAAGTGCTTTACATATTGCCTCACATTCACATTCACCCATTCATACACCGACGGCGGTGCGAGCCATCCAGCTCGTCGGGAGCAGCTGTGGTTAGGTGTCTTGCTCATGGACACCTCGACACTTGGTCAGGTGGAACCGGGGATTGAACCACCAACCTTCCGGTTTGTAGACAACCTATATGAACCACTGAGCCACTGCCGCCCCAATTAACCATATAAACTAAATTACTTATCTAATTACTGTACTAAAGCCCACATTGTCACTGTATGATATTTGAAATGAGCTGATGACATCACCGTTTTCTCCGGAACGGCTGTACGGCTGAATAGAATTCTGTTGCATTATTTTCCTATTTAACACTGTGAAGCTGCTTTGAAACAATCTGCATTGTTAAAAGCGCTATATAAATAAAGTTGGCTTGGCTTGGCTTGGCTTAGGCTCTGCCCCGCCCCGGTACGGGTTGTGTCGAGCCATTCGTTAGTCTGGTTGTTTGATGAGAAAAATATGAAATGTAGCTGCAATAAACGCGTTAAGAATCTGTACAGCTGTAGCAGCGCAGGACTTTTATTCTGCTGTGCGGAACTGAGGAAGAACCGATGACGGAATAGTTTGATCTTCGGCTGACCAATCAGCAGAAAGGGATGTATAATTCCCGCCCATGTGTAGAAATCGAATATTCAAACTGTTTATTAATTTTTCTACCTCTGAACAAAAAACGAAAAATCAAGTTGAAATCTCGTTTTTCTGAAAAAATGAAAAACGAGCTGTTTTCTCATTTTTCTACTTCCAATATTAAATCAAAAATCAACTGAACGAATGATGCACAGATTCTGTCCTTCTCTGCTCACGTGAGTTGTATTCGCGTTTTCTTGACTGTTATCTTAAACATATCACATCAATAGCCGACAGGTCTGTAATCCTTGTGACACGCATATCCATTTTTCTGTGTGTTATACAAACCAACAAACTACATAATAGCGCAAAATAAAAACGGGAATTTGAGCGCGTAATTGTTTGTGCGGCGCGCACCGGTATTTAGTAATGTACCGGCAGGAGGGTGCGTGCACTAAAGTAAATAGGGTAGCGAAATGATCCCAGCACGACATCCAATCACATTGACATCCCTACACTGATTGACTGCACTAACCTGTCTTGATAAACATTTTGTTTGTCTGATTAAGTAGTTATCCTGGCCTCCCTGACGTTACTGGTACCCAGATTCTTTCCCTACATTTTCAGTCAGTCTCACTTCCACTATAACTTCAACTGTTCTCAGAGCAGCATCAACTCTGATTGGTTCTGTTCACTAGTTGGGATGGGACTTGCGATTTTATTTGGTTTTATTCCATGCAGCCAATCACAAACAATGGAATATGCTTGCTGCCTAATGTGCCCTGTTGCACAGATGGACATAAAGAAGAAGAAGGTCCTAAATTGTTTCACGATGGTGCGAGTGTTTCTCAGCCAGTTTCTGAGAATGAAGTTTCGCAAGATATTGATATATATATCTATACTATGCTCAGGAAAATCTCTGATAATGTGAGGGGCATTCACTGAATTACAACTTTTGTGGAGAACAAACCAACCGCTCTGCTCATGCAAATTGATGATTGATGTCAAAAACGAGTTACTTGAGGAAACAGAGAGAGAATGACAAGTGAACCTGCAAGCATCTAAATGTAAGCTTAATCATTTAAGAGATATGGAGAATCAGAGCAGAGAGGGATATAAATGCACTGTTTGTCCAAAAGTATGTTACAGAGATGAAGCAGTAACAGTATTGATCCTTTATGTGTGCCTAATCTTACTCATGAGACACAATCTTTCAGATTCTGTCTCTCTCACACCACCCAACTAGATCTCAATCCAAATAACAAGACAACCAAAAAAATATATTTGCTAATAGGATTTTCTCACCAGCATGGGACTTGATTTGTCCAAAGAACAGATTATCTTGAATTGCTTTGAACTGATATAAAGTGGCAAGATTCTATACCTATCAAATTTCCTCTCGCCTTCTGATCAATACAGAGCTGTCTACAGTACCAGATGGAGAAAATTAAGAAACAGTGGTGAGACAGGTGTTTGTATGCCTAAACCAGGGTATGATATTGCCCTGATAACCAAAAACACACTTCTATGGTGACATTGTTGATTCCGTGAAGTCCTGTGACTGCAGCGCAGCTGGCTTGAGCACAGCGTTAATGGCTTAAAAGTGTTAAAAGCATTTGCTCTCTCTCACGCGCCCTTCTGGGAGAAGAGCCCATACGGCCCGTAAAAGGACATTCCGCCCTTGCTGACGTCAGATAGACCCATACTCAAAAAAATTTTTCCGAAACTTGTGAGAAACCGGAAGGAGTATTTTTGCCACAGAAATACTCCTTAAAACGTCTAACTTAAAAAAAAAAAAAAACTTTGTCCATGTTTAGCATGGGAATCCAAGTCTTTAACAGTGTAAAAAACTCAGTATGCATGAAACAGCATTTCATCCTCCTCATAATATTGTTGAATATTAATGTCCCCAACTAAGCAAGCGAGTGGCAACGGTGGCAAGGAACTCAAAGTCCATCAGGTGACACAAAGGAGAAAAAAATCCTTGGATCAGTCGAGGGGCCAGTTCTCATCTGGCCAACAAACAAGCATGGTGTGATTTTTATTATTCCAGGCTGCATCACAAGTCAGAAGTCTGATTGTGGTTTGGTATCCTTTAAAATATTTTATCCAGTTTCTTCTGCTTGAAGATCAGTTTCATCACGCTGGTATAGAGACGAAGCTGGCCACCAGGGTCTGTGCAGATGACTTGTCTGTTTGTAGTAGTCTTTGCATTGCACATCACTCCACTATTGCAAGAAATTTGACTAAATAAGAATAAATAAACATTGTCCAAAAGAGGCTCTCTGTCTGCATTTGTTTGTGGGTACACGTGTTATTTGGCTTCTGCTCCCTTCACATTGAAAGGGTCATTATAGTAATGTCTTTAGAGGCCTGTCTGATGCCCTCGGTGTGTTTCGTCTAAAATGGATCCCTGTTGCTCCTTTTGGTCTTATGGCTTCAGTACTCTATATATAGTCAGCACTGCTGTCGTTCTTGATGAAGCTTGATTTTTCACTGACAGACACATTACGGTTGGGACAATCAATGCTCTGTGATTATCTGTGTAATTTGATAAACAGTGTAATACTGTTGTGATGATAAGATCTGATAATAATGTCTGATCATTATTTCTGCTGGGGGATTTCCAAATGTGTTTTTTTTGTCTTCACTGATTGTGCAGGTATTGTTGAAGATTACAAGCCCCCATTCCATGACGTAGTGCCGAGCGACCCAAGCTTTGAGGACATGAAGAAGGTGATATGCACAGACCAACAGAGACCAAACATCCCAAACAGATGGTTTTCAGATCCGGTAAGTACTGTACCTGCTCGGATTCATGTGCATTTACCTTTACAAATCAAGTTAATCACTCACACTCATACTACATAAACTGTGTCCTAACAAGATCGAGTTGTAAGCAATTTGTCTTCCCACATTGAATGCAACAATGCAGCCAGTCAGAACATATTTGAATAGAAATTACATGGACAATGGCTGGTTAAGAAAAAAGGCTATTGTTAATGGTATGAATCTTCATTGACCTTGTGATTCTATTATGATTCTAAAGGGAATGGTTTGATTACAAAATGATTATCAATGCATTTTGTCCTTTTAATACACAAAAATAAGCATTGCCATGACATCAATTTCAGTAGCCATTACTTGGGGTCGACCGATTATCGGCGTGGCCGATTATCGCCACCGATATTAAGAATTTTTATGGTTATCGGTATCGGTCATTTTCAAAACCGATTTGCCGATAAAATAATAAAATTTTGAAATGCGCGCGATCTGGCTCTGATCCAGCCACCTCTGTCCATCAGAGCGCACCGCTCTGTGACCTAAACTAATGCCTAAACTAATGGCTTGAGGCGGTGCTTCTGCATCCTATTACGTCAGTGGTCGACATATTCTGAGATTGATCGTTTTCTGGGCCTGGTGTCAATAAAAGTTCTTCTTTGACTAACAAGGAAGTTTTCAGCTCTGAAACTTACAGGATATTCTTACATCACGATGAACTTTTATATATCAAAGGCTCAAGGGAAAGTTGATTTCTCAATTCGTCACACCTTTAAGACTAGGGGTGTAACGGTTCACTTATTCGTACCGAATTTCGGTACAGGGCTTTCGGTTTGGTGCACGCGTGTACCGAACGGTTTTCGAATTCAGTCTTTAACAGTGCGCTTGTTTTAAGCGCGGAACACACTTCAATCCTAGTTCCCACACGAACATATTAAGTATTCAGTCCATTTTATCACGATATTCAAACGATAAATGCCGCTTTGACGCTCTTTAATGTGGCGTGACTGATCACTGTATAGGCGCGTCAGTTCAAGCGGCCACGCGATGCGTGCATCTGTGAATGCGATCGATCATCTCTTCCTAAAGAATAAACATGAATGAACATCTGAAGGTATGTTGAGGATACATTACAACTTACTGTCACGTATCATATGTGGTGTAATCGCTCAATCAGTGTTTCAACTGCGGAAAGAGCTCAATATAACTGCTTGTAAACAATGTCATGTAGCATCGCATTTACCTCAGGCAGTCATTCAGTGTCCACATAATTTTATTCACTAGAGAAATCCACTCTTTCACTAAATATATGCACTATATTAGCCTATATATTCATTATATTCTACTTAACCTGTTAGTTATGTCTTGATTGTTTCATTTATAAATAAACCTGTCATGAAAATGACAGAGACTGTGTATAACTTAAAGGTCCCATGGCATGACATTTTCATTTTATGAGGTTTTTCAACATTAATATGAGTTCCCCTAGCCTGAATATTGTCCCCAAGTGGCTATAAATTTTGATCATTGTAAACCGAGTTCTGGGTGACTTTCTCTGCCTTTGAGAAAATGACAGCCCAGACGAGCTGATCTGGAATTTTCCTGTTATGAAGTCATAACAGGAACGGTTACCTCCCTTTCCTCCACCCAGAGAATTTGGCACGCCCATGCGAGCGCCATATTTGTCCTCGAGAGATCATGGCTTGTGAACGAGTGAATGCTGGCAGTTTCTCTGGATGTATAAATGAAAACATAAGTCTTTTTTCAGTTCCTTCTGATCTGTGATCAGTGATTTCTGATGTGTAGCTAATTATTCAAGTTCACACAGAACTTTATTATTCGTGCACACGCTGCGGCTTCTCTCTCTCCCGACAGAACGGTGTTTTCGTGTTTTCTATCTTGTGAGTCAGTGTTTTTGTATGTCCTCGGCGCGTCAATCTGTTCTAAAATGTGGATACAGTCTTGAGTTTCTGCTCAACATCGGCAGACTCACATCTCTTTAGAGATAAACCTCACACACGCCGAGGCTCGGGCTGCACTGGCCGGTCGGCCTTCAACATCACCAACCCCAGTACTGCATCTAGCCCACAGCAGAGGTGCCATACGCGGCGCGAGATTAAGCAGAAGGGGGGTAAGCGTTAGCGTATCCGGGCTAGCCAGCTATCCCCACAATAAACTGGATTACATTCGATGAACCGAATGAACCGAACCAGTTCACCAAATCGGACTGAATCGTTCAAAACGGTTCGCGTCTCCAGTCAGCGCTGATCCATAATTTTCTAGAGTTACTAACTTTCTGACATGAGTGACAGCCCCTCCGACTAGAAATAAACGAATAACCTGTAGTATGTGCTAGTAACTACAACAGTTCACTGAACTGAGACGTGCTGAGAGAACTGATGAGAAGTGAACTCGGGTCCATCTGTCTCTCTGGCAGCAGGCCCGTGCCTGCTCGTGCCTGCTTGTGCCTGGTAGACCTCGTTAAACTACGCCCCCTCCGCTACAAGATCTGATACTCATTCGAATGCAAAGATGTCAGCCAATCACAACAGTGGGCGTTTTTACTGAAGTCTCACAGCAGACATGCCTCTTGAAACAGGCCATTCAGCCACAGGGCAAACATCAGTATAGAAAAAATGCCTTTTATTTCTAAATTATGACATTTTATGATGTAAAAATCATACTAACAATATAAGTACACCTCAGGGAACATTATAAAATAATAGAAAAATGCCATGCCATGGGACCTTTAAATTATTATATTTCAACAACAAATAGGATAATTTTTTTTTAAAAATTAGATTTAGAAGTTATTGCAAAAACTGCCTTATGTGAAGTTTACATGTTTGCGTACTATGTTATTTGAGTGTTGATTATTATCAAGGCTCTGTTGTTAACCTTTAATATTAATGTGCAACTAAGGGCTTCCTATATAGTTTACTGCAATATCTTCAATAAACTTTTAGTTTTAATTAATTTAAGGACAGACACATTTTTTTTCAGTAAACCACTGTTTAATAAAAATAAATAAATTTTTTTTTATAAAACTGCTGTACCAAACCCGTACCGAACCGTGACTTCAAAACCGAGGTACGTACTGTACCGTCAGTTTTGTGTACCGTTACACCCCTAATTAAGACGTATCTGAATTCTACTGTACAACAATAATATATTTGTTAAGTTAAACCAAACTTTTAGTTTGACGGGTTGCCATGAAGACCTTTTGAGTTTCTGTGTGTTTGATATGCCGGTAGTTATTTTTGATGCCTGATCAGTGCCCTGACTACTGAACTAGGGAGCTGATTGAGACGCACCCATGGCCTCAGAGCGCACATTTACAGATGAACTGTCATTCATTCATGGCCTCACACAGCGTACATTTACAGACGAGCTGTCATTCACGGTGTGTGCGCACTGGCGCGTTTTCAATTCAGTTTTCAGTTGCGTTATGAAAGCCTGAGCGGTCGTGTACATGTTACTTTCGGTTAGATAGAATTAGTGATTTAAAAGCAGAGTCTGTGATACCGGTATTACCGGTAAATTAAACTGCACGTCTGCGCCATTCATTCACACAGAGGTGTCTACTACAGACAATATAGTATATATCACCAGATGTGTTCTCAGGTACCTAAATTTGGTACCGATTTATTTAATGTGAATCGGTACTCTTTAGGTAATTTGGTCGGTGCCCTCAAAAGTACAGAGTTCAGTACCCAACTCTAGTGCTTATGGGGGGGGATTTTTGACCATTCTTCTAGAAGCGCATTTGTGAGGTCAGGCACTGATCTTGGACGAGAAGGCCTTGCTCGCAGTCTCCACTCTAATTCATCCCAAAGGTGTTCTATCGGGTTGAGGTCAGGACTCTGGGCAGGCCAGTCAAGTTTCTCCACACCAAGCTCACCAAACATGAGACGTATGTCTAAAGAAACGTTGAAATGTCAGGTTTTAATTAATGTAAACCAAATCGAAAACAAATATTTTGTTTTCATGTAATCTGTTTGAAAAGAGAGATGCCAGTCGTTCCCGAGTGTCTCATTATCCGCTAATGCGACCACGCCCACTGAGCATGCATTCTTTGTTATTCAAATACTACAAGATCCAGAGTCGACACCCACACCAACTCAAATAAACACATCAAGTGAAGCGCTATACTTCAGCTACATCGTTTTGAGACGTGTTGAGGAATAATCCTGGAATAATTCTCCTCATGAAAAGCTGTTCATGTTCTGTTCAGAGCAACGGATTCAGCCGCTGATTGTGGTAGGCTAAGTTTATTCTCTTAGCATCTGTAAATATGAAACGCAAAAAGACAGTTTAAATATGAATCCTGCTGCAACATATGTACATCATCGACGCAAGACTGTTTAGACTGTTTAGATTTATTTGGCCTGTTTTGGACAGATTATAACGTGTTTATTGTAAAAGAGCTTAGTGTCACATCAATTGAGCTTTTATTTGCAAATGTCTGCTCAGATGCTATAAATATAGTACCAGTCAAACGTTTTGTGTTCAGTAGCCATTAAAACGTATTTAGCTTCATATTGATGTTTAATTATTATAGCCTAATGTTATTTAAAAAAAAATTAATATCAAAGTTTGTCAGAAATGATTCTGGAGTTTTGTTTTGTAGAAAGCCTTTCTTTAAAGTGAATCTCGTTTTGTATAAATTGTATTTTAATTTTAATCAATGTTTTTAATATAGTTGCTTCTTATTTAATAAGAAGACAATATAACAGACAATAGCCTTAGCGCTGGCGATCATGCATTGCACGCATATCTCATAAATGAACTGAAGCTCGAAATGATATTTGAGTATTGTGTGTATCTGATCGTTTACAAAATCAAATGATTCAGAAAATGTTTGCCATTGAAATGACTGGGAAAAAGTGTCCCAATCAACCTGAATTCACCCTATACTATTTGAAATCATAATTACATTGCATTATGTTGTTTTAAATCCCACATATTTTACTTATAACATTCATCATTACCAATTATTCAGTTATTTGTATTTACTGAATACTGAATTGTGTTCAGTGTCACAATATTACTGTTTTTTTTTTTAGCATGAGACTTCTTTCAAAAACATTTCTGATTGAAATTTTGTTTCTTATTTTGGCAGATCGATATTTTGGCTTTAGAGGTTTTGACATGCTCTGACATTTGTGCTTTTTTCAGTTGCTTATAAACATATTAATCGTAAAAGTGTGATTACACTGTATTCAGCACAAACTGGGCTGGCATAATATCTAAGCAACATGTATGTACATGAGAGAATAATGTTTATGCGAGGTTTAAAAAAAAAAAAAAAATAAGTAAAAAGTTTAAATTAAGGCCTCAAAACACACAATAGATATGTGTCCACAAGACTTTTGATTAATGGGTTTTAGAGTTTTTAGCTTCAAGCTGATGCGAGAATCATTGAGCCTACTCATTCACCTAAAACAATTAATTAGGGCTGCACGATATGAGGAAAAGCTGCGATGTGCTATAACATTGTTTAATTTTGCGATGACGATATGACTTGCGATAAATATTCAAATGTGAATGTTAGCTATACTGTTCCCATGTCTTAATGCTTTAATAGGTTGTGTTCAGTGTTGGGCAGTAACGGAATACATGTACTGGCATTACGTATTCAGAATACATTATTATGAGTAACTGTATTCCGTAACAGTTACAATTTAAATAGTTGATATTTAGAATAGTTACATTGTTGAAATCAATGGATTACATTTACGACACTTCTCTGTTTCAGGAGTTTATTTACTCTCTAAATAAATTAAGGCAACTCAATGCATTTCTCAGAAGCCCCAATATGAAAACGAAAAAATGCACGGTTTGCGTGATCAGTCACAATGGAGTCGGAAGAGGAGCAGCGGGAGCTAGAGGTTGAGATGGAGCCAGAAGAACAGAGCCAGGGCAAGAAAGCGTTTCTATCTTTTTAAAATTCAAACAGCATTTCATATTAAAGAAAGAGAAGGGAATATAACACTGTAGTGCAACTGTGCAGTGGCGCGGTGGTTGGGGGTGGCGGCTACGCACGCACACACGCCTATGTTCTATCCTATTTTTATATAGCCTATATTAGCTATATATATAAATGTGTTATATATTCGTAAAAAAAAAAAAAATTATATATATATATACACACACACACACACACACACACACACACACACACACACACACACACACACACACACACACACACACACACACACACACACACACACACACACACGTGTGTATATATATATATATATATATATATATATAATATATATATATATATATATATATATATATATATATATATATATATATAATATATATATAATTTTTTTTTTTTTTTTTTTTTTTTTTTTTGTGTGTGTACATATATATTAGGGCTGCAACGACGCGACGCGACGGCGGCACATTATTTACGCTCTAGAATAGAACAGAAGATCTAGAATAATGGCAGCTTCTACTCCCGGGCGTAGTGAAAAGGATAATTTATCATATAAAGCCAGACCGCGACATTCAAAAGTGTGGGAGTACTTTAAACAGAAGCCGAATAAAACTGTGCTTTGTTCGCTCTGTAACGCCGGTTTCACACTGCGCACGGTGGCAGAGCAGAAGCTGTGCGCATGGAGAGCGGGAGCTTTCACACTGCCAGTCAGTGTTGCCAAGTCCCCGGGTTTTCCGCGGAATTGGGCTACTTCTACACTGTTGCCGCGGGCTGTGTCTCATGTCCGCGGGTTGAAGCGACCCCAATTATGTGATATTTATCCCCGGAAATGAGAATTTTAGCAGGCAGCCCTGCAAAAAAAGCTCCACATATTTAACCCCCCGAACACGATGTTTACCGGAGAACCTCCCCGAAACGCGATTGGGCTTGTTTTGGGCTAGTTTTTAGTAACGAATGGGTGGGTTTTGTTGTGAAAACCTGGCAACCCTGCTGCCAGTGTTCATCTCGCGCAGCTGAACCGTGGCGCGTGTATTGCAACAGACGGTCACATTTTCCGGTGTTTTTCTCAGACCCCAGTACGTCTCGTGCTTTTATTTATTATGGGCTGCATATATCTCCTGTTAATGCGACCTGGTTCCCCTCTGTCCCAAACACATATGCATAATAACATGCTGTATATAGGTAGTTTACATGATTAAAGTAACATTAAAGTTAAGATATGCCTCTAGCTTTAATCATTTAAATATGTCTTTGAAATTTGGGTAAAAACTTCTGGCAACTTTAGTCGTTGTTTATGCACATGTATATCTTCAAAATAGTTAAACATTAAAACTATGCTGAAAGCTCCTGTATGTGAACCTTTTGCAGATAAATACAAGTGCATTTTCGTTTACTATTGACACAAATCAATAAGTAAATCATACTCAACTACTATTGTAAACAACTTTTCCTAATTAGGCCTACTATGTATACATATTATGATGAATAGTATCATTATACATGATGTTTAAAATGCTTCTTGTGTCCATATATTTCATTATAAAATGGCATACTGTGTACACTACCCTTCCTGAAATACAATTCATATTTTCATCATTCATTGATTTCATGTTAAAATAATATAAAAATTCACTACCCTCTTTGAAATACAATAATCAGTAAAAAAGAATCATAAAATTTTAATCCGAAAAAATAATCGTTAGATTTGTCGACAGAAAAAATAATCGTTAGTTGCAGCTCTAATATATATATATATATATATATATATATATATATATATATATATATATATATATATATTATTTGTTTATATTTTTTATTTTCAAAATGTAGGCTATTTAATTGAGCTTGAGGTGTATATACATGCGTGTTTATTTTAGTAGGCCTACTTCCGTCAGTGAAACAACACACTACAGCCTGTACAACATTTAAATAAATATCTGTAAATAATGGAAACATAAATAATTTAAGTTAAATATTAGTTAAAGAAATTTTTTTTTTATATTTCCCCACAGACGTGCGTCATATGCCTCTTTGCACTGAAAGGGAAGACACGAGCAGGAAAGAAGCATTGTTTTCTAATATCTTCATTTTTTTCTCCTGATGTTCCAAAACTGATGTACTACTAATGTGCTACTTGTAGTAAAATGTGAAGAACGAAATTATCTTCCGCAGGGTCAAGAACTTAGGCTTTGTTTGAAAGCGAAACTAAAAATCTCTGGCTTGTATGAAATACACTATACACATAAACTTGAAGTCTAATAGCAAGAACAAACTGTTAAATAAAATTTGAAGTAAAATGTATCTGTCCTACTCCATTTTCTACTTTACCACTGAAAAGAATTGTTATTAAGCTCTAAGGTGCTAATAAATACCCGGTGGCAACCACCAAAGATTGTCCGATCAGAACAATTAAATTATGTCCGTTTAGGAGGAGTTAGATGAACACACCACTCATATACCACTCATTCCAAAGTTGAACAGTTTAATTAAGTGTGCTTTCTTTGATGCACGCACACATGTGATTAGTTAGTACCGCAGCCTCGCGGATGCACTGGCTTTATCATCACGTTCGTCTCGCGCTAGTAATAATGATGCCGATCATAAGTTAACTGAAACTAAACTGCGTCAGCGTCCGGATCCTTCGCACCTTCTGGGTCCTAACAATAGACGAGTGACTGATGCCTGACTAAATAATAACAACGAATGAACTATTGCACATATAAAATGAGTGTATATGTAAATGACTGGACCTCAGTTTAGTACAGCCGCCCCCAAATGTGCTTGCAGATTTGCATCTCGGGCCAGTACTCACAGTCATTCAGGGAGTGAAGGGAGCTTAATCAGTCTGACAACGGGTCTGATGTAGGTTCTGTCTTTGACCTGGATTTCAGCGGCTCTTACTTTATTATCAGCTCCAGCCATGACAGTTTTCACAGTCCCAATGGGCCAGAGTGCTCTGGGGAATTAAAAAGCAGGCGATACGTCCGTGATAATTAATGCCTGTGATAATTAATGCGATATGGCTCAGCTTGTCAGTGAGCTACGGCTCTGTGTAGTAAATGCCGCTCTATCTGAAAGCAGGTGATGGCGATTTACTACTAATCAAGGAACCGGCTTTACTGACGAGATGCGCCTAACAATGTCATGCGATATATCGCCCAGCCCTAGTTAGGGGTTATTGGATCCGGGTCAGCTACATCCGAGGATACATATCCCAATGGCTTTGAATTTAAAATCCTGTTTGACGTTTGAGCCCCAATGGTGGTGTAAAGTGCACCTTTTACAGATCTGATTTCTCTCTCCCAGGATCCTCCGAAATGTGGGGAGTTTGGTGGATTGTACTGAAAGTCGATCTGTTGCTTGGCAAGTTCTCTTTGCAATTGAGGATGAATATTGTTGAAGGCTTCCTTAAGCTCACGATCTCCACCTTTGAAATTGGTACCCTGATCAGAGCGCAACTCATGAGGTTTTCCCCTACGGGCGATGAATCTATGTAGAGACATGAGGAAAGAATTGGTGTCGGCTTGAGAGAGAAGGTCAATGTACACTGCCCTTGTGGTCAAACATTTATAAATGATACCCCAGCGTTTTTCATTCCGGCGCCCAATTTTGATAGTGAATGGGCCGAAACAGTCCATGCCTGTAGAGTAAAAGGCTGGTTTGAAGAGTCTCAAACTGGAAGGGGGTAAGTCAGCCATTTTAGGGATATTGGGCTTGCCATGCCACCATTGACACTCCGTACAGTGATGCTGAATTGATCGAACAGTTTGACGACCTCTCAAGATCCAGAAGCGTCTTCTAATTTCAGAAAAGACCCTTTCAGTACCAGGGTGATGAAGCTGTGCATCGTACTTCTGAATTAGTAACTTAGTCACTGGATGGACTGGGTCTAGGACAATTGGGTGAAGAATGTCAGGGCTTAGCAGATGACATCTTCGTAGTCGTCCACCCACTCTAATCAGCTGCGTGTCAGAATCAAATTCAGGAGCTAATGTCTTTAGACGACTGTTTGGGGAGATGAGTTTCCCTGCTTGCAGCTGAGCATATTCATCAGGGAAACTCTCCATTTGAGACTGTTGGATGACTCTGAGCTCTGCCTTCTTATATGTGTCAGCCATGATGCTGTCTGTGGGACTGGCCGCCCCGTGAAGGGATCTGGCTGTAGCATCTACCAGCTCTTGAAAGTTGTCGTATTGAGATGTGTCAACTGAAAGCTGGTCATCCTGAGTTATTAGAAGATGGAAGGATATTGGTTTTCTGCAGAAATTCTGGGCCATTCTTCCAGCGGGAAGGTCTGGCTAGCTGAGCCAGTGACAGGCCAAGAGTAATATCGTCTGCAGGGTTGTTGTGTGATTGCACGTAGGACCATGATTGTGAATCAGTTAGCTCTTGAATCTCCGCAACTCTAGTTCCTACAAACACTTTGAAGTGGCATGAATCTGATTGAAGCCAGTTGAGAACGGTTGTAGAATCAGTCCAGTATTTGAAACTGCTGATTTCTAGTGTGAGCTCTCTTTTCAGAACTGCTGCCAGTTGTGCGCCAGTTAGAGCTGCGCATAGCTCAAGTCGGGGGATTGTTTGCTGCTTCTTTGGAGCTACTCGTGATCTAGCTGCCAAGAATGACACCTCTAGTTGTCCTTTGTCATCTTCAGTGCGGAGATAGGCTACGGCTCCGTATGCTCGCTCTGAGGCATCACAGAATGTGTGCACACTTCTTGAGCTGGTCAAGGGATCTACCTTTGTAGTGTAGCATCTGGGCAGTGTGACACTGGAAAGTTGTGGAAGCTCATCCTCCCATGTGAGCCAGGCATTTTGGAGGTCTGTGGGCAGTTCAGGGTCATCCCATTCTCTTTTTTTATCCCAAAGCCTTTGGACAATGATCTTAGCTCTAGTGGTAAATGGGTTGATGAATCCCAATGGATCGTATTGACTGGAAAGGATGCTATATATGTGGCGCATAGTGGGCTCAGTTTTTACGACATGGCCATGTTTATAACCAAGTGTGTCGGCTCTGCACTGCCACCGAAGTCCCAGTGTGCGCTCCTGGGGACCGGCTCTGTCTGAACTAGAGCTGCAACTAACGATTATTTTTTCTGTCGACTAATCTAACGATTATTTTTTCAATTAGTCGACTAATCTAACGATTATTTTTCCAGATTAATCTTATTATTCTTTTTTACTGATTATTGTATCACAATTTGTATATTATTTTAACATGAAATCAATGAATGATGACAATATTAATTGTATTTCAGGAAGGGTAGTGTACATAGTATGCCATTTTATAATGAAATATATGATCACAAGAAGCTTTTTAAACATAATATATAATGATACTATTCATCATAAAATGTATACAGAGTAGGCCTAATTAGGAAAAGTTGTTTACTATAGTAGTTGAGTATGATTTACTTATTGATTTATGTCAATAGTAAACGAAAATGCACTTATATTTATCTGCAAAAGGTTCACACACAGGAGCTTTCAGCATAGTTTTAATGTATAACTAGTCGTCTATTTTGAAGATACATGTGCATAAACAACGACTAAAGCTGCCAGAAGTTTTTGCCCAAACTCCAAAGACATATTTAAATGATTAAAGCTAGAGGCATATCTTAACTTTAATGTTACTTTAATCATGCAAACTGCCTATATACAGCATGTTATTATGCATATGTGTTTGGGACAGAGGGGAACCAGGTCACATTAACAGGAGATATATACAGCCCATAATAAATAAAAGCACGAGACGTACTGGGGTCGGAGAAAAACACCGGAAAATGTGACCGTCTGTTGCAATACACGCGCCACGGTTCAGCTGCGCGAGAGAACACTGGCAGCAGGGTTGCCAGGTTTACACAACAAAACCCACCCATTCGTTACTCAAAACTAGCCCAAAACAAGCCCAATCGCGTTTCGGGGAGGTTCTCTGGTAAACATCGCGTTTGGGGGGTTGAATATGTGTGTTTTTTTGCTTCAACCCGCTGACATGAGACACAGCCCGCGGCCACAGTGTAAAAGTAGCCCAATTCCGCGGGAAAAAAAGCGGACTTGGCAACACTGACTGGCAGTGTGAAAGCTCCCGCTCTCCACGCGCACAGCTTCTGCTCTGCCACCGTGCGCAGTGTGAAACCGGCGTTACAGAGCAAACAAAGCACAGTTTTATTCGGCTTCTGTTTAAAGTACTCCCACACTTTTGAATGTCGCGTTCTGGCTTTATATGATAAATGATCATTTTCACTATGCCCGGGAGCAGAAGCTGCCATTATTCTAGATCTTCTGTTTCATTCTAGAACGTAAATAATGTGCCGCCGACGCGTCGACGCATTTCACGCACGTCGACGTATTTTCGTAGTCGACGTCATCGACGACGTCGACGCGTCGTTGCAGCCCTAGTCTGAACTAAACCAAAGCTCATGGTTATCTGACCTGATTTGCTGCGGCAGGTGTTGCAGGAGTTGGGGAGTGTTACTAGCCCATTGGCGCAGTTCAAATCCACCCTCGGCCAGCAGATGTCGCATGTCATCAACCAATTGTCTGGCAGTCTCAAGAGAGGGAACACTTTGCAACCAATTGTCAACATAGAAACAACTTTCAACAGATGCTCGTACCTCGCTGTCTGGTTGGCTGTGATCGGTAATATGTTTCCGAAGAGCAAAGATTGCACAGCATGGGCTGCACGTGGTGCCAAAGGGTAACACTGACCATTGGTAGACATCAGGTGGATTGGTTTGGGTTCAGGTCTCGCCACAGGAACCGCAAGAATGCTTGGTCTTCTGGTAGGAGACGCACCTGATGAAACATCCCCTTTATGTCGCTGCTAATTGCTACTGCATACTCTCGGAAACCGAGAAGTACTCCCAGCAAAGTCGCACCCAGAGTTGGCCCAGGAAGAAGATATTCATTCAGGCTCAGCCCTTGGAAGTTGAAGGAACAATAGAATATAATTCTATTCTTTCCATTGTGGTGGACCATGTGGTGTGGAATGTACCACCCTTGAGTCTGTACAGCTGTGGATTGGGGAATTTTCTTCACATAGCCTGATTCTAGCAGCTTGTTTATCTCAGACTTGTATACCTGGGATTTTTCAGAGCTCCGTTTCAGCTGATTTTCCAATCTACGCAACTGAGGCAGTACTGCTTCCTTTGGAGTGGCTAGAGGTGGAAGACTGGTTTTCCACAGGAGGGGGGTAGCGTACCTTTGTACACCTTCAACTTCAACCCTCACTGTTTTCTCATCCAGCGTACGCAAAGCTTCTGCATCTTGCTTCGACCTGGTAACAAGCCGTTCATTTTGGTAGGGCAAGACGTCCATCTGCCACAACCTCTCGACCTGACAGAATAGATCATTAGGCGCAAGACTTACAGATGTGAACAAGCACTGTTGAGTGTGTGGAATGTGTCCAAGGAACTTTGATGGACCTTGGAGTGTCCAGCCTAAACGAGTCTTCACAGCTGCTGGACCTCCAGGTGGTCCCAACCTAACTGGCTCAATGGGGGTGATCAGTTGTGGGTAATCCGACCCAATAAGCAATAGTGGCTTTGCGTGGTCGATTGACTGCAGAGGTAAGCCTCTGAGATGGCGATAACTCCTTTGGAGTGTTTCAATTGGGTAGGAATGAGGTGCTAGTCCAAGCTCCTCAGCTGTGAAGGCTCTTTTTATTGCAAAGTTGCACTCTGGTTGCGTGGCGGGACTCACCGAGAATGATACTGTGGAGCCATGGATGACGCGGATGTCCTGGCGCACTGTGCGAAGTGACAGGTCTTCTGGCTTACCATAGAGGTTGAGTTGCTGAGCTGCCTCATGGAGAAGTATAGTATGCTCAGAACCATCATCTAGCAGTGAAAAGTCTCCGTTGCGTATGATGACTCAATTTGCACAATTTCAGTAACACTCTACTGCTGCCTGTTGGTCGGTCGACGTACAGAGTTTCTACTGTGGTGCTGGTAGACTGTAAGATCTCACCTGTGTCTTTGGTAGCATTAACACTCATTTCACTATTGGCCTCATGAAGAATTTCTAGATGTCTCCTTTGACACTTCTTGCATTTCGCCTTAAGAGTACACTGACCTGTTTGGTGATCACGCCCACATTTCCAGCATCTCTGATTGGATCTGATCCATGTCACAATCTGCTCTTTGGTCAGCAGCTTGAAGTTTGAACACTGATTGAGATAGTGCTGAGTTGTATTACAAAAAGGGCAGTATTTCTTTGGTTTCTCTAGTGATCTCACCTCAGAAACTGCATTTCGGTGAACAGATTCAGCCTTGAAAACTGGTCTTTGCTCGCTTCCATGGAAGATGGCAGTAGATCTGTGGGTTACTTTAGGCACTCTTTGCTGGTCTTTGCGGAAACTCTGTCTCTCTCTACTGGTGTCAATACCTCTTGCACCCTCACCTCATACTCCAGCCATTCTGCAAATTCAAGCAATGTAGGGATAGGTGTCTTAAGTGGATTGACATACCTCTTAAAGTTTGCTCGGAGATCGTGAGGCAATTTAGCTAGGAGTCGGGAGACGTGAGACCCACAAATCAGTTCTGTTTGTCCTGGACTTCCTAGCTGCTCCAGCATTCCGACCATGGCCCGTACCTTCAGTGCGAAAAGCCTGAATGCTCTAGTGTCACCACTTTTTTATGCTAGGCCCATCCATCAGGACAGCAATGCGTTGAAGTCCAAGTTGATGGGGTTAACCATAGAGTTCTGTTAGAGCTTGCATGGTATGACTGTAAGGGTACCTGCTGTTACAGTAGGAGTCAGCAATGAGCAATGCTTCTTCAAGTTTCAAGTGATCCATCAATATCTGGAACTTAAAGCGCTCTGTAGCGTCGGCGGGCAGGAGGTTGTCAAGAGCTACCTTCAACCTGGCGAACTCACGTGGATCCTCTTTGGTGAAGTTAGGAATGGTAGGGGTTGGACCACGATAAGTGTTCTCTTGCCTGGATGGGGATGAGGAACGATAAGGCATGAATGGTCTCTGTTGCCTGGAAGTAGGGCCATTATAGTGTGTGGATGGCTGCCTTGGATGTTGGTAGCCTTCATCAGCCTGCTCAGCCCTCTGTGTTGTCGCTGCTCGCTCTGGCGATGACTAAATTGATCTGGAACTCGCCTTTATCCTCTGAAGCTCATGGATAATCTCATCTATTCTGTCACGTTGACATTCTGCGTGCAATTTATTCTCACTGCTTTTCACTGACCTTTCTCTTTCATAACGTGGATCTCTTTGATCGCTTGTTGACGTTACTCTGTGGTGTGATGGTGAGATAGAGACTCGATCCTCCATATTGCGCATTGAGTGTCTGGGTGACAGAAAAGGTTGAGATGGAGACAGTGGTCTTGGAGAGTGAGCTGCAGAGTGTTCTCTGAGGTCATGTCTGAGCTGATGGTTCTCCTTCTCCAGATCCTTCAGGCGCCTCTGCAATACTTCAGGAGAGAAGTGTGGATTCCCCTCATAGACAGGAAAGTGATCAATACCAGCAACCAGGGTGTTGTTTAGTGGTAATGGACCTCCTGTAGCCCCTATTAACTGTTCTCCCTCGTTGGAGTGGTCTAAGTGTGTGTGCACCGATCGCTGCTCTGGCACATAATCCACCTCATAGTCTTCGAGGTATCTTGGCATCTGCGTTCGGCGATGGGAGCGAACTGTAGCATCACTATTCTCCTCACTATTAGGGGTGTAACGATTCATCTACTACATCGATGTATCGATTTATTTTCCTATGATCTAACTACATCGATCTGTGCTCGGCAAGTTGGCCTTCCGGACGACATATATCGATCTAACATCGTTTTAAAAGGTAATCAATCGATTGTATCGATAATAGGAAATAATGCATTGGATTTTAACACGTCAGACTTTATATGGATGTTTTTTCTTAGCACTTTTAATGATAAAGGCGTTAACCGTTACTCGATTCAGTCTGCCTATCTGTGACATCATCGCAACGCACCAGCAGCAGCGCTAAGAAAACAAAACATAGCATGGTGGGTGGCAGAGGAGAAGCCAACGAGCGGGAAATTATCAAGCCACCAGGAGAAAGAGCTACCTGTACTTTCAACCCTTGCTTGTTACCTGTGCTTTCCTGGCACCAGTGTGCCAGCAGAGCGAGTTTTTAGTACTGCTAGCGACATAGTGAACGCACAGAGAAGTGTTCTGCGGTCAGATCCTGTTGATATTTTTGAAAAAGAAATCTGTAGAGTCATTGAAGAGTAGTTGGTTACATTTTATCTTTTGTTAAATATTGTTAGTTTATTAAACTGAGAGTAGTAGCAGGTTCAGCCAGTTTATTCAACCTGAAGAAATGTTGGTTGCACTTTATTTTTGATATTAATATTGTATTTGTATTATTTTAATGTTGAAAAACAACAGCAAAAGTAGCAGGTAAACCTACTATTAATTAAACCTGAAGAGAAGTTAGTTGCACTTTATTTTTGATATTAATATTGTAATATTTTTATATTGGAAAACAAAAGCAGAAGTAGCAGGTTAACCTACTGTTGAAATGTTGGTTGCACTTACTGTGCTTTTATTAAAATTGTATTGAATATTGAAAATGAGAGCAGAAAAGGTTAACTTCCTGTTAATTCAACCTAAACTGTTGGTTGCACTTTATTCAAATAAAATTTGAATGCATTTGCCATTAATTGTTGTTTACTTGTTTGTTTATATCCATAATTAATTGATACCTGATTCCCTTACAAGAAACAACAGGAATCTAGGAAACTTCACCTGCACTGACCAGTATCCAGATATTTATTTCAGTCACACAATTTTTGGCTAAAAAGTTACTGAATCGATTTCAAGTCACTGAATCGTTTCAGATCGTATCGTTCTAAATGAACCAATATCGTCCTTGAATCGTATCCCCAACCTCAAATCGTGATACGAATCGAATCGTTGTTAAAACGAATCGTTACACCCCTACTCACTATGTATGGGCATTGTTAATTCAGAAGTTGCCAGATCTGGCTCGAAGGACCATGAAAAGAATTGTTATTAAGCTCTAAGGTGCTAATAAATACCCGGTGGCAACCACCAAAGATTGTCCGATCAGAACAATTAAATGATGTCCGTTTAGGAGGAGTTAGATGCACACACCACTCATAGACCACTCATATACCACTCATTCCAAAGTTGAACAGTTTAATTAAGTGTGCTTTCTTTGATGCATGCACACATGTGATTAGTTAGTACCGCAGCCTCGCGGATGCACAGGCTTTATCATCACGTTCGTCTCGTGCTAGTAATAATGATGCCGATCATAACTGAAACTAAACCGCGTCAGTGTCCGGGTCCTTCGCACCTTCTGGGTCCTAACAATAGGCGAGTGACTGATGCCTGACTAAATAATAACAACGAATGAACTATTGCACATATAAAATGAGTGTATATGTAAATGACTGGACCTCAGTTTAGTACAACCACAGTAAATGATGCGAATATAGCCTACTCCTAAATAAATCAAGCAAGGAAGAAACGTTTAATCCCCTGTGAGAGACGTAAATGAGGATTTGGGAAAATAAATAAGAGATTCCATGTCCAGTAGAATAAAATGAAGTAAGCCTATTGTTAAATTCGTAGAAAATCGTGTGACCAGATCGCAAAACGCAAGCAAACTTAAAGGGGTGGGGAAACACTCAGTTTCAGTCAGTCTCATGTCAATCTTGAGTACCTATAGAGTAGCATTGCATCCTGCATATCTCCGAAAAGTCTTTATTTTTATTATAATTATAAAAGGAAGATGCGCTGTTCCGAGTCTTTCCGAAAAAAGCCGTGCGGCTGGGGGCGTATCGTGTGGGCGGAGCTAAAGAATGTCGAGCGCGCGCCGCTGTTACTGTGTTGAGTGCGTCTGAAAGCTGCGTCATCCCTAAAAGCGGGAAAAAAACTTTATTCAACATAAAAAATGGCTTTTAATCAGATACAGCCATACATCTATGATCCGGAATCAGACCCAGAGGCTGAAGTTGAACAGGAGCAGCAGCAAAAACGGCTAGAGCAGGACATCTCTATGTGGTATAAGTTACACTAACTATATAATATGCTTAGCGGCTTGTGTTATTTACACATTTATACTTTAATTATATCGTGTGTGTGTGTGTGTGTGTGTGTGTGTGTGTGTGTGTGTGTGTGTGTGTGTGTGTGTGTGTGTGTGTGTGTGTGTGTGTGTGTGTGTGTGTGTGTGTGTGTGTGTGTGTGTGTGTGTGTGTGTGTGTGTGTGTGTGTGTGTGTGTGTGTGTGTGTGTGTGTGTGTGTGTTTACGCGTGGTTTGTGTAGACATGATTTGTAGTAAGCGGACTGGTTTTGCGCGTCAGGCTAGTGTTTACATAGAAAGACATGGAATAGTAGCGCATTTGAATGAAGAAGCGCGCTTATTTAGTTCAACATATTTCCCCATTCTTTGTGTATTGTTGTTTGGAGTGCTTTTACAATACACAAACATACACATATAGTGGCCAGCTAAACAAATGTACACACTATACATCGCATGCTCCATTGATCAATACGTGGTCATGTTTGGGCTACTTGATGGGCATAGGCAAAAACAGACATTTGAAGCAGTCTTACTCACTGCCTGCGGTTCCAACGTTGGGACCTTTATCGTTGGGACCGCTCCATCCTTCAGTATTAGGCGATTTGAAAATCCGGAAAAGCAAACTCCATCCACTTTTGCCTTAACGCGGGGTTATTTGGCTACGAGCCAGCGCTTTGATGGGCGTAGCCTATTGCTTTCACGCGCTCTCTCTCTCTCTCTCTCTCTCTCTCTCTCTCTCTCTCTCTCTCTCTCTCTCTCTCTCTCTCTCTCTCTCTCTCTCTCTCTCTCTCTCTCTCTCTCTCTCTCGCGCGCGCGCGCGCGCGCGCTCTTCCGGTGGAATTGTCCGTACGGCCCATACAAGGAAATTCCGCCCTGTTGACGTCAAGCGGACCCATGATCGAAAAAAACTTTCCGAAACTTATGACTAACAGGAAGTACTAATTTTGGCAAAGAAATACTCCCATCAAACGTCCACCTTAGCTTTTGAAACTGTGTCCATGTTTAGCATGGGAATCCAAGTCTTTAACAGTGCAAAAAGATCAGTATGCATGAAACAGCATTTCACCCCCCCCTTTAAATTTGGCTCACCACACACAGCCTTCCTCTTTCGTTTCCATGGCTGTGATGTAACATTTGCGAACCTATTATTTATTTTGTAAATAAAGCTTTGTGCTTCACTCGTGTCATAATATTCACATAAAACAGCATTCACATACAAAAAAAAAAGTGTTTTGGCCGACCACCGCCGGTGCTACCTGCTTAATTGACGCGCAATCTATCTAAATCTAAATGAAGTGATTTTTTTGCTTAAAACAAGCCAAATTATCTGCCACAACAATTTGATTTATTAAACCATAATTTATGATTTATTAAACACATTTATTAAAACACAACAATTTATGAGATTAAAACCATGTTTTTACTCCAAACTTACTTCATATCACAAGTCAAATGTTTTAAATAACCTTCTGTGATCTCATTTGGATTCGGATCAAAAAATCAGAACAGAAAATATATAATTTTAAAATATTCTGCATAATGATAAAAGCTATGTCGAATAGTATTGCATTATAAATATAATCTATTATGAATACACCCAACATGGTATAAAGAACACCGATAAACCATACATCATCACTAATGTGTGTTTATTGTCTTCAAACGTGTCTATCTGCATGTTATAGCGATCTCAGGAAGCTTTGTTTATGTCAGGGAATTTCTGGAATGTCACATGGTATATATCTTCTTCGTCTATGACATATATGGACTACATGTGCACGGAGCGCCCTCCTGCTGCCAGTATGAACTGAAAACACAACACATCAGAGTATCCAGCGCTCATTATGATTACACCTGCGCATTTTGGGTAAAGATTGAATAAATAAGAGAATCTATCAATATTTCTCCTCATCTGCACACTTTTGAACTAAAAGCCCAGGGGGATGTAGTTTTGTCGCGAGTCTTCATGACGAGCATAGTGGAGTTTTTTTATGAATGAGAGCAGCTGACGCTCATATTACAATCAAAAGGTACCGATGCCGGTTTTCATATTCATAACTCCTGACACATATTAACAAATTACAGTCACTATAAGACTTTGAGAATAAAACATAGGTAAAAAATGGAAGCTTGAGTCTTAGATCTTTTTAATGATGTATAGTTTGTCAAGGTAATGACTTAAATCTGACTGTAATTTTGAGCTAATTTAAACAAAGAAAGCTTCAGTGCGTCCTTGTCCTTGCGCAGGTTTTTGCGTTTAATATTCACAGATGCTAACAGAATAAACTTAGCCTACCCCAATCAGCTGCTGAATCCTTTGCTCTGAACAGAACATAAACAGCTTTCCACGAGGAGAATTATTCCTCAACGCGTCTCAAAACAATGTAGCTGAAGTGTGGCGCTTCACTTGAAGTGTTTGTTTGAGATGATGTGTGGGCGTTGACGCATGGTATTTGAATCTCAAAGAACACGTGCTCCGTGATCGTGTTCGCATTACTGGATAATGAAGTGGAACATTTAGTCATTTTCTGAAGACAATCAGGTTAGACATCATTGAGAGAGAGGCTGCAGATTGCGCATCATGTTTGTTTTCTTTATTTTGCAAAAAGCACAACAATTTGTTTTTATTGTGACTGTACACAAAAAATAGATACTTAACAGAATATAATGATATAACACTTGCCTGAATGACAAAAAACTTATTTGAGTCTCTTTGGCACTGATAAGAAAAAAAGCCAACTCGAAGGGGGTTAAGCAAAAACTCACTTTTTGATTTTAAATCTAATTGCGTCTACATAGTATGCATCATTGATAAGGTGAATATTGACTTTGGTATTTTAAAATGACTGTTACTACATTAGTACTTTGTACAAACCTGGAAAAAATTACTGGCAGGCAACATAGGAAAGCCTTGTTTTGCCCTCCAGGTAGATGTTCCTATAAGGGCATGATGTCACATGAAAATAAGAAATTATTACTATTGTAATTACTAGTAGTTCCTACTCTAAATTCTGATTGGATCTCACACCACATTTGAATCTGTTATATGCACACGTGTGACCATATGTCCTATATGCTTCATAGTTCTTATTTGTAAATAAATTGTGTAAAGAAGTATTGCTTTCTAATAGCCACAAGGATATATTTACAGCAATACAAACATTATAGCAACAATTCTTATTTTTTCTATTGATGATTCATACCTCCATTGCTTTGTTTTTCACCTTCACATTGCTTGATTCGGTCTTCTTTTTTGTTTTTATTTTTCAGACTTTAACATCAATCGTTAAACTCATGAAGGAATGTTGGTACCAGAACCCATCAGCCAGACTTACAGCATTACGCATCAAAAAGACTCTGACAAAAATGGATAATTCTCTGGACAAAGTAAAAGTGGACATATGAACTGCTTCCTTATGGAAGACCCTAAAGGCCTTTTACCACGCCCAGCAGATGTCTCAGCTGGAGAACAAACCGGAAAAAGAGATTATCCTGACTTAGTGCTCTTATAGAGGCACATCATATTTATTTAGATTTTACAGCGGGGCATATTTTGGCATCCAAAGATGTTTTAGTGGGCATTTAAAAGACTGCAGACAGTTTTCATATGGTAGTTCTCTCTTTTAGCACATATCTATTATTTCACACATCTTGTCACGTTACAGCAGCTGGGCATTTAAAGACACTGCTTTAAAATTACAGTTTTCTTTTAAAAACAGCTTTTTGCATTCCATACTCGCGTTATTATTTAAAGAATTTGAACTTTACAAACTTTCAAATCAGTTCTAGTTCATAATACAGCTACACCATAACAAACAGCAACTCTACACAGAAAATATGAATCACTTTATTCATTCTGGCTCTTTATCATTGTCATTTATAGAGTAAGTAGACAGTAAACACACTTGATCAATCTTTCATTATTGAACAATGAGTTTGAGTTGTACCTCAGTCACTCTCTTGATGCTCCTCCTGTTGTGTAATGTATTCATTCTGAGAAGTTTTGTATATCACTGCACATTTAGCATCATGCAGTTGTTTTTTGTTTGTTTCATATTGTTTGTGAATACTGAAGCTAAAGGAGTAAAAACAAATGACAAGATCCAGAATTCAAAAACAGATGTTTTTGTTTATCAGATAATTCATTACAATTATTAAACGGATAAGAATGTGGTCTCAAATGCAAACTTAAACTACCATAGAATCTTTCTTTTGTAGAGAGACATTTGCTGGAAATAAAGCAGTTGAAGTGAGAATATGGGAGTTTGTTATATTTAAATTGTTTTTTTTTTCTTGTAGTTTTTACATTTGAGCCCCTGAGGAACTCTCTGCAAACCCATGCATATAATGTATATCCATACTCCTTAGATGTTCTTATTATTTTCATAACAATTAAACATCTTTTCCTCAAAGAAAAGTTGAATACTTTAATCATTTTTTTTTTTTAAATTAGGGAAAAAATAACCTGTTAGTTTCATCCATATGATCAACAAATGAGTATTTGTTGAAATACTCTTTTATTGCTTAAAAGCCATAAACTCTAAAGAGCAGTCAGGTCCTGAAACCTCTATGATTCCAGTAATTATTCCAAAAAATAAACATAAATAAACAAATAAATAAATTCTATACTTCCTTCATTGAGGTAATTGGAGATTCCCAGTCATGTGGTTTAGGTTTGCTGGTGCACCCAATGCCCTACCATCTCTCTCGCTCTCGCTCTCTCATATGTATATTGTACTATATTGTACATATGTTATCCCATAACTCAACAAGTGGTAATTACAGAGAGCAGTGGTGAGACTGGAAAGAGTAACAAAATAAAATAAAAAGGGGAAGAGGGTTCAGCCTTTGTCCCTCATAATATGGCAGGAGGACACAAACTGAGCTGCCAAGTGGATACTCTGTTATATTTTAGGAGAAAAAGAGAAATGTTTGTTGATGTGGCTTGCTTGGTGGAGTTCAGGTAAAATTTGAGCAATTTGGCTGAAATATGTTTCTCTGATGTTGTTATATTTGCTGCACTGTGTGAGGAAGAGCAAGTTCGTCCTCTACGACTCCATTAGGGCAGTGTGAACACAGTCTGAGCTCTCTGGCTCTCCAGCTCTGCTTGTGTCGGCCCGTCTCCACACACAGACTGTGCTCACTCAAACGATACTTCGTCAGGAGTTTTCTCTGCCGATAGTCTCTAATTTGGATCAAGTAAGGGGCCAATTGATAATCTTTCTTTATTCTGCAGAAGTACTTCAATTTGTACATTTGTTCTACTTTTATTTGCCATTCATTGATGTATTCTTCCTGGGTTCTTTTTTGTATTTCTTTAAGTTTTGATAGTTTTGATTGAATTGTTGGATTTAGTTGGTGTGTTTCCACTAAATAGTGCAAGGAGTCACTCTCTGGGTGTCCTGCCCTGTGTGTGAGAGTGCAGTGATGGTAGGCATCTGTCGGCGTATCTGAGAGATGGAACCAGAACTTCACTGCTCTCTTCTGGATCACACACAGGAGAGGGAATCTGCCTAGTTCTGCCCTGCAGCCCAGACTAGGGGCATTTCTGTGAAGTCCCAGGATGTTCTTACAGAACTTGAGGTGGAACTTTTCAGTGGGGTTTTTATCCCAAGATGTATAGTCTAATTTAAATTTGGGGCCCCAGATTTCACATCCATACAGAAGAATGGGCTTGATGATGCTATCAAAAATTTTCAGCCAGTTTAATAAGTGGGTTAAATTTAAACAGTGATCTTCGTATACTGTAATAAGCCCTGGGTGCCTTATCGGTCAGATCTTTTATTGCCATCTCAAATTTTCCAGAAGCAGAGATCGTAAGACCCAAATAATTATAATGTGTGACATGATTAAGAAGTGTTCCCCCGATTGTAAAATTATATTTTTTGTCAGTAAGGCAAGGTTTTTTCTGGGAGATCATGATTTTGGACTTTGACATGTTGATTGGTAAGGCCCAGTCGCTACTGTACTGCTTTAACACAGAGAGGCTTTCGTGCAGTCCCTCTTCATGAGGCGACAGCAGCAGAAGGTCGTCAGCGTACAGGAGGCATTTGATTTGTCTGCCCTCGAGGGTCAGACCAGGACAAGAGGACTTCTCAAGTGCTGATGCCAACTCATTGATGATGTTAAAGAGAGTCGGGCTGAGGCTGCAGCCTTGACAGACTCCTTTATTCTGACTGAAATAATCAGTCCGTCTGTCGTTGATCTTGACACAGCACTTGTTCCCGTTATATATATATTTTATGAGATCATACGTCCTTCCTCCTATTCCACTTTGGATAAGTTTTAGAAAAAGTCCGTTATGCCAAACTGAATCAAAGGCTTTTTTTAAATCAATGAAGCAGCCAAATATTTTTCCTTGGTTTTTTTTGATGAACATGTTTTTGGATCAGTGTGTGGAATGTGTAGATGTGGTTTGATGTTCTCTGATTGGGCATAAATCCAATTTGACAATTGTTTAAAATGTTGTGTTCCTGAATGAACTGCACTAATCTCATTAATAATGGAGCAGAACAGTTTGTAAGTTTGCCCAGGTTACTGCTAACGCCCCTATGATTATTTGGGTTGTACTTCTCGCCTTGTTTAAAAACTAGAGTAATCAAATTTTCTTTCCATATCTCAGGAAAGTGTCCTGATTTTTATTAAGAGATTGAACAATTTCACAATAGCAACTTTCAGTTCGGGGCTGCTGTGTTTCAGCATCTCATTAGAGATTCCATCCACGCCACAGGATTTTCTGTTTTTTAGGTATTTCATCTTGTCTGTCAGTTCGTTTAATGCTATGGGCTGGTCTAAATGGTCTAGCTGGTCTTTTATAGTGCGTTCCAGGTTATGGAGTTGGGAGGTTAGATGACTTTGGGTAAGGGTCGGTTCGTTTGGTTAATAGAGATTTCCAAAATATTCAGTCCAGATTTTTGGGTCATAGATGGGAAGGTGTATTGCTTTTTTGGATTTGTCTAAATTGTTCCATAATTCCAAAAAATAATTTTGATCGACTGCCTCCTCGATCTTGTTTAGTTTTATTTTCATGTGATCAGCTTTTTTCTGTATTAATAGTGATTTGTATATTTTGAGGGTTTGCTGATATGTGGCTCGTATTTGTTGGTTTGCCGGGTCTCTGTTTTCTATTTGATAATGACCGTAATTCTTTTCTTCCTTTTTGGCATTCTTTATCAAACCAACCAGCATTAGCCATTTCTTTTTTGCATCTGTAGTTTTTTTTCTCAGGGCAATTTTTCTTTTTTGACAACTGTAGAAAACATTTCAGTTAACTGTTCGGTTGCTAAATTGGTGGTTTTCTTCTCTTCACTAAATGAAGTCAATAGAAATTAATGTTCTGAACATCAGTGCTGTCAAGCGCGGATTCACACAGGACAGGACTGTCTTTACTCCATATATATTTGGGGGGGTCTAAATCTGTGATGGCGCAATCTACTGTGCTGCCGCCTAGATGTGAGCAGGAGGTAAATCAACCCAGAGAATCACCCTTTGTTCTACCATTAACAATGTAAAGACCTAGGCTATTGCAGAGCTGCAGGACTTGTTTTCCATGTCTGTTAATTGTGTTGTCGTAATTCTGACGTGTTTTTGTAAACCGTTTTTGTTGATTAAGTGAACCATTTATATATTTGTCTCCATCTGAGCTGATGTAGTCCACTTCCTTCCCCGTTGTAGCATTCAGATCCCCCATTAGCAGAACTGATCCTAGAGACTGAAAGTAAATGATCTCTGACTGTAGGGTTGATAAGATGTCTTTATTATAATATGGAGACTCATATGGGGGGATATATGTGGCACACAGGTACAGATCCTCATCTAAACACAAAAGCTCTTTTTGAAGTTTTATCCAAATATGCGTTTTCCCTTTTTTTACCGGGTGAATATAATGCCACAGATGGTCTTTGAGCCAAACTATAATTCCTCCTGTATCTCTTCCGTTTTTAACATTAGGCTGTTTGATTGAGGGTATACACAGCTCTCTGTAGTTTGAAGGAGTGAGGGTTTTTGAGTCTAAACGACTCCATGTCTCAAGTAAAATAATTATATCTGAACTATATACAGTATTAACAAAATCAGGATTAGTAATTTTCTCTCCAAAAGCTGAAGAGAACATCCCTTGAATATTATAGCTTGTTATTTTAAACGATGACATTGATGAATATTGTATTTACCAGAACAATGTTTGAATTCATGACCAAATCATGTCTTAAATTATAGATTCATCAATTAAAAAGGTCACATTGATGATATATAGAAATATAGTGAGTGAATCAATTTTACAAATGTAAAAAATAAAAATAATAAATAAATAAAATCATTAGGGAAATAATGATCATACTTGACTACTTAAGCTAACAGGTTGTCACATGATTTTCAGCATGTGTTTTATCTGGATGAGGTCGCTGGTGTCTGTTCTACCTCGTCCTGCCACTACAGCGGCATAGCTGTCTGTCTGACTGACCTTCTACCTCGTCCTGCCACTACAGCGGCATAGCTGTCTGTCTGACTGACCTTCTCCTTGTGGTCAGGATGTGTTTTCTGAGGACTTTTCAGGGCTGTGTCCTTGATGGTTTTCGCGAACAGTCTCATGCCCTCTCGATGGATGTGAATGTGGTCATACAGATGCTCGTGGATGATGCGCTGATGGTCAGCTATGTGAACATTCGGCATCGGAGCACAGACTCTAGCTATCTCCGCATTGATGGTGTTGATGATCTACCTCTCTGCGAGGTAGAAGGGTTGAGATGATGACCTTGGCTCTGGGGTAGATCCTCCTGGCGGTTTTCACCACATTGGACAGGTCTTTAGGGATGTCAGTCCTTCTAGCACTGAGGTTGTTCGTTCCGGTGTAAAGAATGATGTGTGATGGTACACCCAGTACACCCTCTCGCAGCAGTCTTAAAGCAGAGTGTGAGGTGGGACACCAGAGCTTCTTAACAGATCTCCCTCGGTCGTCTGTGGTCAAGATGGTGGCCGTTGGAGTCACAGAGGATGACGGTGTTGTCTTCACCCTTCTGTTCTCTGCTGGTGCTCGGGGGGGGATGCTGTTGTAGATGGTGGGTGACTCTGTGTGGTGCTGCGGTTCTCTTTCCTCTTGAGGCTCTGAGGGGCTTGAGGAGACTGACGGGTTGCAGGGATGAAGGAGTTCTGAGGTTGTGTGCTAACACTCTTCTGATGTTGAGGTGAGTTTGGGATGCGTTCAGGAGAGGAGGTGCTGTGTGTTAGCATGCTGACACACTGCTGATGTTGTTTTGTGTGTAGCTGGTTTCTGGTCTCCCCCAGCAGTCTCCTGTGTGTGGCTGTGTTGTTCTCTTCTAACCAGTTCCTTTCTCACCCTCCTCAGCTCCTGTCGCAGCTCCTGATTGCCCTCCTCCAGATGTCTGACAGCAGAGCAGAGCTGTTGTAGTTGTTGAATGCTGTCATGGCTGGTCAGGTTCAGGAGATGGTGGAGGTTGTTGTTAGTTTCCTCTTTAAACAGGAAGAAGAATTTCTGCTCCAGTTCAGCGATGTTGTCTCTCAAGGCTTTTATCTTGGGAGATGCAGGAGTTCTGATGTGTCTCTCTGATTAGATTAGATTCAGATTAGAGTCAACGTTATTGTCATTACACAAGTACAGGTACAAGGCAACAAAATGCAGTTTAGGTCTAACCAGAAGTGCAACAGCAGCAAGTGCAGGATATACAATGGTTGAATAAGTGCAGGACATGGATATGTACTGAATATATATAAATATATATAGAGAGAGATGGTTATTACTATAAACATAATTTACAGGTGAATATGTACAGTGAATAAATATACAGATGGCTATTACTATAAACAGAATTTTACAGACAGAGGTATACAATGATATGTTAGGCTAAAATGAGGAATATAGCAGTGGATTAAGGTAGTGCAATAAATTATGGACAGAAGCTATCCGAAAAAAGTGTAAAAGTGCAGTGGAAAGTGATTGCATATTACAGTTAGAAGTAATATGTAATACGGTGCAAATTGCATCTAATTCTAGGTATGGAAAATTTGCAAGTGGAATAAAGATGGTACCGCTTGGGTGTAACATGAATCTTTGAAGCATGTGTTGTCTTTTAGACGGCAGGTGTTTGTTTTTGAACGCTCCGATATTGAACATGTCTTTTTGTTGTGTGTATGAAGGGAAATCATACATGTTATATGCGAACCCCGGGGAAATGCGCTGTTTTGAATGCAGCTCTGTAGGACATGTAAGATTGTCATGCGCCCATAGAGAAGGAGTGATGAACGAGACAGGTTAGAGTAATGATACGAATGGTAGTATGGAGAAAACTGGAGAACAAAGAGTGGAAACTGAGGATCAAAATGTGCAAAGTGAAAAGGATTCAGGTAGTGTTAGTATGCCTACTGAGGGTGAGACCAGTACGGAAACGTTTAAGATGGTAGAAAATGTTAATGGTGAGACACAGGTGGTGGAAGAAATGGTGATAAAAGAAATTGAGAAAAATACAGTTGAAAAGGTAGAAATTGGTGAAAAAGTTATGTTAGTTGATGGGGATCTGTCAGGAAATGGAGGAATGGTGACTTCAGAGGACAAACAATCAGGAGAAATGGTTGAGAATGAAGGAGAGGAAGAAAGTGAGGATGATGCTTTGTCAGATGTATCAGAGGTGTCAAATTTATCTCAGATGGGATGTGAACAGTTTTATTCTTTGGAACTTTATGGAGGTTGTTAGAGCAGGATCCCTTAACATCGATGGGGGAAGAGATAGAGTTAAAAGAGCAATGGTTTCTGAATCTATTAAATTAAATGATGTCAAAATATTTTTTTTTTTACAAGAAACACATTCTGATAGTAATAATGAATTCGAGTGGATTGTGGATGTGTGGAGAAGTAGAAATAAATTGGTGGCGCAATATACCTGGATTAAGATACTAGATTATGTTGTGACAGGAGCAAGATTGGATAGGTTGTATAAATTTGAAATAAACGGAGTTATTAATACTTTGTATATTACCAAATGGTTTTTCAGACCATCATATGGTGACTTTAGATTATAATATTGTAAAAACTTTAAGACCTAAATTTTATTGGCATTTTAATGTAAAATTATTACAAGACAAGGATTTTTTTAAAAAGTTTTGTAGTTTGAGATATCTGGAGACAGAGGAATAATAATTGAGAAAATCTGACTCAATGGTGGGAGTTTAGCCTGGATGCCAGCCGAACTTAGCCCCGAGAACAGAACTTAGTTCTGTTGACATTTGATAACTAACGTTATGCGTCGCTCCGTTGCTCTGATTGGTTGTAGGTCTATCCAATTAAGGTCTTTCCTGGTTCGGATGAAACACGCCCCATAATCACAGCCCAACGGAGCAGTATCAGACTCAAATTCTGACTAGAATTGAGTATGACGACGTCAGGCTAGTGGGAGGTTGGAAAAGCACAGATTAAAGTTTTTTGTTAACAATTTTCTTATAATACTACTGCTAAAGTGAAGAGAAATTTGGAGGTTGAGATTAATGAAATGGAAAAAAGAATGATTGATGTTGATGATTGTGGGTCAATGAATATTATAAAAAATAAAAAAATGGAGTTGAAGTCATTGTTGGAACAAAGAGTGAAAGGTGCACTAGTTTGAGCTTGAATATCTTCTAATAAAGAAATGGATGCTCCAACTGCTTATTTTTTTGGCCTTGAACGGAAAGAGGCACGGAACAATTACTTTAGATCCAACATAGATGAGAAAGTTGGGCATTGATTTTTATAAAGAACTATTTGGCAATATGGACTGTGATGTTGCATCTATGGACCAGTTCTTAAAGGACCTTCCTAAATTAAGGCCTGAGGAACAAAAGACATTGGACATGATGATTTCCTTTGATGAACTTTCAAAGGCTGTGCAACAGCTTTCTACAGGAAAGTCACCTGGAGTTGATGGGTTACCAGTGTAATTTTATCAAGCATTTTGGGGTGTTTTAGGAGATGATTTTTATGATGTATTTTGTGAATGTTTTAAAAGAGGCTGGTGTTATCACTACTGCCAAAAAATGGAGACCTAGGGTTGTTGAAGAATTGGTGCCCAGTGTCTTTAATGTGTTTAGACTATAAAATACTGTCTAAGTTTAGCCAACAGACTAAAACATATTTTGCATATTGTGGTGGAAAGAGAACAGACTTATTGCATTCCTGGGAGTACAATAATGGACAACTTGTGTCTTACGAGGGATGTGATTGATGTGTCTATTAGAAACAATCTTGATGTGGGGTTTTTATCTATTGACCAAGAGAAAGCTTTTGACAGGGTAGGTCATTTACTGTGTTGAAAACTTTTGGATTTGGGGATAATATTATTTTGTGGATATAAATACTGTATGAAGATGCTTCAGTTATGCTTAAGATAGGAGGTGGCTTGAGTTGTCCAATCCCTGTTAAAAGAGGAATCCGGCAGGGATATCCTCTATCAGGACAACTTTATAGTTTAGCCATTGAACCCTTACTGTGTAAACTAAGAAAAGAGTTAAAAGGTTTAATGATACCAGGTGATAATTCAGGGTTAAGGTATTCTGTATCTGCGTATGCGTATGCAGACGATGTAAATATTTTTATTACTGGTCAAAATTATATTCAGATACTTTGTAAAAATGTAAACCTGTATTAAAAAAATCATCTTCAGCCAAGGTTAATTGGGCAAAGTGTGAAGGGTTTGTTGTGGGTTCTTGGGTTGATAAGGGGCCACCTCAACTTCCTGAAGGACTGGGACTGAAATGGGGAAGGGAAGGCATTAAAGTTTTGGGGGTGTTTCTTGAGACCGATAAGTATAAAGAAAGAAATTGTGAGGGTCTGCTTGAAAAGGTTTTTTGCCAAGTTGTCTACATGGAATTGGCTATTACCTGAACTATCATATAGAGGCAGAGTCTTAAAGGGATAGTTCACCCAAAAATGAAATTCTGTCATCATTTACTCAGCCTCAAGTTGTTCCAAACCTGTATGAGTTTCTTTGTTCTGCTGAACACAAAAGCAGATATTTTGAAGAATGTTTGTCACCAAGCAGATAGAGCAACCATTGACTACCATAGTTGGGAAAAAAATACTATGGAAGTCAATGGTTGCTCTATCTGCTTGGTTACAATCATTCTTCAACATATCTTCTTTTGTGTTCAGCAGAACAAAGAAACTCATGCAGGTTTGGAACAACTTGAGGGTGAGTAAATGATGACAGAATTTTAATTATTGGGTGAGCTATCCCTTTAATTACAAACAACCTGACAGCCTCTATGTTATGGCACAAACTGAATGTACTTGAGCCACCAGAGGACAGTATTAAGGATATTCAGAGGAAATTGGTGGATTTCTTCTGGTCTGGTCAAAAGTGGACTTTATCTACCAGTGAATGAAGGAGGGCAAAGCCTAATAGATGTACGAAGCCGAATAAATGCTTTTCGACTTTGCAGCACAAAGACTAGTCTACTAGACTAGTTCTATGAAGAGAATGCTGGGTGGATAAATGTTGCTTGTGCTCTTCTACAAAAAACATTGGGTCTATTGTATGATAAACAGCTTTTTCTACTGCAAATTGACGAAGTGGATTTGAAGGATTTAACCCTTTTCTATAAGTCAATGATAACAGCTTGGAAAAATATTTTTTTTATACACAGAGACATTTTAAAATAATGGGTAACTGGATAATGGGAGAACCAGTGTTACACAACCCATTAATACGAACAAATATTTTGTCCTCTAAATCTGTTTAGTAAAGGCTGGATTTGTCAAGTTGGGGGATCTGAGAAGTGAAGATGGCTGGAAAACAGCGGAGTCATTGCAGAGTGCTACTGGGTTAAGATCTCTTCGCCTTCTGAGAAGGATAATGGAGGAAGTGTGGGCTGCTCTACCTGGGCCATGTAGAGAGGCACTGTCACAGGGTTGGAATGAGGAATATACATTTCCACCCATTAAAGTATCTGCTGCTGTACAGGAGGAGAATGAGGGAGCTGGAAATTCGATTTTATCATTTGAGTACCCCGAGTTGGGAAGTTTTCAAGACATTAAGAAGAAAGAACTATTTACATAACGTGTGTAAAAGTTACTCATCAGACTGTGTTAAGAGGAGTGAAGACGTGGAAGTGGTCAGAAGTGTTTGGGACAGATTTTAAGGCATGCTGGAGGTCTCTTTATAAGTTGCCTGTTGAAAAGCGTACTGAAGACCTGCAGTGGAGATTGTAGTTCGGGGCTATAGCTACGAACAGACACGTGGCACACCTGAATCATACCAGCAGTGGGGACAGAGTGTTTAATTTGTGGTTTAGAAGAAACGGTTAGTCACTTATTTATTGATTGTTTAAGGTTGAAGGGAGTTTTTAATTTTTTAACGTTTAATAAGGTTTGGAGAACCATTTTTCTTATCAGAATTTTATAAGTGGACCAAAATATAATTTTCAGGAAAAGAGGAAGAAATGTTTACTGAATTTTTTGTTAGGGTGTGCAAAATTGTCTATCTGGAAAACTAGGAAAAATAAAATGTTGGGGATTGGTTCAATAAATGCTGAGATGGTTTTAAAAGGGATGATAACAGCTAGAATTAAGATAGAGTATACATATTATAAATTGGTAAACAACATTGTAATTTTTTCTGAAATTTGCTTGTTGGGGGAAGTTCTTTGTGAAATTGGAGAAAATGAAATGTTGATTTTAAATTTGTAGAATGTAATTTAGTTTGTAAAATAATTGTATGATTTGAGGTAGAAAGACAAATGGTCTAATAAAGAGATTGTTTAGCCTCTCTCTCTCTCTCTCTCTCTCTCTCTCTCTCTCTCTCTCTCTCTCTCTCTCTCTCTCTCTCTCTCTCTCTCTCTCTCTCTCTCTCTCTCTCTCTCTCTCTCTCTCTCTCTCTCTCTCTCTCTCTCTCTCTCTCTCTCTCTCTCTCTCTCTCTCTCTGTCTCTCTGTAATCCTCTTACATTGAGCTACAGGAGGAGGAGCAAGTCTCTCTCTACGTGTACAGTCGCTCTGGGATTTATTCAGAGTGGAGAAATGCTAGCAGTCACTGTGGAAATGCAGCAGATTAGAGTTGTGGTGATTTTGTCCGTAAAGGTGGATGTATTGATGTGCGGAGAGTGACTGATGTCATGGCTTATCTCAGGTGCTCAGAAGCGGCGCTTTTACTCTTCACTTTTGTGGAACTCACTGCAGGTACAGTTTTTGCCCTGTCAGCTCATTCTGTACTGTATTAAACATGTTTTGAGACAAAATGGAAGTATATTTACGGCTGCAACATATGCAAGTAAAGTTGAGTTCATAGTCAGAACAACCTGGTCTGTTATCTTCTTACTGTATTTAGATGACCTTTACATTCTGCTATGATTATGTTTAACTTACTGTTTTAGACTGACTCTGAGCATTATGTAATGAATTGGTTAAAGTCAAAAGATCAAAACATTAGTGTCTGGAGGTGTTCACATGTGTGTCTAGTCCACATAAAAGCACAGACAGCTTTAAAAATGTTTACTCATTGTGAATTACTAATTCACAATGCACAGGCAGATGCCTACCAAGGGCATTTGTTTTTGTCGACTGAACATGTTCAGTCTGCATTTGTCGGGTCATGGTCACAGAAAGTGATGTTCTGTAATCTGTTGATTGCCTGCATTGGTTAGCCTCTGACGGTGCAGTGTGAGTTCGCTTTAAAAAGGCATTTACTTTTCACAGTCATGAGTTAATGGCCAAATACAGAATTATATTTTTATTTCAATGCAGTTGAAATGAGAAGCAGCAGAGGTAAATGAAAAGAGTTGCTTGACCTTTTGTGTGGCATATTGTTAGTGAGTATTCAGTGAAGTATTAAGGTTTCAATATAAATTGTCATAAAAAGATAGTAATAATAATAATAATAATTGTCTACACCTGGAACTGATCTTTAGAGTTGTGCTATTACAGAGTGGAATTAAAAGTAAATATTGTATGAGTGATGAATCTCTTCCAAGTTTACGTCATGTAGAGATTGTCCACTGTAACCCGTCTCCAGCGTGTTGCCTCCGATCTTTCGAATATTGCACTTTAATAATTATTTAATCAACATCATCCTCAATAAACCCGTCTCCGGCGTGTTGCCTCCGATCCTTCGAATATTCCGATTTATTATAACCTCTGACCTGTAACGTTGCCAGAATAATAATCATACGCTGTTTGTTAATTGTGCTCGAGGAGAACTGGCCCCCCGACTGAGCCTGGTTTCTCCCAAGGTTTATTTTTCTCCATTAGGTCACTTGATGGGGTTTTGGTTTCCTTGCCACTGTTGCCTCTGGCTTGGGGTGCTCAGTTGGGGACACTAAATTTTTCTAAATTGTTCAACTAAATATCCAAATAAATCTAATTATTAAACTAAATTAACCATATTAACTAAATTACTGATCTAATTACTGATCTAAAGCCCACACTGTCACTGTATGATAATTGAAATGAACTGATGACATCACCGTTTTCTCCAGAATGGCTATACGGCTGAATAAAATTGTTGCATTATTTTCTTGTTTAACACTGTAAAGCTGCTTTGAAACAATCTGCATTGTTAAAAGCGCTATATAAATAAGGTTGACTTGACTATATCAAAATCCTCCACCATTTCTCTTTAAAAATTTAGTTTTAGATCTTCTAATCCATGACCGGTATTTTGTTCTGCTCTATCCTCTGCGCTTCTGCGTTCGTCAATACACATGCGTCAAGGGTTCAAGGGTTACTCTTTTAGCGGGTTAAGGGTTAGTTATTTTAGTCTAAAGTTTTAAATATGGATATTTTTCTTACACAAACGTGCCACTTCGCTTCAGAAGGCCTTTATTAACCCCCCAGAGCCATGTGGAGCAGTTATATGATGGATAGATACACTTTTATGGACTTCAAAAACGACACAACCATTCACTACCATTATAAAGCTTTGAAGAGTCAGGACATTTTTAAATGCTCAGATTTTATTCGTCTGAAAGAAGAATGTCATATTAACCTAGGATGACTTGAGGGTGAGTAAATTATGGTCTAATTTTCATTTTTGAGTGAACTAACCCTTCAAGTTGATTTAACTCATCGACTACAACTCCACACCAACTACATAGATTTATCCAGAAACGTCCAGTAGCATTCTAAAAGTTTTAACTTCTTCCTGAGTCTCTCCATCAGACTCCGGTATGAACATGTAATGATGAACATCGCTACTGACAATTTCTGACATTTTGGCTATGTGACATTCTCCAGTTTTGTTGTTGCCGGACTATCCGAAGCACAAGCTGTAAAGGCTCCACCCTCTTCTGCAAAGGTGCCTGGGAGCAGCAGCTCATTTGCAATATAAAGGGGCACACACAAAAGCTGCACGTTTTTGCTCACCCAAATAGGGGTGAAACTTCACAAACACATTCTGGGGACACTAGAGACTTATATTACTTGCGATTTGATTCCGATTTTGATTTGATATTGATTAATTTGGATAAATATCAGGTACAGTAGCTACATAATTTAATTTTTCTCAAGGAAAAAGTATTTTACAGAGAACATATAGGGAGCCCTGCCAGCTGGTTAAAATTTACAACTTAATATAATGTGTTTTTTTATAATAATAATGTTATAATATTTTTAAATGATATGAACTGTGCAATAAATATGTAATGTAGTGCATATATTAAGCAAAATAGTTACTGAGGTAAATATGTTACGTGACAAATAGTTCTCCAGTAGTTTTATTGACCTCTTTCTGCGGTTGAAACACTGATTGATCAATTACATGAGACATAATACAGTACATTTTGGTAAGTTGTACTCTAACTTCTAATGTTCATTCGTGGTTATAGATATATCGATAGTAGATGCCTCATTTTACTGATCCGTGCAGTCGATAATGAGGCATCTACGTATACAGATATGACCACAATCTAATTTGACCTCACTCTCCGGAAGTTATGGCGGAGCTCAGAGATGATCGCATCCCTCTGTTAAGAGGTAAAATAATAGCATAAATACTGCTCGGTTTCTCGCAGAAACTGATCGTTTCGCTAGATAAGACCCTTTTTCATCGTCTGGTATAGTTTAAAGCCCTTTGAAGCTGCTCTGAAACTGTCATTTGGACCTTGAACCGTTTGTAGCCCATTGAAGTCCATTATATGAAGAACAACCCTGGACTGTTTTCATCCAAAACCTTAATTTCTTTTCGACTGCAGAAAGAAAGACATGGACATCTTGGGTGACATGGGGGTGAGTAAATTATCAGCAAAAGTTTATTTAAAAGTGAACTAATCCTTTAACTTGTAGTAAAGAGGAAGAGATGGTCAATTTATGTGCCGCTTGAACTGAGGCGCTACAGCGATCACGTCACATTTTAGAGTACCAAAACATTATTTATTGTTCGAGTTCCGTAATTGACAAAATTTGAACGCTGAGACTGTTTCATATCAAAAGTAACCTGCTCTGTCTTGTCTGTTGGTGTCGGTGTCCTCTTTGCTTAAAGGGTTAGTTCACCCAAAAATGAAATTTCTTCCATTAATGACTCACCCCAATGTTGTTCCACACCCGTAAGACCTCCGTTCATCCTCGGAACGTAGTTTAAGATATTTTAGATTTAGTCCGAGGGCTTTCAGTCCTTTGAATGTAAGTGTATGCACACTTTGCTGCGTTCACGACGCCACAGTGACGTTACTGATGTAAGACGCTGTGACGTGTTATCTGGTATCTGCTATCGTACCAGATAACACGTCACAGCGTCTTACGTCAGCAGCATCACTGTGGCGTCGTGAACGCGGATTCAAACAAAACCGGAGGAGAAGACACTGCTTAATAAAGTCTTAGTTTTTGTTATTTTTGGACCAAAATGTATTGTCGACGCTTCAAAAGAGTCTAACTAACCAAATGATGTCACATATGGACTACTTTGATGATGTTTTCATTACCTTTCTGGACGTGGACAGCAAAGTGTGCATACACTTACATTCAAAGGACTGAAAGCCCTCGGACTAAATCTAAAATATCTTAAACTGTGTTCCGAGGATGAACGGAGGTCTTACGTGTGTGTGTAACAACATTGGGGTGAGTCATTAATGGAAGAAATTTCATTTTTGGGTGAACTAACCCTTTAATGATTTTTCACTGCGTGAGAAAATGGATGTGTGGCATCCATAAGGTTTTGTATAAAAAATGCAATGCACCAAAAATTGATGCACCTCTTGATGGAAATAACATCACAACATTTATTTCCATAAAGAGTTGCATCAACTTTTGGTCAAGATCTTGTATTGACAATGCAAGAGTCAAGCACTCTGTAAAGTCTCTTCCAGCCTTTAGACTTTAAAGACTTTAAATTAATTTAAGGTCTGGACTCAGAGGTGCCATTTCATGCGTGAAAATTATTCTTCATGCTCCCTCCCAACCATTCTTTCACAATTTGAGCCTGATGAATCTTGACATTGTCATCCTGGAATATGACCATGATGTGTCTTCCTACGTGGTTGTTTAAGAAATGAAAAGCTACACAATCCATCAATTAGGGTTAAAAGAACTGTTGCCAAACATATAACATGCTAGAAACATAATGATCCATTCATAGACTCTTAACTCTTTCCCCGCCAAACACAGAATTTTCCGTTATTTGTGAGAAAACGCTTCCCTACCAAACACGGAATTTTCAGTGTTTTCACTGTTATTCGCTAGGGCAGGGCTTTTCAAACTTTATGGCCAAGGACCCCCAAATATGATGAACCTTTATGAGGGACCCCCTTCCTAAATTCCATCTATTCTTATGTACGAAAAAACATTTAAGCTGTTAGATAAATAGTAAGTGTGACATTATAAATACAACATATTGTTTCCCAACTTAAATTGGCTATTAATGTTGGACATATAAACCTGAAGAAGAGCATTTTCAATTAAAATGTATTTGTATAAGCAACTTTCACAATAAATGTATTGGTAGTGTGTTGTCTTACAACCCCAGTGAGCAAAATAAAGGGGACTACAGTGAGAAAAACTCACTAAAGATACAAAGCAAACATACACAATTCTGGAATGTATACGGCAAGAAATGAAACATTTAGAAATGAAACGGTTAGAATAATCAGTAGACTTTATCCATTTTTGCTTTGTCTTTTTATTCTCTTAAATTTTCTGGGGACCCCTTAGACCCTTCTGGAGGACCCCTGGGGGTCCCCTAACCCCAGTTTGAAAACCCCTGCGCTAGGGGACGCTATTACGCATCTTATGAATGATTACAGAATCTCCTGAGAATCTCAAAACACAGGCGAAGAAGTTGCAAAAAAACAAGCAATCGCATGTAAGCAGATGCTTATGTAAAATAACGTGATCATCAATATTAAACAGCATATAAATCAAAACTGCCTAATGTTACTGAATGAAATGTCGACCCAGAACGAGCTGTAGGACTGTGCAAGCAGTAGGCGTGTTGATGGACTCAATCTACTCCATCTGTGTTTAATCATCGCTCTGAATCTGATCTAGATGTAGTCTTTGACAGAAACTGATTCCTCGACAAAATAATGATTTTCTCAGCTTTTTGTTCAAAATGTTGCTTTTTTTATGAAACTTCTTTTCATATATTGCATGCTCAGATATTCATACAACAAAATATTCTATGGGCCATACATAACATTTTTGTGAAAATGATCAAAAACCCTGGCGGTATGGCCACTTTTTTAAAAAACACTGGCGGGGAAAGAGTTAAGCATTTGCCTATGAGCGACTTTTTTTTTTTTGGCCAGCCAGTGTATTATTGTATCTTCCACACCTACCTGGGGATGATTTACGAACTGCAGGGTGTTGTGATGGACGTACCAGTGGTCTAAGGTGTGCTAGGACCAATCTCTCCATGACCATTATATGGAAGGTTAGTGCTAGGTTAGTGCCGCATTGGAGCTCTCCTCCAATTTCCTTCTGTAAGCATGCTTGCTCTCCTCAAGTCTGTGTTTTTAACTCTTTGTACTCGCTCGAGTTTTGTTCGGTCTCTTGACCTAAAAGCCCTCTTTTTTTATTTAGTAGGGCCTTCTAGTCACTGCTACCCAAGGTTTGTTATTTGGGTAGGGGTGGAGTATAGTCCATACAGAAAGTAATGCACTCAGAGACACAGTCAGTTAACCCATTAATATCCTCACCCAGTGGTTCAAACAGGGCATTCCAGTCAGGTGCTTCCAGTGCACCACGCAGTGACTCCATAGCCTCATGGGACCATGTCCTCACAGTTCTCACTATAGCTGGTTGCCATTGTACAACAGTATGATGTATGATGGTGTGAGCAGTACTACACGTTTAACGACAACGGTTTGCCTATCGAGACAAAATCCATAACTTTTTGCCGGCATGGTCTGAAGATGGGTCTGAGTTTAATTTAATGAAAATCGGACCAATGATCTAGGAGGTGTTCGAAAGAGTAGTTGTTCAATGTAATTCAAACTGACCAACCATGGCATAATGGTATCATTGCTCTCTGTATAACTGAATGAATCTTTCCAAACCAGTTTCATTACAATAGGAAAAATTATTTAAAAACTATTAGCGTTTTTGAAATTTCATTATAAGTTTTGACAAGGTGGTGCTTTTGCAAAAAAATTTGTATACCTTTGAAGCAGTGGCCTCAAACTCAGGGCCCAGCAGAGTTTAATTCTTGATATCAACAATTGAATTCTTAATATCAACAATTGAATTATTGATATCAACCATTTAATTCTTGATATCAACAATTAAATTCTTGATATCAACAATTAAATTCCTGATACCAACAATTAGCATTTCTGATATCAATAATTTAATTGCTGATATCAAGAATTAGCATTTTAACTAGTGAAAATTTAATTGTTGATATCAAGAAATCAAATCCTGTGAATGAATAAAAGTCAAAACGGCTTGCCATAGACCACTGCTTTAAAGCATCATGCCGAAGACACATACTTCAGAGTTTTGTAAAGATGTCATTGTGTTTGTTAAATATAGTATTTTATAACACAAATCAGAATAGCCAATGGAGTAACGGTCGAGGAGTTAGAATTTTTTTTTTTTTCTGAATTTGTTTTGGATCAAAAATAATTTTGTTTCTAGCCCTTATGGTTCAAATGTTATTAGCATAAACATAAATGCAACTTTTGACAGTTGCTTGCACTAGAGCGATTGAGTTAGAGACTCAACATTTGCTGTGGTTAATGTTCAGACTGTCTTCTATCTAAAAACAAAAATGTGCCAAATTTCATAACTTTCCTGCAAGCAGTTCTATGGGCTGCCTTAGACTCAAGAGAGGAAGAAGAAGAAGAAGAAGAAGAAGAAATATAGCCCAAGTGGCAATCATCGGGGTCCATGCACAAATTGCCCATGTGGCTGATTAGTGATCCAGTTGAAATGTATCTTAAAGATGTGGTTTTTAAAGCAAAGTCCATCTTGAATATTCACTAAAAGTAAGGGTTTTAATGATGTTTGAACACACAGGTATCAAAAAAAGAAAGCACTCTCTGATACTGTTAGTACAGTGACCGGGAGGGGACATGCTTGGTTCAGTTAGTTTTGTTGTATTAATTTGTGGTAACATGCGTCATATTAATTTGTGGTAATGTGATAAGTCATGACCACAAGATAATTTTGTCGAGGTAATGGCATCATGTCGTGGCTACACGATGTAAAGTCGCGGCCTCAAGATCATATGTCGAGGGAATTATATATTTTATATATTCCCACAAATGAATGTGACGTTCCCACGAATTCCAGGTTGCTATGGTCGCACAGATTGTTTACGCATTTAACTCATGGCCATGAGAAATAGATATTGTTCCCTCAAAATATGAAGTCGTGGCCATGAGAAAAATATATTGTTCCCTTGAAATATGATCTCGAGGACAGAACGTTACATCGCGTGGCCACAACATAAAGATCTCCTTACCTCGACAAAATTATCTTGTGGCCACAACTTATCACGTTCCCACAAGTTAATATGACATTTCTACGAATTAATATCTCGTGGTCACGGCATATATTATGACGTCAAATGTGTTTATGGGACTTTTTGACCATTCTTCTAGAAGCGCATTTGTGAGGTCAGGCACTGATGTTAGACGAAGAGGCCTGGCTCACAGTCTCCACTCTAATTCATCCCAAAGGTGTTCTATCGGGTTGAGGTGAGGACTCTGTGCAGGCCAGTCAAGTTCCTCCTCACCAAACTCACTCATCCATGTCTTTATGGACCTTGCTTTGTGCACTGGTGCGCAGTCATGTTGGAAAATGAAGGGGCCATCCCCAAACTTTTAGCAATCCAGTCTTTTCCTTTTCTTTTTCTTTTTTTGCAATCCAGTCATTTATATTTGACAATCCAGTGAAGTGACGAAATTTTGTCACAAGCTCTTACTTTTCATTGGTTAAATATTTACAAAACCCACAGACATATCTAAAGGGAAATTATGAAATGGAGATACAAGGTTTCCCACCTGACAGCGACGATATATTATCCTGAAAAATAAAAAATAAATGTCTAATTTTAAATGAACAGCATTTTTTTTTTAAATTGACTGACAACTTAAAAATGTTTTATTGGGATCTACAAAAGTTAAATAAACATTCAATGATCTAAATGCATTTCTCAGATTTATATGTACACTAATTATATAAAACTATACTTTCAGTACACCATAGTTATATAACGGAACTAGATCAATACATTTATTTCCATTCAAAGGGATGGAAACTGATAAAAAAAACATTAGGCTTAAAATATTTCTTATCCTGTGGCTCTCTCTAATGGACAACATTAATATCACAGCCTTCATCTTTCCTTCAGCCTTCATATTTCACTTGAAAGCTGATAGTTTAGAAATTGCTGTTAGCCTCCTGGCTCCTGAGTCCTGAGCATCATACACTATACGTACGTTTTAAGAAGTTTGGAGTTTTGCACACAAGATTTAGGCATAATAGTCATAACGCGCCAAACCAGACAAATATATGTATACAAATGTATCTGTTAAAGGTTTAATAGCCTAGATCAGAATTCTTTTGATAACTTTTTGCCAGCATGACCTAGAGTTGATGTCTGCAATGTTTGGTGAAGTTCTGAGAAATGGCCTAGGAGGGGTTCAAAAACGTTTTTGTAAACAAATTATAATGACAGTTTTAGTATTGTTCAGGGTTTAAGCAATGACTCAGAAGAAACAATGATTTGATAGAATTTGTATATAATTTAACATTTTGTAGTTCTTGACTCTTGACCAAAGTTATAATCCAAAATGCAAATTGCCATATTATAATGACATCAGAGTCGGGCATATGTGTGTCTATGCTCCCGAGTAGTGGTGCATGATTGGGACCATCCTGTGGAGTTTGGTGTCTCTGATGTCCATGTTTTAAGGCAGATAAAAAGAAGGAAAATCAGTACAAACACAATAGGGTTCTAGCACATTTTGGTGCTTGCCCCAAATAAGAACACTTACAGATACAATAGGTGCTTATGCACCTGCGTTGCTTGGCCCCTAATAGTAATAATAAATATAGCTGCAAGCAGTGATTATGGGGCAAAGCACAAAAGAGGTGAAAGGGGAAGCAAAAGAAACATGGCAGGGTGTTATCAGAGCATTTAAAGTTGCAGTCACTGATCTATATAGAGAACTGGATTGCTCATGATGTTATAAAAAGTGAAGCCACCGTGTCACCATATTGGTATTCCTTAGTTAAGCTCACACATTCCATTAAATCATTAAGAAATGAGAAAATATTGCCTATCAAGACACTGTTTTTAAATATGAAGTCTCTCTGTATATTCTTACAACGCAAATGTCCTAAGCATGTAAATGGTTCTTTGTTTAAAGTCAGGAATTTCCCCTGCTTATTAAAAAGTTAAATTCATATTCATGACAATAGTGAACACTCGGTGGGCAGACGAGACACTTCAGCATATGTATTACAAATGTCAAAGTGCGCATTCTGAATCAGAATAAAAATGTATGCCTTGTAACCTGAAATTGCCTTGAACTGTTGTGTTGTATTTAGGGATGCACTTAATCCAGATTTTTGGGGTTCGGCCGAATACCAAATCCACTGGTTAAGATTCTGTCGAATCCGAAACCGAATACCGAATCCTACTCCCATCCTCAGTCCATTATCACAGTAAACACATTAATGAAGTAAACAACGTCCACAGCAGTGTAGGGATGCTCACCCGGATAGCAGACCAACACTGAATCATCGTTGAATCAATGTTAATGCATCAACTAAAATATAATTGAATCAATGTTGAAATTTAACATTGATTTTTCATCAGGTTTGCACCCTGAAATAATGTTATTTCAACGACGAAAAATAGACAGAGATGGCCATAAAATCTATATTTTTTCAACTTTAATTAAATCACTTATTTAACACTGAATCAACATAGAAACACTATAAAATCAATCTTGCTTTATGTACAGCAGGATTCTATGCCAGTTCATTTTCATGTTAGGCTGCAATTTATATGATGTTGTATCAAAAAGTCACTCAAAGTAAACAACATCCTTCAGTTTACATGCAAATGTATTTATTTATGCCCCCACAGTTTGAACAGGAAATCTCACATTGACTTAAAACAATAACATTTGGAATTCTGTAATTGTGGTCGGCCCTTTTGAGCTTATCGCACAGCTGAAGCAGAGCTACGAACTGATTGTCCCATTTCCCCTCACACGCCAACAGGGCAATTAGCTCGTACCTCTGCTTCAGCTGTGCTATACCCGCACGAGGGCCGACCAGAATTACTGACATGCCAGAAATTCATCCGACGTCTCTCGTTTCTCCCTGTACACGGGACAAATATGGGATGACTTTACTATCAAAATGATTAATAAATACACGCACAATTATCCATGAATTGTGAATGCAAAACTTGTGCTGCGCATGCATTGCATTCATTGCCTCGTTTGTGAGTCGATCCTATTGTCTCAAAATCCAAATGAATCAAATAGGATCAACTCACAAACGAGGCGATGAATGCAATGCATGCTCAGCACCGGATCCACAGATGCACATCTTACTCGTTGCACGCACAGATTAATCATTTTGATTCTAAAATCATGCGAACACCTCACAACAAATGACGCACGACAAAGATGAAAATCGAGTTGCATGAGTCAGAATTCGGCTCGAAATCGGACGAAAATCGCACTGTGTATGCCCAGCTTAAGAAATAAAGATTAATAAAAAAAATATGATAGGGTTTTGTGAAAAACAAACTGAAATTAAATTCAATGTATTAAAGAATATCCTGGCTGTTGGTTGTGTATGGAGGGCATTCACGTGACTTTATTAACGTCGCAGTTCATTCTGACTCGCCCAGGAGAAGCACACAAGTTGTAAGAAAGAAAGATAAATAAAAACACGTAATGAAAATTGAGATGAATTGTATTAATCTTTTTGTACTTACCTATAAAAAACACTGTTGCTGTCCTGTCTCTTTCTTGCTTGAAGTCTGTTAAGCCGTGCTTTGATCTGAAAGTGCATTACCGCCACCTACTGGATTGGATTGTGGCGCATTCGATCGGTAGGGGAAAATATTCTAAATTCTTTATTAACCCTGTATTCTTTAGATAAATAATTCAATGTATGCAAATTATACAAGAATTTTAAAATAATAATAATAGCCTAAATTTTATAATTTTAAAACAGGCTATGATTCATATTACTGACCACAAGAATACAGGACTATGTGACAGTCATTATATATCTTTCTGCATGTGCTAGCTAGCAGAAAACACTGGAGAATTGGAGATGATTTCCATGATGGAGGAGATTTTAAAACAGTAATTAAAACATTAATATTAACAATATGCCTAATAATAATCAACTGGTTCGTCCCATTGAGTAAAATTTTTGGTAGGAGTTCTTTGTTTATCCACACACTTGTTGGTAGAGATTCATCCTTTGAGGATAATGAATGTGCCCACATTTCACAGAAATGTACCCAATTGTTTTGGATTTGCTTTAACATGTTGAATGATGGGATAGATAGATTGAGTAAGCCTCACCAGTGGAGAATTAAGCTGACCAAAAATCAACATTGATTCAATGTTTGTCTTTTCAACACTGAAAAGCATGGAATTATCAGCATTGATCCAATATTATTTAGCATTGAATTTTCAACATTGGTCCACTATTTTTTTTAGCATAGAATTTTCAACATTGATCCAATATTACTTAACATTGACATTTCAACCTCAACCAAATTGATGATTCTGATGGAATTTCAACATTGACTCAATGTCACAATGCTATCTGGGATTTTAACCGTTAACCGAAAGTAAGAACTTTGACCGATAATACTATCAGTTAAACGGTTTAAATGTTTTTGTTGTTGTTGTTGTTTGTTTTTTGCTGCATGGTTAAAGAAAAATATGCTGTATTTGTTCACTCACAGAGCCCGTTGACACGTGCAACCACGTCTAACCAGACATATTTCGCAAAAGGAAGCAATGGGAAAGAAGAAGCCTACTGTGTGGGACCATTTCGACAGAAAGGGTGACGAAGTTACTTGCAAAATATGCTACGCGGTATTAAAATACAGCAGTAGTACAAGCTCCTGACTGGTGGAAAGCAAATGAAAGGCGCTTCCCAAGGCTGGCCACTCTAGCGAGTCGTAATCTCTGTATTATCACCAGTGACATCTGAAGCCTGCTTGTTTAAGGCTTTTCTTAGTGTGGTTTTGGTCAAGTTTACTAAAGTAAACATTGTCACGTATGTTCTTCTCGCCGCTGTTTCCTGATGGTTTATGGAACAATTACCCCGAGTCGCCCTCTGCTGTTTCAAAGAACAACACAACGGCGAGCGCAGAAGTTGCGCGCAGTCAGCTGAGGCTCATGCTGCGGAGACAGATGAAAGTATAAACAAGTGTAGCATTTTAGGGTTACATAGCCTATATTATTAAATTAAATTTAGCTCAATAGGGAATTATGGGTATTAATATTTAGGGATTTATGATTAATCATAACAGGTTATAATCAAATCATAAATCTCCAAAATCACCCAAAAAGGGGGAATACGAGGTATTTATGCAAAATATAATATATATGGTTAACAACAATATATTGCAATTAATACGGATAAATATCTATATTAAATAATCACAGAATAACCTCTAAGGAGTGGATTATTATTTCCTCTGGTCCATTCCGCTTAACGAACGAGCAGTACAATCCTTATCAACTCTCACAAGGTCTTCTACCCAATTTTCGGGAAGTTTATCCCTTTGGCTACAAAGGACAAACTTTCCGAACTATGATATTAATTAAAGAATTAAATGATACTTATAAGAGCTCGTAGCTTAGATCTGACATTAAAGGGGTTTTGTGAGCAACAACAATGACAATCAAAACGTGGATACAATGGTTTTAATAATGATTGATACTACGATTACATACGACTAAATAAAGGATACATGTATATACAGAATAACGGAAAGTAAAGAAGGAGGATGAGAAGAAAGGAAAGGAAGAAGGGTATGATCGTGTCCGATCCGACACTTTCCCAAACGTAACCACTAGAGCCAGCAAGACCCATTATCACCTTAAACAGTGGTACAATATCTTAAAACGCATCTAAATTTTGCAATTTTGTTGCTAGATTTAGCAACTTTTCAGACTACCTTAGAAACTTTTTTTTCTAAAAGCACCTAGCAACAAATTTTGCAATTTTTAAAATTTATTTGGCAACTTTTAGCAACTTCTGGAAAGTGACTCTAATCCAAACTACACACGTACAAGCTAGCTCAATAGGCCAAGCGGTTCATTCATAATTCCTTAAGATCGCTGTTGAAATGTGGAAATCGCTGTAAAAACCGGAAGATCATTTAGGTAGCATATTTACGGAGCCCTGCATATGACATGCAGGAAAAAAAGTAGTAGGCTAAATCGTGCAAGCGATTTATAAATCGAGGGAACAAATAAGTAAATCGTGTGGATGGTTTAGCAAATCGAGGGAACAAATTTGTAAATTTTGCGCACAATTTACTTTTTTTTTTCTTGCACGTCATGTGTGGGGCTCGATCTGTACATATTAACTAACACATTGCTTTAATTTATTTTACAAACAAATCTAAATTAGCATTTCAAATAATATCTACGCGTTACATAATGGCGTAGTTTTGCCTTGCGATTACGTAATGACGTCATAGCGCAATGACGTCACAACGTCATTTAGCAACTTTTAGCAACAACTGGATCTGCCTTTAGCAACTTCCCTTGAAAATTTGTTGGCAACAGTGGTTCCTCGTGCGCAGTGATGGGGCGCGCTCTGATGGAGCGCACAGCCTGGATGGAGCGCTCTGCCGGCCGTGTCGCGGAGTGCGCCGCTGGCCGTGTCGCGGTGCGCGTCGATCTTCAAAGGAAACAACCAGCTTGGCTGGGCCGCGCGAGCCTGGGGCCGACGCCCGCGAGCCGCGCTGATGTGATGGGAGGAAAAGAACATTTGTCTCGTCGGAGTCCTTGCAAGTTGACTGTGCAAAGATATGCTTGTGTTACTAACCTTTAAAGTCCATTAACCTACGCCCATCTTTCCTGAGATGACCAATCATTGGTGTGAATTTCAGGCGGGAGAGAATTTCTTTGTTCTGACTTTATTACTCGATGGAATGTTCTTGCAGGAGGCCAGAATCAGTAAAGTTTTACTCCAAAAGGACTAAACATAATAATGGTACATCTCATAATCATATACTTTGTACCATTGACTAAGACAAAGAAAAAGAAACCTTTAGACATCAAACATGACTTGGTTTAAACACATAAAAGCAGTATATCTTCTTTACAGAGCCATTTTGAGCATTTAAGATGACTTTTACATCACACAAACATATACAATATAGGAAGCATGTATATACTTAAGAAATCATCATACATGTAATTTCTGGGATAGTTTAATTAAAGGCTATATAAAGAGGAATGCTTGTGTATGTGCGTGTTGAGGTGATTCTCCGGCCATACTCAACTGAGGGGTGAGTTAGAGGTCTGGCTGATTAGGATCTGATTGAAGCTCTGACAGGACCATCATCGTATCTTTTGGTAACACTCTGGCCGGTCATAAAACAGACAGTGGTGTAATCTAACTCAGACTTGTTGGAGCCATTGTAGCAGGGATACTAATTAATATGCAGAGCTGAGGAAGAGAAGAGCATCTCTGATGTTTCTCAAAACGACTCATCCCTTTGATCCTATGAGAGAGAGACTCCAGATGCTAAACAAGGCTTTAGAGGTTGTTTTCTGCCGCGGGTTTAACTGTCAACAGGCTGTGCTCCAGACTAACCCACATCACTTAGACATGTTACTTTAAACAAAAACAAAAAAAAACATACAAGGTGTGGATTGAGGTAGGCCTGCTATTTTTATTTGACAAAAAAACTATTCCGGTTCTTCAAAGCTTCAAACGGATTCAGTGTATTTTCGTTTTGTCATCTTAATTTGGTAATTATTTAAGTGAAAAATATTTAGTGTAGGCCTATTTATTTATTATTTTTATTTATATTTTATCTGTCTTTTTAACGGGTCACAGACACTCGTCAATCGTATTTTTATTTAATGCCAATTCAATATTACAATCTTATCAGTTAACTGTTAATAATCGGATAATGAGCAGCGGTTGTCGTTGGGAAAATTTAACCGAAATGAGCATCCCTATACAGCAGTGTATTTTTAATTTAATTTAATTTGAATTAAGAACAGGCAACATTATGCCAGAATGACTGTTCTTCCTTTGCCGTAACTGAAGTTGCTGCATTTTGGCTGCTGTCTGTAGATTCCCTCATGCACAACTCATATTCTTTCAGATGTTTCATACGCAAATGTTTTAACAGTGGCTATTGTTTAGCGTCCTTGCCACCTCAAGACAAATCAGCATTGCAAATTGAACATGTAGCTCGACTTGAATCGCCTTCTTTTGCCTGAAAGTACTGCCAAACAACACGTTTTCTGCTCACAAGTTACATTTTCACTTTCTCACAGCCTACTGCAGTCGAACGGTCCACCTAGTAAACACGTTCCCATAATCAACGGCGGCATCATTACGTTTGACCAGCGAAGCGCACGTTGTGCAAGCCTAGGGTTCGGTTCATCCCTAGTTGTATTGTTTTTATTCATACAGTACAAAAACTGCAAATGTTTCAACAACGATTTTTTTAACGGGCATGCATTCTGAAGCAGTTAATGATTTAAACGATGGTTAAATTAATAATTAATTCAACAACATATAGCCTACACAACACTTTACTCGTATGTAAACTCTAATTCTAGTAAAAGTACCCTATTATTATCCACAGATTACATATCTTTTTCAAAAGTGCTCTAGTTGAAATCCACAAAATAAGCCACAGAAAGGATTACTTTGCAGCCATTTTATATAATTTATGCATTTAAAGAATGCTTCCATTCAGTCACCTCTACGAGGCGTGCTTATGCTTGGAAGTGGAACCTGTTTGTTGAATGGTGCTCTTCTCAATGAGTCATTCTTTCTGCAAGAAGGGTTGGAGTGAAGGCTGTCTCCCTCCACCCTGAAAGTGTATGTTGCCGCTATCACCGCACATCACAATGCATTAGAAGGTAAGTCTGTGGGAAAGCACGACCTGGTCATGAGAGGTGCAAGGAAGTTGAACCCTTCTCGACCTCGCCTTATTCCCTCTTGGGACCTCTCTTTGGTCTTAATGGCCCTGCAGAGAGCTCCCTACGCTCTGTATTTACAAGGTAAAACCGTGGAGCAAAGATACTGGCAACAGTTGTTCCTGATTCTTTGGCATTAGACACCCAGACCTCTTTTCCTGGCTGTAGTATGCTGAGTTTTCTACCTCTCTTATGTTTATTGAAACGCTCTGTTTGCACTCTTTCTTCCCTTCTCTTTTGAGAAAATTTCAACAGTATCAGGGAGTGCTGGGTCTAGCAATGATGAGAGTGTGGGCACAGTTGCTTGCAGCCTTCTGCCCAAAATAAGCTGGGCTGGGCTGGGCTGTACCCATTCTGCAAGGGGGTAGCTCGATATGCTAGGAGAGCAGGGTAAGGGATACTGGCTTTCTTGAGAGGAGCCTTTACTGTCTTGACCGCACGGTCAAGCCTCTCCATTGCTCTGGGGAAACTTGTGCTTGGGCTGCTAGTAACATGGACAAATCCATACGAAGCAGCAAAGGATGCAAATGAGTCCCCAGAGAATTGTGGCCACATTACATTTAGAAATAAATTATACATTTGTGCAGTTTTAAGACATTTTGATATACTTTAACAATTTGCTTATGCATCCCCTACATTATTGTAGACCTCAGTTGAAAAGTAATGTGTGTTTGGGACAGCAGAAAGAGGCAGTAAGTGCATGTACAGTCATGCAGGTGTGTTACAGACAGCCTTAGATTATACTAAGCTGCATTATAGAGCTTTTCACTTCAGTGTGAGAGTAAGAACCTGCTTACATAACCTAAAAACCTCACATCACATGGCACAAATAGCAACGGGCCATGGGTTCTATAAATATAGGTTAACAAGATTACTTATGTATTCCACTGGTTTGTTTAAGGTTATTTGTTGTTAGGCAATAGAGTGGTGCAGGATGATGTAAATTTGTAGGCTAACCTGAGGTTAGCATGACTGGTTCCCTTGACAAAAACCCAAAGGATTTTTCCATAGGCTTTTGGATTATCGCAAAGTTATATGCACAACAAAAGTTTATGATACTTGCACATTATGTCTATCAAGATAATTTTCACAAATGAAAATTTTTATGAATTTTGAAGCCTAAATGCAATCACCATGAGTAAAAAGCTAAAGATAGGCTATAAACGTACTACACCAAGGTCCTATGACTTCAACGTCACCACCACTAAGCTTCTGACAAGTCTTTCAGTTTTTATCTGAAAAATATTTCCCCAGAAATTTTAGTTAGAATAGTTTATAAGAGCACAATTATAAGCATAAAAATGATGTAAAAGTGGACTGAGCTCATCTGTTCAGCGTGATGATGTTTAATGTCTCTGACAGCCTCTTTAGTTCCGTTTAGCCACTTGTAAGCCACCACCTTTTTTAAGACATAAAGCAACTTATGAGTGGGCTAATACTGATGTATTTTATGTTGTAGAATATAACGTGAATGTGTATAACGAGCTTGTGTTCATCACAGACCTAATTTCAGCCATTTAACCAATAACATAAAATAAACTCATTGACTTCGGAACAATGCAACCGGAAGTGCTAAAATGTTAACTCGTTTCCAGGTTTTGGCCTACAAAAATGCGTCATCCCTGCACCACTCTATATCAAGACAAAGGACATAAAAGAAAGAGTCACTTTGTACTCATTGATCATTGTGTTGGGGTGTTGTACCCTTTGCAATTTCACTTAAATGTCAAATGATTCAAAATTGTATGAACTTTCATTACTTCTAATGCTGCATTCACACCAAACGCGAATAAAGCGTCAGGAGCAAGTGATTTCAATATTAAGTATATTCAATATTAAGTCAATATTAAGTCAATATTAAGTCAATGTTAAGTTAAGTTGACACGCGTCTGGAGGATAGACGTGTTTCGCGCGACGCGATTCTGCCTCATTTGTGCGAAAGACGTGAATTTGCACGTCTTGTGCAATATGCGTCTGACGCCCGAGTTGAAAATTTGTAACTTTGCCGTCAATTCGCGCCACGTTAACCAATCAGGAGCCTGCTGATATTTGTGCAATTATGATCCATTAATGACCATTTTAAATAATATTTTTCCCCTAATGTTTATTATTTATATTACAATTAGTGTAGTATTTAAGGTTAAAATAGAGAAACTGTTTTAAATTCCAATGCATAGAGACAAATTAGAGGCATCTGGTGACCGGAAAATAATATTCACATGTAATGCCATGGTTTAACCACTCTTTAATAAATATACTTACAGGGCTGTAGGTCTAGTCTACTTGTTCAAAAGAGTATTGCCGGTCATAATTTCATACTTTTTTGTAGGTTTTGCATTTGAACATTATTTAGACATTATCAAACACATTTAATTTAGTTTTATAAATGTTAAATGTAAAAAAGTTAATTACATCCCTAATGTTATTTTTTGATGCTTACATAAGTATACACAACAAGTGAATATTAATGAATGCAAGCAAATACTAAATTTAACCAATGAAAGACATTTAAAATTAGCGTTAAAAAAAGAACCAAATGCATTCAACAAATCTCTTTTATTATTTTATATATCTAAAGAGATGCTCTGACAAATGCCGGAGCACTTGATCCACTCACCGAAGTGTGTCCCAAAGATTATAACTTTTTTAACACAACACGGTCAGTTGGTCATGGTGGGGGCTTAGCCACTATTTATAGAAATAAATTCAAATGTCGCCTACTTGCCACAGAATTGTTTTCTAGCTTCGAAGCACAGTTATTCAAGAAGGATGGCTGTAATTTTTTTTAAATGTATACTTGTTTACAGACCCCCAAAGTATAAGTGAATTTTCTGATTTTTTATTCTCTGTTGTGCCAAAAGCAGGTAGGCTTTTGATATTTGACGATTTTAATATACACATTTGTTGTCCTTCTAAACCTATGGTAAAATAATTTTTACAAACTATTGATTTTTTTAAATCTTACACAGTCTGTTCTTGGTCCTACTCATAATCAAGGGTATACACTCGATTTGATTTCATCATATGGTCTTTTAGTTAGTGATGTAGGTATCAAAGAATTTTTTTTGTCTGATCACAAGACTATTGTTTTTAACATAGCCTAGATGTTTGGAGCCTTGAACCACATTATGTGCCAGCAGCCCGGTTTGCTCGTTCTTTTAACTCATCTACATCTGGACAATTCTAAGATGCTTATATAAGTTCCCCGAAATTGAGTCAAATTGTTTTGGAGTTAGTGAATATGTTTTCGTGTTTTTTTGCAAAAAAATTACTTTCTTCTCACAACACTGTTGGACGCGGAGATTTGTTTTATACCCTACTGAGAAACTGGATAAGGAGAGGCTTGATGAAGAAAATAGGGATTATTATTTTACTGGCTTTGATCCATCTGAGTTTGTGTGTGTTTGAATCACCTCAGGAGTCGGTAAGAATCCAATATTCCCGGGAGTTTCTTTTAAAATGGTACAAACCTAACAACGTGAAACAACCAGCTGGATTTGGCTATCCTGATTTGGGAAGTTTTTCACCTGTTGCTGTTGGACAAAAACAAAATCGCTCGCGACAAAAGGATTCTACATTTAAAATTCGGAAGAGAGGACGGAAAGGAGGTGTTCGTCATAAAATGAAAAAACAAATTCTTTCTAAAATTCATCTCCCTACAATTTTGTTAACGAATGTGCAGTCTCTACGTAAAAAGACGGATGAGCTTGAAGCTATGGTGAAATTCCAGCATGACTTCAGGAATGTTTGCGTGATGGCGTTCACGGAGACGTGGCTCTCTCTCGAGCAAATGAGGATAATGCAGAAAGGGAGCTTGAACGTGTGATTCACAAACTGCAATCTGCATCTCCCGCACACACCTCAATTTTGGATTTGTGTTATGGGTCAATTAAAGGAGCTTACATGTCATTTGGGAAATCACCTTTGGGAACCTCAGATCACAATATGGTTTTACTTGTTCCTATAAATAAAACTGTTCTGAAACGTGAAAAGGCAGGTAATTAAGACGAAAGACTGGTCTGAAGATGCTACGTTATGTTTAAAAGGGTGTCTGGATTGTACGGATTGGACTGTTTTTATGGACTCTGGTTCAGACATTGATCAAGTAACAGATGAAATTTGTAGTTAGGCTATGTGACATTTTGTGAGGACATGTTAATACCTGTGAAATCGTTTAAGAAATTTCCAAACAGTAAACCGTGGGTTACAAAATCACTCAAGATTCTTCTGTCAAAAAGAAATAGGGCTTTCAAAGTATACCAAATACCGTGGAGCATTATATGCTAAAAAGAGACATTAAGTGTGAAATAAAGAGGGATAAAGCAGTTTATAAGGAGGATCTCGAGTTCAAAATGAAAAATGGACATTATAATAGAAATAGCTTGAACGGTTTTAGTTCAGATGCAGCTTTATCACAGGATTTTAATCATTTTTATATGAGATTTGACACGAACGATTTTAAATTAGATATTGAGAATTTGAAAAATAAGTGTAGGATAAACAGAGATATTTTTTGTGTCCCTTTTGATGTAGGAGATGTGATAACAGTTTTTAAACAATGTAAAATCAGGAAGGCATCAGGGCCTGATAATATAGGGGGTCGTTTACTTAAAGAATTTGCTGAGCAGTTAGGACCAATATTTTATGACATTTTTGCCTGGTCCCTAAAAATACAAAAAGTACTTTCATGGTGGAAGCAGTCTACTCTGATTCCGTTGCCAAAAAAGCAGAATGCACAGTTATTAGATGATTTTAGACCTGTGGCGCTTACATCCTTAGTGATGAAATCTTTAGAAAAATTGGTTATGCACAAGAAATTATGCACAAGACTAAAAGTTTTCTAGACCCTCTTCAATTTGCGTACAGAAACAAGCGAGGCGTAGAGGATGCTGTGGCAACTCTCTTACATTTAGTATTTAAGCATTTAGAGAAGCCAAAAACTTTTGTTAAATTACTTTTTATCGATTTTTAATCTGCCTTCAATACAATTCAGCCACATATTTTAATTGACAAACTTGTTGAAGAATTTGGGTTGGATTTTTATTTGGTAGGTTGGATTTTAGATTTCCTTGTGCAGAGAACACAGAGAGTCAAAGTAAATGACTGCTATTCTGAAAGGCTGGTGTCATCGACTGGGTCACCTCAAGGGTGTGTCCTCTCTCCTTTATTAATTATTTTGTACACTAATGCAGTTTCATCTTCTCCCGTCTGGTAGCCGGTATAGAACTCCGCTTAGTAAAACAAATCGGTTTAAAAATTAATTTGTCCCCTCAGCTGTAAAGTTTTTAAATTCTAGGTAAATGTATTTATTGTGTACAACCCCAAATCAGAAAAAGTTTGGACAGTATGTAAAACGCAAATAAAAAAGAAGAAGTGATTTCTAAATTTACTTTGACTTGTATTTCATTGCAGACAATATGAACACAAAATATTTCATGTTTTGTCTGGTCAATTTCATGTCATTTGTAAATATGCATCCTTTCCTGTCATTCAGACCTGCAACACATTTAAAAGAAAGTTGGGACAGTAAAGCATTTACCACTTTGTAATGTTGCCATTCCTTTTCACAACACTTAAAAGACGTTTAAGGACTGAAGACACCAAGTGATGAAGTGTTTCAGGTGTAATTTTGTCCCATTCTTCCTGCAAACAAGTCTTAAGGTGGGCAACAGTACGAGGTCTTCGTTGTCGCATTTTGCGCTTCAAAATGCGCCACACATTCTCTATTGGAGACAGGTCGGGACTGCAGGCAGGCCAGTCAAGTACCCGTACCCTCTTCCTCCACAGCCAGGACTTTGTAATGTGTGCAGAATGTGGTTTTGCATTGTCTTGTTGAAATATGCATGGACGTCCCTGGAAAAGATGTCTTCTTGAAGGCAGCATATTATGCTCCAAAATCTCTATGTACTTTTCAGCATTAATGGTGCCTTCATAGAAGTGCAATTTACCTTTGCCAAGGGCACTGACACAACCCCATACCATGACAGACCCTGGCTTTTGGACTTGTTGCTGGTAACAGTCTGGATGAAACTTTTCTTTGGTCCGGAGCGTCCATTCCTCCCAAAAAAATACCTGAAATACTGATTCATCTGACCACAGTACACGTTTCCACTGTGTGATGGTCCATCCCAGATGCCTCCGAGCCCAGAGAAGTCGACGGCGCTCCTGTCCCAACTTTTTTTGAAATGTGTTGCAGGTCTGAATGACAGGAAAGGATGCATATTTACAAATGACATGAAGTTGACCAGACAAAACATGAAATATTTTGTGTTCATATTGTCTGCAATGAAATACAAGTCAAAGTAAATTTAGAAATCACTTCTTCCTATTTTTTTGCGTTTTCCATTCTGTCCCAACTTTTTCTGATTTGGGGTTGTATCTTTTTTCTCCTATTTTTGTGTATGTGTGTGTGACAATGTTTTATGTGAATGCTTGTTTGCTGCAACCAAATTGCCTTCGGGAAATGAATAAAGTCTGAACTGAACTGAATGTTTAACACGTTATGTTCAAATATTCTGGATATTGTTGCCCCTTTCAAATTGAAGAAACCTAGAAGCCGAATACATCCTTGGCTTAAAGGACAACTCCAGTGAAAAATGAACCTAGGGGTAATTAATACATGGTTACCGAGTAGATCGTTCTCTGGGATGCGTTTTCATGAAAATCGAATGTAAAGAGTTTTATCTCTAAAAACAGATTAGCTTATAACGCGAGTAAATGGGGCACAGAGTAAGTAAAATTAAATCGCAAGTTAATACCACTAACAAGGCTCTAAATAGCCTCACTCTAACACGTTAGCATAATGAGGGTCCCTACATGCAAACCGAAGCATTGAGAACTTTGTAAGTGTACAAACAGTTTAATAAGAAGATACTTTATAAAGACAGAATATTACGCGAACACAGACAGGAGCCATCTTGGAAAACAGTCTCGACGAATCGAGCCACGAACGCTGTGCTAAGCTGCAATAATTCCTATCGACCAGCTCACTTAGCATAGCATTCGTGGCTCGACTTGTCGAGACTGTTTTCCAAGATGGCTCCTGTCTGTGTACGCGTAATATTCTGTCTTTATAAAGTATCTTCTTATTAAACTGTTTGTATCCCAGAGAACGCATGCCAGAGAACAATCTACTCGTTCACCATGTATTAATTACCCCTAGGTTCATTTTTCACCGGAGTTGTCCTTTAATGATGAAACTAGGGATATTAGACAGAAATGGAGGAAAGCAGAAAGAAAGTGGAAGAGGGACAAATTACAAATATCATATGAATGTGTTAGAGAGTGAATGGTCCAATATGTTGATCCTACAGTTTTGAACAACTATTGTCCCATCTCTAAATGACCATTTTTAACGAATGTTTTGGAGAGGGTTGTGTTTAATCAGCTCTCTTCTTTCTTGCAAGAAAATTGTATTTTGCATAAATATCAATTTGGTTTCAGATCACAGCATAGTACAGTACAGTCTGCTTTGCTTAAAGTATTCAATTACTTATTTTTGATTGTCGATTCTGGTAAATGTGCTGTTTTAATTCTGTTCGATCTTAGCGCGGCATTCAACACTCTTGATCATGGCATCCTTTTAAATCGTTTACAGCACATTGGAATTAAAGATTGTGCTCTGAATTGGTTTGCCTCCTATTTAAATGATCAAACTTTTTCGGTAGAGACTGGAAACTACTCATCATCTCGTGCACCGGTTTTGTATGGGGTTCCGCAGGGCTCGATCCTGGGTCCTGTTTTATTTTCTCTATATATGCTCACTTTGTATACTATATTCAGCAACCATAATGTATCTTATCATTGTTACGCTGATGATACTCAATGTTATGTTCCTCTGTTCTCAAAGGATGATTGTACTTTGCAGTGTTTGTTTGATTGTTTGAGGGACGTTAAACAGTGGATGTCTGCCAACTTCCTTCAGTTAAACGACTCCAAGACGGAAGTTTAAATTTTTGGCTCCTCTGCTTCTACAGAGGTTATCCCCAGTAATTTAGGACCTCTGGCTGACAAATCTGGGTGTTACTTTCGACTCTTCTCTAACTTTTGACAAACAGATCACTGATGTGGTCAGATGATGTTTTTATCAGTTAAAGAATATTGCGAAAATTTTGTCATTTTTAACACCCAGAGACATGGAGTCTGTGATGCACGCTTTTATTTCATCCAGAGTAGACTACTGTAATGCACTATATTTGGGTGTCTCACATCCCTATTGTCACGTCTCCAACTTGTCCAAAATGCCGCTGCAAGAACATATTTCGCCAGTGTTATTTTCTCTCCATTGGCTCCCAGTTAAATAACGCATTGAGTTTAAAATACTGTTGTTTGCTTATAAGGGTTTGCATGGACTGGCTCCTCCATACATCTCTGATCTCCTTTAATTTCATCATAATGCTTTTAGAAAACTCAGGTCCACTAGTAGTCTACAGTTGACTGTTCCAATGACACGTTTAAAATCAAGCACCATAATCCCCCCTCCACCAAACATTACACTTGGCACAATGCAGTCAGGCAAGTACCGTTCTCCTGGCAACCGTCAAACCCAGACTCATCCATCGGATTGCCAGACAGAGAAGCGTGATTCGTCAATCCAGAGAACAAGTCTCCACTGTTCTAGAGTCCAGTGGCAGCATGCTTTACACCACTGCATGCAATGCTTTGCATTGCACTTGATGTAAGGCTTGGATGCAGCTGCTCGGCCATGGAAACCCATTCCATGAAGCTCTCTACGAACTGTTCTTTAGCTAATCCGAAGGCCACATGAAGAGGTTTGTAGCTATTGATTTTACAGAAATTTGGCGACTTCTGCGCACTGTTCACCTCAGCATGCGCTGACCCCGCGCTGTGATTTTACGTGGCCTACCACTTCCTACCAACTACCGAGTTCCTGTTGTTACCAATTGCCTCCACTTTGTTATAATACCACTAACAGTTGACCATGGAATATTTAGTAGTGAGGAAATTTCACAAATGGACTTACTGCACAAGTGGCAACCTATCACGGTACCACACTTGAAGCAGTCTGCTTGCCTAGGTGCTTGATTTTATACACATTTGGCCATAGAAGTGATTGGAAAAACTGAATTCAATGAGGGGTGGAGGGGTGTCCCAATGCTTTTGGGAATATAGTGTAGTTTGAAGAATATGTTTCAAAGCAGCTTTACAGTGATAACAGGAAAATTATGCATTTGGGCTATTGTTGGGCAGTGTTGATTCAGTTCCGTTGTAAAGATCATCAATTATTAAATTAGTTCATTTCATCTCTAAAGCAGTTCTGCAAAAAAATTATGTAATAGTCCAGCTCAGTTCAGTTCTCATACATTTCTGCATTAGTACAGTCAGATCAATAATATTATTGAATATTAAGTGTCCTCAAGTAAGCAAGCCAGAGGTAACAGTGGCAAGGGACCCAAACTCTATTAGGTGACAGAATGGAGAAAAAAACTTGGGATAACCCAGGCCCAGTCTGGGGGTCAGTTCTCCTCTGAACATGGTGTCATTATGATTTAGACTGCATCACAAGTCAGAATTCAGATTGGAATTGGTAACATTCAAATATTCGTATAAATTTCAAAACGTAACATCAGTACTATAACTTCAGCCTAAACTAGCATATAACATTAACTTTACACGTTAACTCATAACGTCAGCAGTCACAACTTTAGCATTGTAAAAATATTTTAATTATTGTAATGTGTCACCATATGATTTTTCAATGATAGCTTCTTCACTTTGAATCACAAACTCTAAACAGCGAACTGGGTTAACGTTAGCGCGTAAATGTTGTGTGTACAGTACAGTAAAGTTTTTTTTTTTAACAAATTAACTAGATGCCTTGTCAAATGACTATCGTTTCAACTTAAGTGGTGGAGAAGGTGACAGCTAGAAGGATCGAGTGAGCTGTAAGCAACTAAATTAACGTTGTTAGTTCCTGAGTAATGTGTCGTTGATGAAATATAGGCTAAATTATATAATTCTATCTGACAAAGGGATTGCCATATGTATCTACGATTATATTTTGTAGATTTAAATGACAACACTGGCAGGAAATAATATTAACCTTTGTCATTTGTCATACTGTTATGTATGCTACTTGGAGTTTCCTATTGTTACTGTGCTAGCATCTTGCGTTGGATCTAGACAACACAGGGGATATTATCATTAATGTTGTCTCACTAAGAAACGTTCAATTCAATCAGAAATTGTTTAGACAGTCAATAAGTGGATAAAATCACTACTTACTGTTTGCGGGTATATAGATTGAATTGCCGCTTCTCCAGTATCAGACGCTGAGCGAAGCCTGTTTGATATTGTCCCTGTCAGGTTAGAAACCCTGTCTGAAATGGGCAAATTAACAACTTTGAATTAAATTGTTGCAGTATCCGGTTATAGATAAACATCAACCATGCCTGTTGTCAGTTTTGTTCTGTGGGTAGGGTATGAAAAGTCCTCAAGTCCCCTGCATAGCCTGGAACATAACATTTATTTCAATGATCTGCCATTTTCGCTATCCACGCTTGACACTTGTTTATTCACAATACCTGCAGAACTCCCAATGATTCTGCTGTGCAGTTCCGCCTGGCCTTGAACATGCTAATGTTGGAGGCTTACATATTAATGATCCCGACTGTTGCGTAACAGTCTGTGTTATGTTGAGATTCGCCTATTTTTCTGTGGTGTTTTTCACAAACGAGATTTACATATGAAGGAGGAAGCAATGGTGTTTCAGACTCACTGTATGTGATGTCCATGTACTGAACTCTTGTTATTCAACTATGCCAAGGTTAATTCAATTTTTCATTCTAGGGCACCTTTAAATGACATCAGAAGTAACTGTGATTCAATTACAGAAAAAATAAGAGTAATCCCTTACTTTACTTTTTCAAGGGGAAAGTAATTAAATTACAGCAGTAACTAATTAGGGGAGCGCAGGGCACACCTAATGCGGGGTTAGATGTAACGCGCATGGTTTAACACTTTCCACACATGCCAGGATGATGAAACTTAGTGCATTTACTAGTTGCCATATCAACTAGTAAATTTTCGCCAAAGTTAAAAATCTTAACCATAGCAAAAGTAAATTTCTCACCTAAGTTAATTTTTCATCTCTATTTTTTGTGTTTATTTAAAATAAGACAAATCTGATATTATTGTGATCTTATATCGGTTATTTAACAGTTGAGAGGCATGTTGTTGTTACAAGCACGCCAGGCTCCACCCTCTCACAACCACAACAATCCCAATCACCGGAGTACTGAGCACACACACCTGCACGTCATCATCACAGTAATCACCACCTGCACTTAAGCCCCACGCTCACACTCAGTCACTGTCCGGTATCGTTTGCACATGCTACTACTCATGCTTGCTTCCTCGGACTCACCTAACTACTTACCTGATCTCCTTCGTCTCCTGAGTGTCTCCTCGTCTCGTCCTGTCTCCTGGTCCTCGTCTCCTTCGATCCATTGTCCCGCTGTTCTGCAATCAAGAAACGTATCGTATCACCTTCATATCCAGCATTCACCTGAACTGCCATATCTGACTCTCACCTCATCTGCTCACATCCTGGTTCTGCAAATAAACTCTGCTTTCACCTGCCTCTGTTATCCATGTCACCTCTGTTTGTAACAGAATACATGACCAACACACCACTACACCAGGATGAGCACCCCGGATCCCTTCCAAGACCTCGTCGACGCTGTTCAGCGAGCTCTTCCCACCAGCGCACCTGCACCTTCACCTTCACCAGCGAGCACTTCCGAAATCAACACCACTGCTTCTTCGCCCCCTGAGTGTGCCAGTCCCATGGCCAGACCGGCACCCTTCTCTGGTTCGGCGGAGGATTGCAACGGATTCCTGCTTCAATGTTCGCTGGCCCTGGAGATGCAGCCGCGCCTGTACCCCAACGATCGCGTTCATCACATCTCAACTTTCCGGTAAAGCGCTCCGTTGGGCGGAATCCCTGTGGTCCAACGACAGTTCAGTGATCCAGACCCTGTCTGGGTTCATGTCTCACTTCAAGGAGGTCTTTGGGAAACCATCATGGGATTCGTCGATCGGTGAACAGCTTTATCATCTGAAACAAGTTACCTCCACAGTTAATGAGTATGCTCTACAATTTCGAACCCTCGCTGCTGCTAGTGGATGGAACGCTTCATACAACTCTCCATCCGCTTCGCCACTCGTATGCAGTTGTGTATAGAAGAACACCAGGGCCAGTCATCATTCTCTTCATTCCTCCACTGACCAGTTGGTGTCATCCCTCCAGAACCCAACCCCGAGCCTATGCAACTGGAGAATGCCCGACTGACAGCGACTGAGCGGCAGAGGCGCCTGACCCAGAATCTCTGACTGTAATGTGGTTTATCTGGGCATTACATCTCCGAATGCCCAGTCCGTCCTCCTCGACCGATGGTGAGTGCAATCATTCCTTCTCTCAATAAAATGAAGCCACTCACCACAACTGTAAACCTTACTGCTGCTGGAATTTCCCTTTCAGTTACTGCCCTCCTCAATTCTGGGTCAGCCGGGAACTTCATCTCGGGAACCCTCTGACGCCAGCTCAAGCTCCGCACGACTGCTACTCCGACGACCTACCAAATCCAGTCGGTAACCGGAAGACCACTCAGTCGGAGGCAGGTTAGTCGCTCCGTGGGTCCCATCGGAGTACAAGTCGGAATCCTCCACATGGAGCGACTACACCTGCTGGTTCTGGAAGAGTCCACCGCTGACATCATCCTGGGGCGCCCTTGGTTAGAGCAGCACAACCCAGTCATCTCCTGGAAGACGGGAGAAGTCCTGAAGTGGGGCGACAGCTGCTTCCCGGACGATCGGTGGATGTTCCCGCCTGTTACGCCCCCTTCAGTGATGTCTTCTGTCCCCAACGGGCTTCCAAGCTGCCTCCCCATCGGCCATGGGACTGTGCCATCGATCTGCTGCCAGGTGAACCAGTGCCCAAAGGAAAAATCTATCCCCTCTCACTTCCGGAGGAGAAGGCCATGGAGGATTACATTAAGGAGGCGCTGGAGCAAGGCTATATCCGTCCACCCACCTTCCCTGCTGCTTCGAGCTTCTTCTTCGTGGCGAAAAAGGACGGAGGCTTGCGGCCCTGTATCGACTACCGTGCACTCAATAACATCACATTGAAGTTCCGATATCCCCTTCCTCTCGTCCCAGCTGCCCTGGAACATCTCTGTGGTGCCACTGTGTTCACGAAGTTGGACCTCCGCAGCGCATATAACCTCATCTGGATACGTGAGGGGGACGAGTGGAAGACCTCCTTTGTCATGCCCACAGGACACTACGAGTACCTCGTGATGCCATATGGACTTGCCAACGCCCCCTCCGTATTCCAGGACTTCATACATGAGGTGCTCCGGGAGTGTCTCAACAGGTTCGTGCTGGTCTACATTGATGACATCTTGATCTACTCCCGGAGCCTGGCCGACCCTCGCCGTCACGTTGCGGAGGTCCTTCAACGCCTGAGGAAATACTAGCTCTACCTTAAGGCCGAGAAATGCTCTTTCCATCAGCCCTCAGTGCAGTTTCTCGGCTACATCATTGATCACAGTGGCATCCGGATGGATGAGAGGAAGGTGGAAGCCATCCGGTCCTGGCCAACCCCATCATCCGTGAAAGAACTCCAACGATTCCTAGGGTTTGCCAATTTCTACCGACGCTTCATCCAGAACTACAGCTCCATTGCCAGCCCCCTCACCAGCCTTCTCCGAAACAAGCCCAAGTCTCTGTCCTGGACCCAATCCGCCACCCAAGCCTTCCAGACCTTGAAGGATGCCTTCACGACCGCTCCCCTCTTGGTCCACCCCGATCCTGACCTCCCTTTCGTCGTCGAAGTGGATGCCTCCACCACCGGGGTGGGTGGGGTCCTATCTCAGCAGCAGGGGAACCCCAGTCGTCTCCATCCATGTGCCTTCTTCTCCCGCAAGCTCAGCCCGGCGGAGGTCAACTACGATATTGGTAACCGTGAACTCCTCGCCATCAAGCTCACACTGGAGGAGTGGAGGCACTGGTTAGAGGGCGCCAAGCATCCATTTCTGGTTCTGACCGAACACAAAAACCTTGGGTATCTCCGCGAGGCAAGACGACTCAACCCCCGACAAGCCAGATGGGCTCTCTTCTTCACGAGATTCGACTTCCACATCTCTTACCGACCTGGGCCCAAGAACATTAAGGCGGATGCCCTTTCCCGTATCCACGGCCCAGAGGAACGGTCCGAGGAAGAAGAGGAACCCATTCTACCCACTAAGCCTGCCCTCCAGGCTTGCAGTACCTCACACGAGCACAACGCATCCCTCTCATTCACTCCTCGCACACATCACTGGGCACTGGTCACCCTGGGGCCAATGAAACCCTCTCGCTGCTACGCCAGCGCTTCTGGTGGCCACACATGTCAGCTGATGTCAGAAGGTACGTGCGGGGATGCCGGGAATGTGCCATGTCTAAGAGCCCACGACACCTGCCAGCTGGTGAACTCCTTCCTCTGCCCGTTCCCAACCGTCCATGGTCAAAACTAGGGGTAGACTTCATTACGGATCTCCCAGTGTCAGACAACTGTACCTGTGTCCTCGTAGTGGTTGACCGCTTCTCGAAGTCCTGCCAACTGCTCCCACTACGAGGACTACCCACAGCCCTGGAAACCGCTGAGGCCATGTTTAACAATATCTTCCGTTATTATGGCATCCCCGAAGACATCGTATCAGACAGAGGTCCCCAATTCATCTCCAAGGTATGGAAAGCCTTCTTCTTGCTCCTAGGTGTGACCGTAAGCCTCACGTCAGGATACCATCCCCCGATGAACGGGCAGACGGAGAGGAAGATCCAGGAGATTGGCCGTTTCCTCCGTACCTTCTGTCACAGCCACCAGGACTCCTGGAACCAGTACCTTGGATGGGCCGAGTACGCTCAGAACTCCGTCCGACAACCTACCACCGGCCTGACCGCGTTCCAGTGCGTACTCAGCTATCAACCTCCCCTCTTCCCGAGGTCCGGGGAACCCTCCGACGTCCCTGCGGTGGATTACTGGTTCCGGGAGAGTGAGAGGGTCTGGGACTCAGCCCACCATCAGCTTCAAGGGGCCCTCTGCAGACGCAGGATGACAGCCGACCTTCGTCGCTCAGAAGCACCTACGTTCCAGGTTGGGCAGAAGGTCTGGCTGTCCATCCGGGACATCAGACTGCGTCTGCAGTGCAAGAAGTTGAGTCCCAGATTCATTGGCCCTTTCACCATCCTGCAGCAGATCAATCCTGTCACGTATAAACTTCAGTTACCCCCTCAGTAACGGATTCACTCCACTTTCCACGTGTCTCTCCTGAAACCTCACTTCCCTTCTGTTTCTGTTTCCCCAGAGCCTGGCGTTACCCCGGAGCCCCCTCCTCCTCTCCTCGTTGACGACGGCGCAGCATACCAGGTCCAGGACATCTTGGACTCCCACCGTCGTGGTGGTCAACTCCAATACTTAGTGGATTGGGAGGGGTACGGCCCAGAGGAACGACCTTGGGTACCCAGGCATGACATCCTTGACCCGAACCTACTGGAGATATTCCACGCTACCCGCCCTGACCGACCGGCACCTTGGGGTAGAGGTCGACCACCACGGCGTCGGGGTCCTCGGCCCTCAGGAGATGGCCGTGTAGGGGGGGGTAATGTTACAAGCCAGGCTCCACCCTCTCACAACCACAACGATCCCAATCACCGGAGTACTGAGCACACACCTGCACGTCGTCATCACAGTAATCACCACCTGCACTTAAGCCCCACACTCACACTCAGTCACTGTCCGGTATCGTTTGCACATGCTACTACTCATGCTTGCTTCCTCGGACTCACCTGACTACTTACCTGATCTCCTTCGTCTCCTCGTCTCGTCCTGTCTCCTCGTCTCGTCCTGTCTCCTGGTCCTCGTCTCCTTCGATCCATTGTCCCGCTGTTCTGCAATCAAGAAACGTTTCGTATCACCTTCATATCCAGCATTCACCTGAACTGCCATATCTGACTCTCACCTCATCTGCTCACATCCTGGTTCTGCAAATAAACTCTGCTTTCACCTGCCTCTGTTATCCGTATCACCTCTGTTTGTTACAGTTGTCACATTTCACTTCCATTCTTTCGGGGTAAATCAAGCAAAAAGTATACACTGTATTAATGAAACAAAACCACATAATTGTACTAGACATGTGGGAAATGAATGTGGGAAAAAATAAATACTCTGAACCCCAAGTGGATTTACCCAAACTGAGACAGTCAAAAAGCGTTAGGTTGTGCCTCGCTCTCCCCTACTTAGTAACTAGTTTCACCCAACACTGGTTATGTGTATGCCAGGTTACAGGGATATGTTTTTAGTCTAGATTTAAACTGACTGAGTGTCTCCACTTTTGAAAAGGCTAGGAAGACTATTCCAGAATTACCTAATAGAAAAAGGTTCTACCTCCTGCAGTTGATTTTGATATTCTAGATATTATCAGCTGGCCAGAAATTTGAGATCACAATAGACGAAGATGTGTTAAGAGCTCACTCAAGGACTGAGGAGCTAAACCATTTAGTGCTTTGTAAATAATTAGTAAGATTTCATAATGTATGCTGTGTTTATTAGGGAGCCAGTGCAGTGTTGACAGAACCGGGCTAATATGGTCATACTTCCTGGTTATAGTAAGAACCTGACTGCTGAATTTGGACAAGCTGGAGTTTGTTTATTAAGCGTGCAGGGCAACCACCCAGTGGAGCATTACAATAATCTAGCCTTTAGGTCATGAACTCATAAATTTACTTTTCTGCATTTGTCATTAAGAGCATATGTCATAATTTAGATATATTTTTAAGATGGAAAAATGCGGTTTTAAAGATGCTAGAAATGTGGCTTTCAAATGAAAGATTGGTATCAAAGAGGACACTAGGTGTTGCACAGACTAGTTGACTAGTCGACTTTAATGCTCTGCCATGGCACTTTAAGCTTGATGTCGACTAGTCGCTGATCATGGCCTATAATGGGCGCAACAGGATAAGAAATCTTTAGTCCACTTTTACGCTTCGTTTCCAACTGTTAAAATGACAAATAAATACCTCCTCCAAGAGACAGAAGCTAGCCAATCACATGCAGATTGCACACACAGAAACATTCAGTAGCGCAGAAATGTTTTGTCAACACTGTTCTGTGACTTGTCAATAAAATAGCTTGAAACTGAAAAGTTGAAGTATATATTTGTTAGTTACTGAAACCCACAGCTTCACGATTAATAGAAAGATGCTTCCAGGTTGAATAAATTCACACGCAATCGCTTGTATATAAATATGAATGTAATCTTTACTGAGCTACTTAGAACAAGCAGAAATCTGTGAGTAATATAATGACCCAAAGACAAAAGAACTGATACAAATAAGTTGTAATGTAGGAGCAATAGCCTTGTGGGCAGTGCTGTGTCATATGCCATAGCTGTGCACAAGGCAACCTGCATTTGAGTCTCAGCTCGAGGTTCAGGCTTATTTGTTCATTAATGATGTCATCAGCAACTAGTCGACATCAACTTTAATCACATAAATGTCGACTCTGAAGTCATTCAACCACTAGAGCACACCCAGGTTCCTAACTGACGACAAAGACTTAAAGCAGGACTTCAAGTGTTAGACAATATTCTAGGTTATTATGTGCAGACTTTTTTGGTCCAGTAATTAGAATCTCTTGATGCTTCAAATAAAGTAATAACTTGATGCTTCAAATAAAGATTGTGTCAGTTACACCAGTAGGTGGCGAAAAGTGACTGTTAAAAAAAGTATTTGTCATTGATTCATTCAAGAGATTAGTTCAAAATTACTGATTCATCCAGTAATGAAACAAGTGACGTCCCTATGAGTCCCTATTTATTCAAACAATTTAAATAATAATAATAATAATTAATTCAAGTAAATTCAATATATTTTGTAAATATACTGAAGCAACTAACATTTTGCCAGAATCTCTAGTAAATTACATTATTTTGTTTGTCTGTTCAGAATCGTGGGAGAATCGTAATCTTTATAAAAAAAATGTGATTCTTAATTTACACAAACTTGCAGCTCATTGAGTAAAAACAGCATCATAACCTCATATGATGAAACGGGCTGTGAGGAGGAGGGGGAGATCAACTCATTAATAGGCTAGGCTACTGTTTAAATTCTGGGGGGAAAAAATTAGAATCAGCAGTTTAAATTATTTCAGAGAATTCTTATATTAGAACTACATGTTTAGGTAGCAACGTGTTTACAAAAAAAAAAAAAAACATGGTAACAATCTCAAAACAATTTTTTTATAAATCACATTTCTACCGTTTCTACTGTTTTAACAATTGTTTAAGAAAAGAGTAAATATTATTATATATTCTAGATACGTTATTATCCAAATTATTTTGATTTTTAGAATGTACATTACCTTCCCTTTCCCTTAACTGGATTCACCTTCAAATGTGTTTAATAATTTTCAAAGCACTAAACTGAGAGGCCACCATCCAAAATATTCTACAGTTTCTTTAACCTGAGGACAAATGTTTTTAAAACATTTGTGTGACCTGTTCAATTCTGCATGCACTACATATGCACATTCCTACACATTGTACATTTAACATGGCCAAAATCAAATTTATCTCCAATAAGAGATTATTTTGAATGATTGTGTATGTGCCACACACAATTCATAAATGTCTTGATACTTAAGAAAACATTGTTTGTAGGAAACATGAAATATTATTTTATACATAAATAAAAAGTAATTGAAAGTAAAAATTTAAAAAATAATAATACAAATAAACCTTCCCAATTAGAGTCCCCCCAGTGAATCTCAGCAATTTCCTGTTCCATCTGTGATTATATGTAATCTATGCTGTAAAATAATTTATTTATTTATTAATAAACCACTTGCAGCAGTTAAATTAATTGAATTGAATTGATTTGCATTTTATTGCCTTAATTCTAATTTTGCATCCTTACTTCAAATTCAGGAATTTAATTGGATATGGTATGCCACATGATATTTATGATTCATTGTTTCATTGGTGTACATACAATGACAATACATTCATTTTATTCAGCAACTGTTAATGTTAACAATAGTTTTACGTGCCTAAAGAACAATTTTGTTTAATGCTAATAAAAGGTGTGACAGTGACTTTTCCCCTGCCAAATATCAATATATAAATCTTTTTTCAGCCTTAAAGTGTGTATGTCACTTGTGTGTGAACCACACTTGTGAGACGGAGGCAGAAGGAGCGTGTTGGAACTCAGTGATGCTCATAAATGGGAAGGAGGAGCCAGTGAAGTCCTGCATGTCCCCATCACAGCTCAAGGGTCAGGTGTTCTGCCACAGCTCCAGAAACGTCTACAAACGCAACTGCTGCTTTACAGACTTCTGTAACAATGAGACACTGCACTTCAATCCAGGTATGACAGGCCATTGCCAACTCCCATATTGTGTTCTAATTCTGAAACTGTTTGGTTCTAAAGAATGCTAGAATTAAACATTATTAACAGTTATTAACAACAGTACATTTGTGTTAGTGTGTGTTTTGTTTGGACTGTTTTTGTGTACAGAATAACATATCTTTCTTTGCTCAGTGAACATAAACCATATGTCTCAATAAAATCATATCTTATCATGTCCCATTCCCCACACATTAGAAGTGTTGATCCTCTTCTTCCACCAATATGACATAACAAGGCTGGCTGGGTTACTAGAGGGCAGCCCAAGGGTTATTAATACTGTGTGTATCCTAGCAGGGCAGTTAAAATCCTCTGAGCGGCTGTCTAATAGGTAGAGTCACACAGGACTATTGGCTTGAGACTGGTGCACCAGAGTAGAGGATGGATTAATGGCCCATTGTATGCATTAATGTGCCCTTTGTGCCTGACCAAAAAACAAACAAAAACAAAACAATTTGAACACTTTCTTTCAAAAGATTACCATATTTCCCCATCTCAGGGCCCCATTAACATAGCCACATGCATATTACACATATTAGTACATTCTGGGACCCCAATATTTAGATTAGTAGTCAACAATATGGGGCTTTCAGTGGCTAAACTATTACGTTTGGAACAAAATGACACTGAGGATGTCACTCCCACAAATATAATGTCAGAGATTAAATCATTATATTTAAAGGGGAAAATAACAAAGACTAAAAGTAGGCAGTATGCAGGATGTGGTGGTACAGGAGATTCGCATCATGGATGTGCAGGCGACAAATCTGCAGCAACTGAGGAATTAAGGACAAGGTAATAGACAATTCAAACTTTAGAAACAACAAAATCCAATGCAACTGAAGAGAGCAAGTAGAAACAAAACGAAAGAATGCCACAAAAAGATTAGAATTAAAGAAAAGCAAAAACAATTCAGACTTTAGAAACAATCTTATGAATCAAATAATAAGAAAACAATTACAAATCAAAACAAAAGAAAATAAACTAGAAACAACAATATAAACAGCCAAAGAAAAAAATAAATAAATAAATTTGGAAACAGAACAGCACTGCAGCTGTGAACGAACGCCGTGCACCCCGACTGGAATGCAGTAAACGGGCCTTAACAAACCTATAAACAAAGTGAGACTGTTATTCTGTTAGATTCATTCTCTCCTAGCCTAATATATGTATGCATAAATTAGGCTACATACCGATCATCAAGAGAAGCAGCAGTTTTATCAAGAGACAACAAAACCTGACAAAAAAGCTTTTCCGGGTTAAAGACCAGAGCAAAGAAACAACAGCAATCCAGCAACTGCGTCCATCAGGTTATCACAGCTGAGGAGGGAGTAGGTTAAACAACGTTCTTACAGTTTTTTTTTTACAATTGCTTAAGGACAATTATAAAAACAAGGTTCGTTCTGTCAAAACACTACACACAATTCACATATCTACACAAACATGTTGCAAACACCTCAGTTCTTTTGCAAACACTTCATTCAAAACTTTACAATAATTTAACAAAACCCAATTTTTACTGTATGGAACACATGGTTCATACAATCTAATTCTGTTTGATTAATTTACACACTGCTGTGCTCATTCTTAAAACACTTGTAACATTTCTACTTTTCTCTTGTCTGGGTTTGATTTTTTCAGAGATATTGTTAAGTATATGAATATATTGACCAAACAGTAAACACAAGACCAGTACTGCATATTGATGAAAATATTTATTTCTTTCCACACTGTAAAACCATTCAATTCATCCATGCAATGCAAAGGTTGCATTTTGCACTTAAAATCAGAACATTCTAAATACAATATAGTACACAAATAAAAACATTTGTGGAGACAAAACAAAAGCACGATGTTAAAAGATAATAAAAAAACCCACCTAAGCATTATCTCTTCACCTAGCTGGATCGGGCCATAGCACTTCATCCACATCGCAAGCGAGGTCCACTCTCTCAAGACAGCGAGGAAAGAATCTTCTTGAATGGCTAATCCATCTTTGCACAGACATCAATTAGGTCATGAATAAGGGGTATCCTGACATAGGGCTGGAGATCGTAAACCTTCCACCGCCATGTCGAAAAAAACTCTTCAATGGTGTTGAGGAAGGGAGAGTATGGTGGGATGTATTAGAGTGAAAATTGTGGATGATCATGAAACCAGAATTGGACCAGAGCAGATCGGTGGAAAGATACATTGATACAATTGCTGCGTCCCAATTCGCCTACTTATACTACGTCCTAAAAGTATCTACTCTTTTTGTGAAGAAAAAGTACATACTTTTGAGTGTGTAGCAGAGTATGCAAGCTTTGGTGACATACTACTTCGTCATCTTTAACGGACTCTGTTACGTGCGTCCCGTCACCGTTTAAACTGCCCTGTCAATCATCGTCACAGTTCAAATCCCCCACTTTAAATTTAATTTCCTACCGTATCGGAGAGAAATGTAGTCGCTCGTTGATCTGCCTTTCGTGGGTCTTTAATGCAGAGACTCCTCTCATGTGTTTGCAAAGTTAATGGCCAAACGTATAATTACAAAAGTTCTCAATGCTGCTGCAGGTGAAATATAATGTGGATAATATTGAATAAATATCTTTTCGTCAGGTTAAATACTGATAATTGCTCACTCAAACCACTTTATCTAATCCTCTCCACTTAACCGTCAGACTCGCAGCACACATTGTGATGTTGCCTCCACGTTGGCCCGGGACATTCAAAATAGCTCTATGGCCAGTGATGCTTCTCCCTCTTCTTCTTACTTTAGTCAGGTTAAACCCAGCCTCATCTATGAAGATACATTTATGTGGGATTGGATCAGCATCAATTAGCAAAACTCTCAGACAACATATAAAAAGGTTCTTTGTGCAGAGCACAATCCTAAAGTGTACATTACTGAAGTGTACATTGCTTACCTCCACATATTCATGCCGTAGGTCTTTTACTCTTTCAGAATTTCTTTCAAATGGCACTTGAGTTGTTTCATCTGTATGTGATGTTTTTTAAGCTTTCGCTCTAGTGTTGATAGAGAGACTTGATGGACATTATTGAAAATTGTGTGGTCATTCATGATTTTTTTTCAGAATTTTTCGAGATGTAGGGGAGAGCGGGGCACAACCTAACGCTTTTTGACTTTCTCAGTTTTTGTGAATCCACTTGGGGTTCAGAGTACTTATTTTTTCCCACATTAATTGCCCACATGTCTAGTACAATTATGTGGTTTTGTTTCATTAATACAGTGTATACTTTTTTCTTGATTTACCCCGAAAGAATGGAAGTGAAATGTGCCCCGTAGGTGGGGTACATTGTAACATGTGAGGGGCACATTGTAACATGACCAAATTACAGCTTAAAATGTTATCTGATATAATCAAAAAAATATCCAAGACAAACTAAAATATTTTGTCAACAAAATACAATTATTAACTTTTTTAAATAAAATAATGGCATTTTTTAATCATTAAAAATATACTCATTTTTGAGTTTGACAACAAACACATCGCTAAATACATGATACAGCATAGTTAAAAACATAATAATAATTAATAATTTCTGAACATTAACTCTCAGTCATTATTCACCCTTTTCTCATGGTTTCTCAAAATAATTCATAAAAGTATAGAATATAATGGCATATTTCTAATAGGGGCTCATTGTAACGCAGTGTTACAACACACCCCACCTGCACAACTGGGATTTAAACCGCGGCTCGTGTCTTCTGCTGGTTAGATCAGCATAAAAGAACGATCTCAACTGTTAAATAACAGAGATAAGATTAAAATAATATTGGATTTGTCTTATTTTAAATAAACACAAAAAACAGAGATGAAAACTAAACTTAAGTAAGAAATTTACTTTTGCTATGGTTAAATAAAAGTTCAGTAATATCTTCCAGAGATTTTTTAATTTGGCTATTTTTTCTCTAAATAATGTTGATATGGCAACTAGTAAATACACTAAGTTTCGTCATTCTGGTATGTGTGGAAAGGGTTAAAACATGCGTGTTACAACTAACCCCGCGTTAGGTTGTGCCCCACGCTCCACTATCACTTTATTGGCCAAAACCATGTTTATGATAGCTCTCACTTGTTCCTCTCTGAATATGGGGCCCCTTCCTCCTCTACGTTCTCGACCCTCAATGCTATTTAGATCAATCAAAATACATGTTACATGTAGGGCTGTAACGATTTGACCAAAAATAAAAACCTCGATTAATTGAACATTTGACCTCGATTACGATTAATGAACGATTATTTTTATTTTTTTCTCATAAGGTTTTTGAGTAAGTTCCTGATAAGGTTTGTACTGTAAATATTTTCTACTATTAAAGGTGGAATTTTTTTTTTCTAATGAAAAAGTGCATTTCTTTGTGATTTTCAAATACTTGAAGGAAACGGTTTACTTTCAGCAGTTATTGTCTATGAGGCAGATTTCTGCTTGCTGTACATCAGATACAGATACATTAGCACAGTAGGCCTACATTACATTTATTTGAATGCATTAATGAGAGAGATTGTGTGTGTGAATTACTCATACCGTCTCTATTCATTATGAAGCTATGGTTTGTACTTCAAAAGTATTAAAATATATGCCTATAACGGTTGACTTTCTAAGCTACTTTAGTGAGTTTACTTCAGTCACAGGACAGCGTTGAGCGATGCTCTCTGCGCGCGATCTTCACGTGATGTGCGAGCTTCTGTCTGAGTGTTCGTTTGTCACAATATATCAGGCATTAGTTCAACATAATACACATCTGATGGTCGAAACTCGCTTTAATGTTCAAACTGGCACGGCTTAAAACACATACAAATGTCAAAGCTTTGTGAGGTGACCTTATTACACGCAGGTGAAAGAGGTCTGCCTTCAGGGCGCGCGCGTTGTCAGAGACGCGACACGGCTCGGCTCTCTGTCTCACAGAAAAAAGCTGAGCACTGAACAGAGAAGTTTTCCATATTGTTGTTTTTAAAGAGTGCACAATCGCTTTAAATGTTGAAACTGGCAAGCCTTTAAATGCATACTTGACAAACTTTATGAGCACGAAAGTGAAAGCGGCTTCGGGGCTTGCGCGCCGTATGTGTGTGTGTGTGTGTGTGTGTGTGTCAGCGCGTAGGCTATAAGAACAGCAATTAACTGACCTGTATAAACTGTGTAAAACATGCAGTTACTATAGTGATTCTGGGCATCTATAAACACAGATAACCGCTCCTGCATCTCTCTGTGTGCCTGCAAACTGCACTTGATGTGACTGACGGGGCGGAGTCACGTGAAAACCGAAATAACCGACATGGGAAAAATACGTCGGTTAGAGGTTCTGAATGTCGGTTTCGGTTATTTTTCGATTAATCGTACAGCCCTAGTTACATGTATGTAAATGTCACAGGACAGCACACAAGACATTGTTACAAACAGAGAATGGTACCAAATAGTACTAATTGAGGTCATATAGTCGGCTAGATTGTTCTGTAGATAGCAGAGAAAAGCTCTGCCGAAATGTTCGAATTACTGTAGCAACAGTATATCTGCTGAGGTTGGCCTCTCTCAATCAGTACGTTTACATGGACAACAATACACCGATATTAATCTGATTAAGACAATACTCTGATTAAGAAGCTACCATGTAAACAGCGATTTTCTAATTACCTTAATCCGGTTAAAGCCATAAAGCCAAAAATCGAATTAAGACATGTGGAGTATGCCTATTTTAGTCGCATTATCGAAGTGCATTGTAGACATGTACACACCTTAATCTAACTATTAACGTTGTGTAAGAGTTTTCGCCGCATTTTGTGACAGGACACACACACACACACACACACACCAGGCAAGTGCAGAGGGGAGGGCTTTGGGGGTTCGAGCCCATGCCCTTTTTTTTTTTTTATTTATCAAAAGTGCCCCTCTCAACAATCATCAATAATATTGTGACAAATAAAACTGAATTTGAATTATAATTAATATAACAGCGCATACAAAACAGTAACAAAGCGCTCAAATTCCCGTTTATCTTTTACGTATTTAAAAATATGTGAATCTTTATAAAACACATACCTCCCTCAATGTTGCTGTCCAAATGCAGAAGAAACATAAGTTGCAAATAAGTTTAATCTTCTGTCATGCCATAAACTGGCTCAATATAAAGAATATCAACATTAAATCTGCCTGTATGGTATATTTTTAAATGTATTTTTAGAAGCATGACATCATATCCTGTAGCAACATTTTACATGCTCAAAGTGTAGTGGTTGACTTCAACACTAAACTGACTTCCGATCATTGATCATTATTTTCCCGTTTATCACTTTAAAGCTGCTTTGAAACAATCTGTATTGTATAATTGTATTATAAAAGTGTTAAATAAAGGTGACTTGAAAATTCCAATAATTCTGTCTTTTAGGAGTAGTTCTAGATTATGGTAAAAGTTCAAATTAATTTTATATACATTTCTTATATATTAGATTTCTTTATTATTTATTGACTATTTTTTTCTTATTACATTTCTTTATTATCTATTGATTTATTGTAGCTTTATGAAATGATCGTGCGTAAGACATTGCTTGTGCTTCTTTCCAAACAAAGAACTGGCTGGCTGATTTTCCATAGAAGTCTTGGCCAGTGGACAGTGTGTTCTGTCTCCCTTGTTGTTGTGCAAATCCATTTTCACAGTTATTGGTGCTGGAGTTCATCAGGTTGTAGGTCAAATGTTGTGAAACTTAAGGCCTTGTTGAAAATATGATCACACAGCATGTGTATCATCACAGGGCACGGAACTACAATTACTGTTCCCATGGCTAATGCAACTACTGCATATTTAGGGCTTGCATAAGACCTGAAAGCTTATAAACTAATAAATCTGAGACAGAAAAAAAAACATTTTAATAAAGCTTATTTATTCAATTATGCTGATAGGAATGAAAAAACTAAATACAAAAACAAACAGAAAAAAAAAAAAAACAGCCAGATGGCAATCTATCTGTAGGATGCTTCAATTACAAGCAGCAATCGTAAGGTGACTTTAATTAATTTATACAGTCAGGCTTTGCATATTTAAAGCAGTAATAAAAAATGTGCCTCTACCTAAATCTTTGCAAAACTCCAAAGAACGTTGCTAGATTCACATTCATCTATTTCTGATAAAACTGAATGTCTTTTAGCACCACTCACTGAGCATTTAATTTTGGAAATGTGAAATGTCCATGCAGCAATGCAGAAATTTCACCATAGGCAAATTTTTTTGGTGCAAATTTAAAATATATGAAGATTTTGAATAGAAACGATGGATTCATATGGACTTACTGGGCATATGTAAAAGAAAACATGGAACCACTTTATATTAGGTGGCCTTCACTTCTATTTGTACTAGCATTTAAATTAATAATTTGATACAATGTACTTATTGTGTACATACATGTTTTTACATTGTACTTACATTTTAAAAATTACCTGCATGTAATTACATCTGTGGTTAATTTCTGTAGTTACATTTATAATTACACTGTTGACCCTTCCTTTACACCTAACCCTACCCTTAAACCTACCCATACCACCACACCTGTCCCTAACTTTACCTGTATCCCACCTCAATATCAGCAAAAGTGTTTTGCAATACAATATGAACACAATAAGTACATGGAACGTATTTTTTGATGTAAGTACATAGTAGTTAAGGCCACCTAGTATGAAGTGGGGCCGACATTTTTGTTTCTTTCAAGAGTTTTTTTTTTTTAATGTCTGCCGATGAAAACACACTGAGTAATTATAGTTTACATGTTAAATCAGGTCCTGTCCAACTCGTCTTGGAGGGCCACTGTCCTGCAGATTATAACTCCATCACTAATCAAACACACCTCCTGTACCTGTCATTTTTGATCAATCCTCAAGACTTTGCTTGTATTTTCCTTCAGAACCAGAGTCACTAATGTGAAACACCACTCTGTGTCTCAAGGACAGCAGATTAAGTTAAGCTGACTTTAAGTTAAGCTTACTTTATTGTTGATGGCAAATCAAAGTAATTCCCATGCAATGTATATGGTTGCCATGAAAACCTCAAGTAACATCTTACCTTAGCAGACACCACTAAAAATATCAATGCAATGGTCGTGAATTTCTGAATCCTTTAAAGGGATAGTTCACCCAAAAACGAAAATTTGATGTTTTTCTGCTTACCCCCAAGGCATCCAAGATGTAGGTGTCTTTGTTTCTTCAGTAGAACACAAATGAAGATTTTTAACTCCAACCGTTGCCGTCTGTCAGTCGTATAATGCATGTGAATGGGGTCCAATTCTATTAGAGTAAAAAAAACATGCACAGACAACTTAAAATGAAACCCTGCGGCTCGTGGCGACACATTGATGTCTTAAGACACGAAACAATCAGTTTCTGCGAGAAACCGAGCAGTATCTATTCTATTATTTCACCTAACTTCCTGTGAATAAGGTCAAAATACCGGCGTGATCATAGAAATATATAAGTAGATTCCTCATTCGACCGATCCGTGCAGGCACTAATGAGGAATCTATGTATATATCTATGACAGCGCCGGTATTTTGACCTTATTCGCAGGAAGTTATGGCGGTCTGGAGAGCTGATGACATTCGTCTGATAATAGGTGAAATAATAGCATAAAAACTGCTCGGTTTCTTGCAGAAACTGATCGTTTCGTGTCTTAAGACATTAATGTGTCGCCACGAGTCGCAGGGTTTAATTTTAAGTTGTCTGTGCATGTTTTTTTTTACTCTAATGGAATTGGACCCCATTCACATGCATTATACGACTGACAACGGTTGGAGTTAAAAATCTTAATTTGTGTTAAGATTTTTCTTAAGATTTTTAATTTGTGTTAAGATTTACAGAAAAACTCTGTAAAGTTTTTCTTCATTGGCTAATAGCCCTTTTGTGTTCCAGGTTTACTTACTTACAGGCTGTTTTAGTAGACAGGCAGGCAAAAGGGAAAATGTGTTTTGAAATAACTCATTCTGGTTGTTTTCACTAATGACCCTGTACAGACGGGGTGAGGTCATGGCCCACTGGACAAGTGGGCTTAAATTTGAGCTCACATTGGTTGCATAGATGTTTATGGTACATATTACAATGCATTCATAACAGAAAGTTTTGACCCAATACATGAAATGCCTGTTCATATTTTCATGTTTTTGCTGTCTAAAACTGACTCCTGTTTTTCTCCTGGTTAATTTCAGATATAATAATGAGAGGTGGTTCTAGAGGGCTTTGAGGGGCTGGTGGTAGTGCATTTTAACATATCTTAAATGTGTAGTTCACCTGAAAATGACAATTCTGTCATAATTTACTCACCCTCATATCATTCCAAATATGACTTTCTTCTGTTGAACATAAAATAAATTATTTTGAGAAATGTTCCATTGTTTGTTTGTTTTTCTTCTTCTCATCTATACAATTTATGTCAATTAGTTACCAACATTCTTCAAAATATCTTCTTTTATGTTCAACAGAAGAAAGAAACTCATACAGGTTTGGAACAACATGAGGGTGAGTAAATTCATTTTCAACGAACCCTTTAACCTATTTTCAGTCTCTATTTTTCATTATTGGAAGTCATTTTTACTGGGTATTGTATCACTCTGCAATCTCTACACGTGAACTAAAATAATTTTGAGTTAAATGAGTTTAATGTTTAAATGTTAATGTTAATTTATTTATGAGTTTAATGTTTAAATGTTAATTTATTTATTGGACAAGTAATCTTGTATTGTAGTGTGATAATAAGCAGTGCTGACATAACACACATGTAATATCTAGGCACAATTCTGCATCTTTAAACTTGACATACTATATAATTAACAAAAAATTATAACAAAAAAAATCTGCTGCATACAGGGCCAAACTCAAATCAACTTAGGAAAATGAATGTATCTGTAATATTATCATGCATTCTCAATTTATAAAAGCAAAACTTAACCATTTATTTTACATGTTATTTTGTACATCTGTTCTCTGATAGCGGATTCTTTGCAAAGTTTGCATTGTCATGATTGTTTCATGATTTAAAAACAAACATCTAATGCTATATAAGCAACACTGAACAATTGGATACTATACATCTGTCACAGTGATGTGTGGTGGTGTTTTAAAATGAGGAGGCAAAGTTACCACCTTTGACCATAGAGAATGCGCAAGACATCAGTGGACAAGGATCCGGAACCGAGGACTGACTGCTGGAGGTCAGTAAAGAAGGACCGTCTCCCACCCTAACCCACCCGGTATTTGAACCTTCATCGCTGTTTAAAGACAGCAAAATGACGTGTGGAAGTTACCCTACTCACCATCATCATGTCCAGTCTCCTGGCACTTCCATCATCCCAGAGCTCAGCCAGTCCTCCAGCCCCGCTGCTTGAAGTTTGCAGCCCTGCCACGTCCCTGGAGATGCCCTGCCAGGACGTCAAGCCGCTTTTCTCAGTGCATCGACCTGTCGGCTTCGCCCTGGCTCCTCCAACCTTCGGTTCCTCCAGGAACCCTCTTCCAAGTGACTCCACCAGGTTCCCTTGTCCCACTGGCTCCCCCTTGGTCTGGCGTCACTTTTCCTATGCCACAAACATCCAGGCGATCCTCTGCGCTCTGTCCCTTCTCCCCTGTAGCTGCAGCGGGCTCCTCCCTCCCTTCTGGTCTCACCAGTATCGCCCCTGTCCTCGGATTCTCTGGCTCCACCTGAGATGCTCGTTGCCGAGACTACGCCTGTGTCTCCTTCACCAGCGATGTATCTCGGCTCCTGTGGTCCTCCGTCTGCACCTGCGGATCCTGGATCCTCCACTGGTTGTCCCCCAGATGTCGGCAGCCATACCTACCACATCTTGGCTCCTCCCACCTTCGTCTATACCATGGACTGTTGGTTCTGTCAAGCTCTGGTTCTGCTCTATTGCGCTATTGCACTTCCTCCTCCTGTACCATCCGGGTCTCATTCGCCGGCCATCATCCCTTTGTGTCATCCTGCCATCATCCCTCCTCATCTGCCTCTCACCATCCCTTCACCATCACCTCTTCCTCCTCCAAAGCCAACTCCGGCTCTGTTATTCTGTCATATTCAGGGGTGGTTATCTTCAGTTAGTTTTGTTTTTATGGACTGTATTGATCGCTATCTGTTGGATTATTATAAATAAAGTTACCTTTTTTAATCTTCATCTTCTATGTCTACTTCTTCCTGCCTGCACACACCAATTACAAGCGCAATAGAGCCATTACCTCCTCTTATGTGACTATCCCCCATTCATTCTCAATTACCCTCCACTAAACCCACCACAAGTATTAGGCGGTCTGTTTTAAGTCAATGGAATCAGAGGAGGCACAAGAGCCGTGGCGTCCCACTGTAACTTTACCTGCAGGTGTCGCTGTTGGGCAGTGTTGCTTTTTAAAATCTTCACTTTTTAATGTCATATTTTGTAATATTTGCTAATAAATCGCAATTTTGTAATATATATATTTTTTTGTTGTAATATCGATTATTTTCTCATCCAGTTTTTTTGAGGAGACACTGCCTTTACCTCCTCGGAGGAAAAGTCCCTGGTGTGTCACAGGTGCTTGCAGCAAATAGAGCTGAGAGGCAGATTTTAGTACAGCAGTCGTTTATTTAACTTTACAAATAACAACTGAAACACAGGAGCACTGAATAAACACAGGAGAACAAGATATGATGTGAGAACAGACAGGGATGAACAGAAAATGAAGGCTATTTATACACAGAGTAAACTGAATAACTGGAACAGAAAAGTGTGTGTACTAATCAGGAACTATGGAAACAAATAAGCAAAGGAAACACAGGCAAACGGGTTCATAACAGAACCAAACCAAAACACAATGAACCAAACATAGGCCTGAAAACATGAACAGACTGAAATTAAATATTTTCTTTTACCTGTATATCTTTTCTCATGTATCTCTGTAGTATGCTGAAAATGTGAAACACTGTCTCTGTGGTAGTAATGGGTCACTCATCGGGCTGTGACGGTATGTGATGTTTTCTTACCGCGGTGAAGAAGCAACAAATCTCGCGATTTGGCCGTTAACCACACCTCGCCACGCACGCAGTGCTGCCAGCCGCACTGAATACACGCTCCGAGGGTGTGCTCGTAGCACATATAGTCATATATTTTCTGGCAACTTTCGACAGAAAGTTTCTGTCACTGTGTGTTTGGGTTTTGTTTCATGTTCATGTTTTCTGTTTGAGTTTCCCTATCAGTCATGTTTCCCGGTCTTGTCATGTGTTCCTGTTTGTCATGTGATCATTGTCATGTGATTCCCTTGTCCTCATGTGTTATGTTAGGTGTGTTCGACATCGGCTGCGGCTGGATGCAACTGATCGGCGAGAGTAGCCGCGTGCAGGCGGGGAGGAGCTGCAAACACAGACGTGAAGTCGGACACTTTCTGCTTCCCGCGGTGACGCTCGCGCTGTGTTTGCACACTTTATCAGCTGAAGTGAAATAAATGCAATATTTGGCAATACACAGATGTTTCAGAGACATTATTGTCATGTAATACTTTATGCACTGCTTAATACAGCGTGTGTTTTTACAAGAATAAAGTTCAACATATAAGCCTACACTATCAATGAAGTGGGGTCTATGTTTTTAATCAGTTATATTTTGATAAACATGACAATATAACATCGTGACTACATGAAAGGAGGTTTTACTGTTATAAAAAACAGATTTGTGCGCATTAGTGGAGCTGAAGGTTTTAGAATAAACACGAAACACACGTGATCGCTGTCATGCGGTGAATCTGGCCAATCGTGGAACGGCTGTGTCGTCATCAGAGCCCGTGCAGCCTCATGCAGTCGCTCTCGAGAAACTGCACCGGCTGTAATCGCCGGCTGCTCTCGAATCGCTCTCGGGGCACTTTGTTGACATACGTCACTGTCACGTGGCATCGGCGCTGCCTCAAGTCGGACAAAATTTCTAACCGGCATGCACTGCTTCAAGTCAGCCGCCGATCGGTCTGCGCATCGCTGGGTGAAGTCGAACAAGCCTGTTGTCATTGGTTGATTTAGTCATGTGTTCTTAGTTCAGTTCTGTCATTGGTTCATTGTTTTGATTGTTCACAGGTGTGTCTTGTTTAGTCATTAGTCTTTGTGTATTTATACCCTCATGTTTGCCATGGTCCTGGTTGAGAATTGTTCCCGGTTGAGAATTGTTCCATGTAACCTCTGTTGGTGAGTTTCCAAGTCAAGTCTGTTTCCAAGTCAAGTCTGTTCATTTGTCAAGTCAAGTCAAGTCATCTTTTCTGTTTGCTCACTTTGGATTGTTGGATTTCTGTTTGCACATTTTGGATTCAACAAAACTGCACTTGGGTTCATCACTACAACTTGCCTCCAGTGGACTAAACGTTACAGAATACTCAACCTCCAAACATGAACCCAGCAGTTGCCATCCTTCGCCTTCGTCAAGGCCAGCATCCCATAGAGGACTATGTTGTGGACTTTTGTGGACTATGCCATGAGGTAGATTTTAACAATGTCGCCCTCAAGGACCTTTTTAAGTTTAGGCTTAACGAAACCATTCAATCCCAGTTGCCTGGAGGTAAAACCCACTGGTCATTGGCCAAGTATATTGACCATGCGCTATTGTTGGGTGGCTCATCTTTTACTGTGGGGATGGCAGAGGAGGAGCCTCGCAATACCACAGCACCCTCCACACCTGAGTGTTTTCACGTACCGACTGTCATGTCGGGATTCATTCACGCCATGACTGCCACACCAACTCCCGTCTTCGTCCAGAGCCAAGCCACGTCTCCCGTCCACGTCCAGAGCCAAGCCACGTCTCCCGTCCACGTCCAGAGCCAAGCCACGTCTCCGGTCCACGTCCAAAGCCAAGCCACGTCTCCGGTCCACGTCCAGAGCCAAGCCACGTCTCCGGTCCACGTCCAGAGCCAAGCCACGTCTCCGGTCCACGTCCAGAGCCAAGCCACGTTTCCGGTCCACGTCCAGAGCCAAGCCACCTCTCTCTTGGTTTTGTTCATGTTTTTAGTTTATCATGTTCAACGTCATGTTCTCTGTCATGTTTTCCTGGTTTGTCATGTGATTCCCTTACCCTCATGTGATCCTGCCATGTGTTCTTGTGTCGTGTCATTTGTTCAATGGTTAATCAGTGTTCACAGGTGTCCCTTGTCTTGTCATTAGTCCTTCCTTGTGTATTTAAGCCCTCATGTTTTTCATGGTCCTTGTCTTGTATTGATGTTGTAACCTGCTGTCGGTGAGTTTTATGTTGAGCCACGCCACGCCAAGTCTTATTTTTTTTTGTCAAGCCATGTATTTGTTCTATGTTTTGCATTTTGATTTATGTTAAGATTTAAGTTAATAAAAATTGTACTTGGTTTCGCAAGCTTGCCTCCAGTGGATCTTTTGTTACAGTTGTGCAGTCCTATGCAATGAAATATATTTATTTCTACACCATGCCACTACTACCTCCTTTTCGCAACCAGTGCAATGTTCATATCAATGTGTTTTGTAGCCTATATATTATGCTCTTATTCTCCATTTCTTTATTTTTTTATTTAATGTGTATTTTGTATTTGGAGCTTTTATAACAAGCGAATTTCTCCAGCTCGGGATCAATAAAGTCTTATCTTGATCATGTAAATGGGCAGCAGAAATTCAGAGAATTGATTGGTGTTTCCATAAGTTTTGCCCAGTTATTTAGAGGATTTTCTATTTTGTAATTTAGTTTCGTATTCACTTTGAAAAATTTGAATTATTAACATAAACATTAACAACAATAATAGGAAATATAATGTATTTATATAACTGGTCAATATCTTTTGAGTTTAATAGGAATTCTTGAACAGTTTTTGTCATCATTTGCATCATGTTTTGTAGAATAAATTATTCAAAGTTTCAACTAGTTGCGTTTGGACGAGTGCGTTTATATCCATGAAAAACATACCTGAAAAACAGTGTCTAAAAAAATTAATAATCTAAGTTTAGCACAACTCATCAGAACGTCTCAGGTTACGTATGTAACCATGGTTCCCTGAGAGGGAACGAGACGCTGCGTCAAGCGCTGCGGGAACGCCCCTGCGTGATGCGTCATGAAGCACTCGTAAAATCAGTCCAATGGTGTGGCTGGACGTCGTAGGCGGGTGACGTCATAGACCAGGAAGCTATAAAGCAGCCCTGAACCAGACAATGTCAGCTTCTGAAAAAGTCGAACAAGTCGGTCACAGGCGTGCCGGGAGTATGGCTAAGCGACGCAGCGTCTCGTTCCCTCTCAGGGAACCATGGTTACATACGTAACCTGAGACGTTCCCTTTCAAGGGAACTCGCGCTGCGTCAAGCGCTGCGGGAACACAATACCAACGCCGCCATAACTCTCAAATGCCTGTACATGTGAAATTTATAGTGCACATTAAGCTACAAGCACCCGAGAACCTGGAGTAGAGGCTACAACAAGGTTGTAAAACCTCACAAAAGTGTGCGGAGAGGACCACCCTGCCGCATCACATACCTCCTGCAGGGAGACTCCTGACAGAAGAGCCAAAGAGGCCGCCATACTCCTAGTAGAGTGGGTTCGGACCTTTAGTGGTGAAGGTTGGCCGGCCGACTCATATGCGAGTGAGATAGCCTCGACTATCCACTTGCTTAATGTCTGCTTAGATGCAGGTTTCCCTTTGTTTGGGGACTCGAAACAGACGAACAGTTGCTCAGATTTCCTCCACAGGGCAGCTCTGTGGACATAAGCATCTAGTGCCCTTACTGGGCAGAGCAGATTTAACTTCTCCTGGTCTGGATTCAAAGGGAGGCGGAGAGAAGGCCTGCAGCATTATAGGACCCGCCACGTTCGTAGGAACTTTCGGGACATATCCTCTCAGTCGTCTATGTAATTCAATACGCGGATGCCCTGGAGTCTCAGCGGAGCCAAAGCTGCATCCACGCATTTTGTGAAGGTGCGGGGTGATAATGCTAGGCCGAATGGAAGTACCCGATATTGGAATGCTTCACCCCCGAAAGCAAACCTGAGGAACTTCCTGTGTTGAGGAAGGATGGAGACGTGAAAGTATGCGTCTTTCAGGTCTATTGTGACACACCAGTCCTCGGACCTGATGTGACATATGATCCGTTCTAGCATGAGCATTTTGAACTTTAGTTTCTTTACTGCCCGATTTAGCTGGCGCAGATCTAGAATAGGACGCAGTCCTCCATCCTTCTTCGGAACTATGAAGTACCGGCTGTAAAACCCTGACTCTCTGCAGTGGGGAGGGACCCGCTCTATAGCCTCTTTTTGCAGAAGAGTCTGTACCTCTTGCTCCATTACCAGACCCTGCTCGGGGTTTACCACTGTGGATAATACCCCGTTGAACATGGGCGGGTGTGACCCGAATTGTATTCTGTACCCATTTTCTATTGTGCGCAGGACCCAATCTGAGATATTTGGCAGAAGTTTCCACGCTGCCAGAAAATCTACTAAGGGAACCAGCCCCTCGGGGCTGGCCTCTGGATTTTGAAGTGTGAGCAGCCCGGTGTCCTGAAACGGCGTGCCGGCAGGAAGCAACCGCACTGACCCACTTTTGACCCTCCTTGGAGGGAGCGAGCATCCCCGCGCCGCTACGTTTCCGGGCGGACGTGGAGACTTATGCTCGCTGAGGACCACTGCGCCCTGAAGCACCCGAGGTGGCAGGGTTGGCAGAACGGCCCCCTGATGGCACCGAGAGGAGACGGGTGCCTCGACACACCGCTTCCCCCCGGAGGGGACTGCCATCCGAAGCCTATGGCGTCAGGACTTCTTCGCCGAGGCCTTCCTAGAGATAATAACAGTCCTCAGATCTGCTCTACCTCGGGAAGACCTCGGCTGAGAGTGCTGACCCCGCCCCCAGTCTCTCTGTGGGGGAGCGCGGGTGGCAACACTCTCTCGCTGTTGCGCTCTGTGAGAGGAGGACGTACTCGGTTGGGGCTGCTCCCGCCCAGCAGCCCCAAAGACATGAGATTTGCGGGGGAGAAATTTTTGAAACGCAGCCGCCTGCTTTTTAGACTCTTGAAACCTCTCGACGACTGTGTTGACTGAGTCGCCGAAGAGGCCAGCAGGGGAGATAGGAGAGTCGAGAAGGAACTTTTTATCTCTATCTTTTATCTCTGAAAGATTTAGCCAGAGATGTCTCTCCGTGGCCACCAGGGCTGCCATAGAACGGCCGATGGATCTAGCCGTCTCCTTGGTGGCCCGAAGAGACAAATCAGCAGCTCTCCTAATCTCAGCTATCGTTTCCCTCCCCACTTCTTCACATTCATCATCAATGTCTTTCAGCAGGTCGGCTTGATAAGCTTGCAACACCGCCATCGTGTGGAGACATGCGGCTGCCTGACCTGCTGCCGAGTAAGCCCTACCCACTAAAGCTGATGTTGTTCTAACGGGCTTAGTGGGCAGCTGCGGGGCTTTTAACGACGATGACGACTCGGGAGAGAGATAGCTCGCGAGCGTCTCTTCTACCCGCGGCATCACCGCGTAACCATGCTGTTTCAACCCCACTATGTTTGAATAAGCAGCTGTATTGGGGTTGAATGGTCTGAATGATGCCGGTTTTTTCCATGATTTCGACACCTCGGTGTGGAGATCAGGAAAAAAAAGGCAAGCCCCGCTTTGGAGGTTGTGATCTAGATGGAAGGAAGCGTTCATCTAATCTACTAGGCTGATGCGCTTCTTGAGTCTCGGCTGGCCAGTCTATTTGCAACCTGGCAACAGCGCGAGTCACAACCTCCAAAAGCTCCTCTTGACCGTGTGACTGAGGCGGCGAAACCTCATCTAAATAATCCAGGCTTACAACATCCACTTCCTCAGAACTGGAGTGTTGCTGCACCTGCGCTTCAGCGCGAGCAGAAGAAACCGCAGAGCGTGCTTCTAACTCGGCAACTGAAGCGTCGGGTCTGACGGGTAAAGGCAGAGAAAGGGGATCACCCGTCTCTAACCCCGCCGTCAGATCCATTTTCGAACCCCAAGATGAAAGCCTTCGCTGTGCCTCAGCAGCAGCGGGACCTGCACCCTGGGGAACGCGAGCCGAAGCGCCCTCCTCAAAGAGCGAACGGCGGGACCGGAGAGTTCTCATTGATAACTTTTCGCAATGCTCGCAGCCAGCCCCCTCGAGAGCTGACTGTGCATGCTCCGGTCCCAAACACATTACACAGAGCAAGTGTGTATCCCCACCCGTGATGAAACGAGGGCAGGGAGTAACACACTGTCTGAATTGTTGATTCGCCATTTTTTAAGAGACACACACACTTTTCTTTCATACAAGGACAAACGATTTCACATGGAGCGCTTGTGAAGACACAGAAGCTGACATTGTCTGGTTCAGGGCTGCTTTATAGCTTCCTGGTCTATGACGTCACCCGCCTACGACGTCCAGCCACACCATTGGACTGATTTTACGAGTGCTTCATGACGCATCACGCAGGGGCGTTCCCGCAGCGCTTGACGCAGCGCGAGTTCCCTTGAAAGGGAACTAAGCAATGTTGGGGCAGGTTGAGCCCAACTTGTTCTTTCTGCAGCTCTCTTTTCTCAACGGTACGGAATGGCATCATTTCTTCAACCAAATAGCGAGTCATGAATAATGTCACCTGGCTAGCGCTGTCAACTGTAACTTATTGCCTAAACCATGTAAGAAGTATCGCTAATTGCAATTAAAATCTAACTCCAACTGTTTACCTTATGCTTTTGTCTTTTATACCTGTGTTTGTGTGTATTTTATTGAACATTATCTGTAAACATAGCAGTTAATTAATAATAATCAGACACACACACAAAATAAATCCCGCATATGTTTAATGGACTGTCCCTCCCTTTTTCTCCAAAAGCCCTTGAACATAGGACTCACAGAAGACAGTAAATTATGAGCAATGATTATTGTGTTTATAGTTCATGTCAAACACCATATGCACTCCTGTAACTTTCACCAGCAAAAAAAAAGAAAGAAAGTGCGGTGATGACCTCACACCGCGGTAGGCATTTCATTACAGCGATATAGTGGTGATGCGGTTATCGTCACACCCTTAGTCACTCATGTGAACAGTTCATTCATTGTGCAGGTCATAATTTATCTTTGGCTGCATTATAATGGCTTCCTAATTTAGAATATAATCAAGGTATGTGGATGTTTTTGGAGAAATTAGTTATTGAAAAATCATTTTTATCTCTGCTCAAAGGAACAAACTGATTTTTATTTTGCTGAACAATATTCAAAGTCATCAAATCAAGTTAGTAAAATAATCTGATCTATTAATACTGCGTATGGGAAAAGTTACACACACACAACTTGTATTAAAGGAGTTTATTTTATGTATAATCAAGTGCATAGCAACCACTTACAGTCCGCATTTTAAATCTGTTTGAACGAATGCAGACAATGTGAGTTCTCAGACAAATCAGACACTGTGAAGTTGGCACCCCATAAAATGGAATAATCCCCAAAACTAGGCCATTAGTTTGTGTTACATTGTGCTACGCTGATTTGTGCTGCAAAAATGTACGTTTGTGCTGGGATAATTTTTTATTTTTTTTGGGTTGTGTGGCGTCACTCTTCACCCCATGTCGTTCAAATTGCGCCAAGCCAGTGCTATTTATAGATATAACAAATATAATTTGGGAGCTGTGACGTCACTCTCCATTTTGTCTACATCGCACAAAACCGGTATCGTTTCTTTTGTGCTCAATGTAGAAACAGACATTTAGTGGAAGGAAGTAGTTCTGCAGTAGATCATACTTTTTCTTCCCCAAAACATTCTTTGTTCACTGTTGGCAGTCTGGATATCGCATCAGCATTCATGTGGTCAGCTGATTTGCGCCATTAGCACTAATGCCCATTGCCACATTCTGAGAGCTGCCAGGGTTGGTATTGCAGCCTTTGGTCCAAATATTGCCTAGATAGGTTTGTGGTCAGTTATGAGTTTGAACTTCCGTCCATACACATATTTATGGAACTTCCTGAACCCATAGATGATAAGAGCAGTGGTAGATGAAGTACACAAATCAAGGACTTGAGTAAAAGTACAGACCCAAATAGTATGTTACTCCAGTAAAAAGTATTAAGGACTCCTTTTCAATTTTACTTGTGCAAAAGCACAATAGTACTTTGGGGAGTATGGTATCTGCGAGGATTTCCAGTCAGAATTTAGACCATATCATAGTACTGAGACTGCTCTCATTAGAGTTACAAAAGATTTGCTCTTATCTGATCGTGGTTGTATATCTCTATTAAGCCGCGTTTCCACCGCAGGAACTTTCCCCCAGAACCAGGAACTTTGGGGGGGAACTCTGTGTGTTTCGACCGCAGGAACTAGGGTCTAAATGAAGTTCCGGGTAAATATTTCCCCCTCCAAACGGCCCTGCTTGCGAGGTGGTACTTTTGAAAAGGTCGGGAACTTTCGGGGGTGGGACTTGGGCGCTGAACATGCTGATTGGTTGAGCCCTCGCAGCATTTTTTTCCCCACCGCCATTTTTACAAGTTTTTTGCGAGGTGGGTTCTGCGTTCAGTAAATATTTTCTTTGCAACAATGGAGTTCAACAAAAAAATTCGACCGACGACTAGGTTCAGGCTTTGAGCATATATGCGGAGGAGGACATCCAGCGGGAACTGGAAACGGCGACCCGCAATGAAAAGGTATAACGTTACCTGAAGATATCGACTCGGTTCCAGTCACACTGGAAAACAGTGCAGAGAGAAGTTAAAGAAATTAAGACAAGATTACAAGAAATTAAAGGATCATAACAACCGGAGCGGTTCCGACCGGCGTATCAACAAGTGGCATGACCGCCTGGACGCGTTGTTGGGACAGACCGTCCTTTTCTAGGGCAGCGGTAACGAAAGACTCGGCTAGTGCGTTGTTGGAAACCATCCCGGAATCCGAGTGGGTTGAAGGTAAATATCTCATCTTGGTATTATCTATTAAACTCGTTGCAGTGTAACTTTGCAGTAACTTTTTTCAACGTGCTTTTCCAGACGTAACGGGTGGCCCTGATGAATTGCAGGCAACGGAGACCAGCGTGTTTTCCCCCGCGGTAACCAGTACGTTAGCCCTCGTCCCGTGTCTCCTGCCGAAACACACACATGCCAGAGGTATAAAGCTGACAAAATGTGTATATATTTAAAAACTGATGTGTAATCCATAATGGTTTTGAGTAGTTTTGTTGTTTTTAATTGTAAACTTAAATTGCCAATGATAGAAATTGCACACTGGGCATTGTTCAAGCTGGGCAAACAATTGTTCACTATTTGTAGTGAAAACGCTAAATAATTAATTGATGGTTTCTATTGTTTCATGGTTGCCTTGTGTATTAATTTCCATGTGTTTCTGTGCAATTTTTCTACTTAGGGAAAAGGAAAAGGGACTGACTTTTCTTGATGCACTGAGGGACATGGAGGATGCTAACCGGGCCGTCCTGCAGCATGGACAAGAACAGCGAGACCAATATATTCAGCTGTTACTGGAGAGCCAGGCCAAGGAGAGATGAGGAGGCAAGAGCTGGCATTCCACCAGTCAGAAGCGGAAGAAAGCAGACGACAGCAGAGGGACTTTCAGACTGGGTTTCTGTCTGTTCTTGGACAGTTTGTCCAGTTGTTCAAGAAGTAGCCACAATGACCAGCCGCTTGAATGAAGCATTTGCTCTACCAAATTTGTACTTTATATATTGTACGTGTTGACACAGCTCTCGGACAGGTTATTGAAAAATACACTTTTTTATATTGTTGTTTTCACATTTTATAATTTCATTTTATTGTTCTAGTAATTTATTTGTCTTTGCACACTTATTTTAATTTTGTAAGAACTAATCTGTCTAAAATAAAGTCAAATGTGTAAAATGTCACTGTGTCTTTTCAATTTCCACATTCTAACTATATAACCACTTTCTAATTGTAGTGTTGGAAGCAAATAAAAGGGCTGCTGCTCGCAAGTCTTTCTGAATATGCACATAAACATATCTAGAAAACCCAAATATTATATTTTTAAATGTATAACTATGTGAATGTAGTATAATAACTTATAACCACAACTTAAGTGAAGCCATACGTGTGGTCCTGCTTCATGTCAAATTTGAGGAAGAAGTCTCTAAAATTATGCATTTAATGAAGCATATTGTAATACTAGTCATGTGAATTTTTTTTTTTTCGTGAATGCTAAGAGATGTTATTGTGATAAATAAATACTTGCAGTCTAGTACCTAATCTTTCAACCGCTTAATTCAGTCTATTGTTTTCATTCAATTAACTTTTCACACATCTGTCATGAATGACTGACCTCATTATCCTTTTATAGAAAATATTTTGGAATTGAGCTATTACAACACATTCAGATTTTGGATTGCCCATCATCCCATTTTGCATTAAAATGGTCAAACCAGGTGAAAGTGCACGTTTAAATAAGCTGTTGGTAATGTGTATGCAAAAGCAGCGCTGCTTGCATCTTCTCCACTTGTTATTGTTGCAGACAGTATCGCGTAAAAGTGATTCATGTCCGTCGGTGACTGGGAGGAGCAGCCGCGCGCATTCTCACGTCACCAGGCTAATTTGCCTAATCTCCCCGGTACTTTAGGCCGCGGTGGAAACGCAGAAAGTAGCAGGTCTGGGGGAGAAAAAGTTCCTGGGAAAAAAGTTCCTGGTACAAATAGTTCCGGGTAATTTCGGTGGAAACGCGGCTTTAGTGTTACAGGATCTTAGTGCTGCATTTGATACCATCAACCACAATTTTCTTTTGAATAGACTGGAAAATTATGTTGGCATTAGTGGAATTGCATTAGCATGGTTTAAATCTTACTTATCTGACTGTTATCAGTTTGTAGCAGTAAATTAAGAGGTGCCATACTGATCACAAGTTTAGTATGGAGTACCGCAAGGCTCAGTACTAGGACCGTTGCTTTTCACCCTGTACATGATACCTGTAGTTTGTTATATAAACGGAGGATTTTTGTATGCTGGAGAACAACTTGTTTTATTAGCTATCATGGAGAGCTCGAGTCATCCTGACTCACTTGTATCACATGTACGTAAACTTGCCTGAACACAAGGGGGCACTCCAACACAGGAAAATACCATATATGAACATAGCTTCCTTAAGTAACTAGATGGCACATCATCAGTTATCTACACTACCCTTGGGAGATATCATTAGGAAGCATAGCGTTAGTTTTCACTGTTATGCTGATGATACTCAGCGCTTCTTCGCACCCTGACGAGATACACCAATTCACAAGATTAACGGAATGCATAGCTGATTTAATCTATTTTGCCATCTGCTTCTGTGCAATCACCAACTGACAGGACTGTTCGCCAAAGAGCTGCAACACAAAATAAAAAAGTACACAGCCCTGTTGAAAAAACAAACAGCATATGCTGGTTAGGTAAGTTTTGAAGCATGGCAGCTGGTTTAAGCTGGTTCTTGGAAGTCCTTGAGCATATTTGCCTGCCATAGAAGAGCTAAAAGGTTGAAGTACCAGTTACAGCATGCGGAGTGACACAGTACACCTGCAAGAAGTCAGTTACCACATATTTCCATGGCTGATGTTGCTTGATGGCCATTTGGACAGTGTATTTGAGCACACAGTTAAACCTCTCTACAGCACCATTAGCTGACAGGTAATAGAGAGAGGAGCGATGGTGACGAATATTCCTTCCTTCCATAAATACAGCAAAAGCAGCTGACGTAAACTGAACACCGTTATCAGTAACAACAATCAATGGATTTCCATGGCGGCTGTAGATAACAGAAATGAAATCCCAGAATCCATAGTGACAGTGGGAGGACACCTCAGGCCATTTGCTGTAATAATCAGTTAATGTAATAGCAAACCTGCAGTCGAAAGCAACAGTGTCAAATGGCCTGACTATATCTACATCCACTTTCTACCATCGTCCATCTGGCAGCGGCACTGGCTAGAGAAGAGCAGGATGTGACTTCACAGTTTTCCATGACCATGAAAAGTCCATGATCACTGCTTTATTTGGCTCTCTGAGGTAAACGCATATCCTAAATTTACCTAAATTTTTCTGCTTAACAACAATTGATGACACCTATGCAGAGGCATCAATGGGTTCTATCACCCCAGCTGCTGGCAAGCGTTTTACACAACACTATGAACAGAGAATGGCAGACTAAGTTTTTGGCACACAGGTTACGGTTTCATCCAGCTTTACACAATGTTTAAGGTTTTTAGCACATGCAAACTCCATTGACTCAGCAACAGTGCACTGAAAGACTGGCACAGGAGCCCTTCCTTTTAGGACGTGATTGTTTTCAAACTTTACATGCAGTGCAGACATTAGGTCCTTCCTCTTGAGTGGTGTCCCTTTGTCCACAATGAAGAATGTAGCAGGAACTGAGTGGCCATGAAGGGAAACATTTGCTAACAAACACCCAACCACTGGAATTTTGGCTTTTGAATGTCACAAGCCTGGCTGTGGGTTGCAACAGCACATTTTTGAAATGCCATTCATAAGTTCTGTATGGCAGGATTGATACGGAAGACCCAGTGTCAACTACCAAATCCAGAGCTGAATATAAGGAGTTGTACTTTTGAAGAGAAAGTTTACATTCCTTTGTCTTCTATCAGGGTGTTTTGTGTGTAAAACTGTAAATGGTGTTAAGAGAAGCACTATCAAGATTCTTATAATACCTATAATACAGAATTAGCAAACTATAATGTAAATGAACACACAAGAAATTAAAATTGCAGCACATACTGTAGGTACCAAACATGCTCTACATTTGATCTTGGTTAATTTCACTGAGCAATTCTAAACCATTCCTTTAAAAAGAGTTTGAATGAATACATACAAAAAAATAATATAAAAGAAAAATCATGATATTGGAAAATTGGATACATAAGTGGTTATATATAGAATATATAAGATTAAAAGGGTTTATTTGGGTTTTTGTGAATGAAAAGAGAGTACAACTCTTGAATTCCTTTGTGTTGTAAGACCTTACAACTTGCTCTCTTTACTGGTATGGTAACCAGTGCCTGGTTCTACATCAGGGTGTTAGCTGCAGTTTGAGGGTAGTTCTACAGAAACTCTAACAAATGGGTCGCCAGGATTATTTAAGGAAAATGGAGTTACATTAAAAATAAAAATAAAATAGTTTTCATAAAATCAGTCTATAGGCCTATATAAAAGGAATAAATACGTGAAATATATTTGACTTAAATAATTAACAGAATAACAAAAAGAAAGAAAAAACTGTGCAACAGTTGCTGCTGAGTTTGGTTCATTTTTGTGAGGTGCAGTGCTCCTCAAACAAGTTAATGGAAAGGAAACCCAGACGACAGAAAGCACATCTTGTTTTCTTTATTTTACAATAGCACAATGTAAGTAAACACTTTGCAATTTTGAACAATGTCCTACTCTTATTATCTGTATGACCAAAATGACGGAGTATTTTATGTTTCCTCTGCTTGTTCGCACGGGTGCCTCACGCGCACAAACAACATATTCCAGCATTGCAAACTTGACATCGCAGTCAGTTCATTATCAACATAAAATATTCAACCTTACATATAAAAAGTTACACAGCTCAGTTTAAATAGTCAGTAGTAGCCTACAATTTGTGCCAATCAGCTTGAGCTCCACCACTGTGGTAGACTGGGTAAACCCAGCCTGATCTGCCGGCGATTTGATTTCGCCCTGCAACTCAGTCTGGAAACCTGTACATTAATTTCTACTGCCTCTGTTACACTTTTGCGGAAACCGATCACAGACTGGCTTATCCACCTGGCGCGCTATTGGCAGGTTTAACACGATGACGGATAGAGAAGCGATGGGTCATTGCCCGTTGATCACGCCTCTTGTGGTCTGATTGGTTGAAGGACTATCCAATTGCATACAGAGTCATTTGAATTATGCTCATTTATCACGCCTCTTGTGGACTGATTGGTTGAAGGACTATCCAATTGCGTACAGAGTCATTTAATTTATGCTCGTTTATCACGCCTCTTGCGCTGTAGAAAATACATAGCAGACTCTCCAGACCAATGTTCAATCTTAAATTGAACGCTGTGTTGTTTCCAAGCACATTTTTGCGCATGTGAAGAGGATGTTTTTTTTCCATCAATATTGGGACGCGAGTGAAGTACGAAGCCTATAATAAATAATGATTTTGCATCCAAATTCATCGCGAATATGGAAACATTTGGATTCAAATGAGAATGAGGCTATGCTGGTTACTTTAAGTTTCTCATTAAATGATTTCGTTTTGGCTTTATTTATAGCCTACTTATATTTTTTAATCCTTGATCTGTTCTGAATACTGTTAAATTTAAAGGATTTTGTAACACGTTGTGTCCGGAGGAAAAAAGGTCACAACTCACTTAACTGGAGTTATTGCAGACACGGAGGCGATGGACATTTCACAGCTCACACTTTATTCCCTGTGATACTCGCGTAACAGTCCGTCACAAATGCTATACCGTCCACAGCGTTACTTAATAAACAAAACAATCAAACGATTAATTGGTTAAAATTCTTGTTTGTTAACCAGTTAATTAACATCCCATATATAGGCCTAGCTATCAAATTAGTGCGACAATGGGTCGCGACAAAAAAAAAGAAAAGAAAAGAGGGTCACTCTTAAAAAAGTTTGAAAACCACTGCTCTAACACATAGGCTGTGTCCGACATAGCATGCTATTTTGAGTAAGTACTTATTTCGTATAAGTAATTACTTCAATCACAAAAAAAGCATGTTCTATATTTGTATGTAGTACTACATTCACAATGTGTGACCTTCACTTCATCATATGCACACTTCAGAATCTCGCCAGAAGTAGTAGGTCATCCGGGTACTTTTTGCCTACTCTTTCATGAGCACTATGAATTCATTAATTCTTCTTTTGTCGCATACTATTTATCACCTACTATATAGTAGAGAAGTATGTGATTTTGGATGCAGCCTAGTAACTATTTAACAACGTCTTAACAACCACCCAGAAAACCCTAGCAACTGCATAGCAATCTGTTTCTGTTTGATAGACTGCATGGCCTCAAAACATTAAAACATCAAGCAACTACTTAAAACGGAAAACTGCTTTGAAGCCAAGGGCGTAACTTTGGGTCTACCATTGGGGGGGTTAAACTCGTGGCATATTTATTAATTAATTAATTTAATAATTTTATTGTGTAAAAGGTAACATGCTAATTTGCTGTTCCTGTATTAGAAATACATTGTGATACTTTTACTGATTTAGGCTACTTAACGTAAATGCAGCTATTCACTTGACTATTTATGCCATAATGACACAGTAGTTAAATTAAGTGTTTAAGCACTAGCCAGCAGTGGCAGCTTCCACTTAATTGATTTTTTGTGTATGTTCAATATCTTATGAAAAACAAAAACAAGAACTTAGAGATTAATCAATTGCATCGCTGTATTGGCACCTACATGCAGCAAATGTATTATGCACAATTCAACTCTCAATACATTACACAATACAGGGTGGCACACTGGAGTGCAGCTTGCACCTTTATTCTGAACAGATTTCACATATTGGTGGGCATCACCAAAACTCACCATCCACTAACAAAATCTAAACAAAAGCATGTAAATACAAAAGAAGGCCTATCTGTAAATAACATTTTAAGGTATGTTACAACATATTAGGCTGCAACTTAAAGGGGTGGTAAAACACATTCTTTTGAAGGCTTGATTGTGTTTGTGGGGTGCACTGTAACATGTGTTCATGCTTCGTTTAAAAAAAATTGCATTATTTTTAATATATTTGACCTTTATTCTACACTGCTCTGTCCCTCCTTGTAAAACGGTCTGATGCTTTCCGGGTTGTATGAAGCCAGTCCCTAAAAAATACGCGATGGGCTCAGATTGGTTAGCTGGCTCAGTGTGTTCTGATTCGCTAACCGCAGTGCACGTTTGTCGGAAACGCCACGCCCCTTATCTGGAGGCTGTGCTTTGGTCAGTATTAGAAACAATGGCGTCAATAAAACCATACCAATCTGAGCCCGAATCAGACCCAGAACATTTTAGTGAAGATGATCGAGCAGAACCTGTTCAACCTGTTCATTCCTCAAGAGTAAAGACTGCGGATCTACAGTGATCGCTACTGAATGGCACTGTTACTTTTGTATTTTTAGAATGATTATAGCCAAATATCTGTCGCAAGAACTATTAACCCAAAACGAACACTAAGCACTGGCTTTACTAGTAAGTTAGCCAAATCACACACAGAACCATGTTTAGCATGCCTGTACATAAATAATACATAAAAGCTCTAATCAAAGAATCATTTACACTAATGCCAAGTTCGCTGTTGAGATTTTAACGTTAGTGTTTGTAACGTTAGGTGTTCGTTGGATAACGTTAAGTATGAATGAGCATTTAACAGACTGGTTTGCAGAACAGCGTTGTCATCTGTTTACTTCCTTGCTACAACCTATTACAGGAAAACACATAGATGAAAAATAAATCAGACTTACAGGTTGTGGCCCGTAAACAGCTTCTGTTTGTAAATCCAGCTTTCAGGACAAGCCGTTGCGCATATCCTGCATTGAACTCACGAAGATTGTGGAAGTTTTCCTCCGTAAAATGTGCAGCGCGCGCATCATGCATCCACGCACTGGCAGTGTTTGTCTTACGCAGCTGACGTTGTGCAAATCCGGCATTGAACTCGCAAAGATTGTGGAAGTTTTCCTCCGTGAGATGTGCTGCGGGAGCCCCGCACGCGCCTGTTCCCCTCTGTCTCATGCACACGTGCATATAATATGCTGTATGTTAAACGCTCTGCAACGCACCCCCGTCCCAAGGAAGGCTGAACAAAGCAAGTACCCCAGACTAGAGCCCTGCGCGGGACTGTTTTCTTCATCCCGCTCCAGCCCGCACCCGCCGATTTTCTGACCATTACCGCCCGCTACCGCAACGTATGTGTTACACTCCCGCCCGCTCCCGCAATATGTATGTCCACTCCCACCCGCACCCGCAAAACTCTGAGAATTTATTCCCGCACAATAATAGAAATGCATTGATTTTGTGTCTTCTCCCGTCCCGCAGGAAAAAAAAACACGTATTTGTATTGATATTATTAAAGAGATTCATGGGGTTGTTTGTTTCGTTTCCCTGGCCTGCATGTAAAAAAAAAAAAAAAGACAAATACATTCAAATATAATTTCGTTTTTATCAAAAACTTTGCACATAAAAATAGACTGCTTTGCAAAACAGAAAACAGAAAAACACATTGAGAAACAAAAAACAGATCCCAATTCGTCGGTCAGTTCCGACGTACGTTGAACGTGACCGACTGAAAGGAAACCTGAGAAAACATGCTTCAACAGAACGTAATGTGAACACAAAATAGCAAACGGACATTTAGAAACAATCCATTTCCACTCACTAAACTTCTATGTATTGTTTGTCAAAAACACCAAACAGTCAACTTGACCTGCAGGGAGTGCTGAGCGTTTTTGGTGAGGTATGATCAAGTAGCTATGTATTTGCCAGCTGCGCAATATGTGGATACATATTATGTTATACCGCATGATTTTGCCTACCAAAACAATTGAGAAACTTCTCCAAATGTCAGACTTTCCTTGCTTAGCTTTTGTGCTGAAAATACCTCGTTTGAGGTTCTTTTCTACATCATCTATTGACATCTTCTCCATCATGTCGTTAGGCAACCTCCCTATCCCGCCGATTCCCGCTGTGTTTTTTTTAGCCGCCCATTCCCACCCGCAGCAAAATTCAAACCGCCCGCTCCCGCGAGATTTGCGTTGGGTCCCGTGGGACCCGGCGGGACTCAATCCCAATGCAGCCCTCTACCCCAGACCTGCAATCCGGATGAAAATAACAGCGTTTCCTCGGCATCGCGGCAACAACACTCCAGCCTAACTATACCACAACAGCGCCGCGATACAAAATGGCCTCACCCCCCCTTATTTAATATTCTCGGAGGAGGGGTTTATGTAAATATTGAGCCTGGTGATGTCACCAGCCCTGGAGGAATGTCTGTAGTCGCCTACTGGCCGTTTGCTGTAGTTCTTAGAAATTGATTTCTTTAAAAGCAAATATCTCCCTTTGCTTTAAACTTTGAACGTTGTAACTTTGCAGATGTTGTTTATGCTCAAGCAGCAACATTACACACTAACTAAAGTTAGAATAGTGAAATCGTGGTTTACCACCCCTTTAACACACATACCATTCAGATAAAAGCACCAAACACCTGTTTACGTCTCGGTGTAAAATAAATGAACTGTGCACACACTGACTTCTTAGTTAAGAGGTCCAATTTGTCCTGATGGATGTGACACACTGCAACATGGTTCAGCCTCTGCTGTGTCATAGTTGTGCGTAACCAAGTCTTTAATCGTCTAAGAGCACTAAAGCTCCTCTCTGCCTCAGAGGACGAGACTGGTACCACAAGGAGTAATCTGATCAGAGTTTCAACTTCAGTAAATAAGCCTCGCACCTCTACTCGCAAATCTTTGAGAATGTTTTTAGCCTCTCCACAGGAATTGTACATGTAATTATGTTTGAACATAGGTAGCTGGATTTCCAGCAGCTGGGCATTAATTTCTGGGTAGTCATGAACCACTGGATCAATCTTTCCAGAAAGCAAGGTGTTCTCCAGCTTTTGTAGGGTAAGAAGACCACCCTGCTGGAAACGTTCAGTGAACTGCATGTGAGTGGTGTCAAGTACCTTATAAAACTCAACTCTGTAGTATTCCAGAGGAGTTTTAGGACTGAAACCATTTGATTCTCCACTATAATGCTTGGGTGGTTGTCGAACTCTTGGCATTGTTATGGGTTCTAAGTCTAAAGAATTCACAGCTGTAGATGCCCTCTCAAAAAGGTGTTGGAAGGCATCATCACTCCTCTTGCCATTGAGAGTAGACTGAACCTTACAAACAGCCGCCTGCATGCCAGAAACAGTCTGTGTCCTTCTCTGAAGAGACCTGTTGAGACACCAATAACTGCTTGTGCCATCACAAGACCAAGTACAGTACTGCCTCTCATAAACTGCTGAAATAGACCATTTGCAGTGGCTGCAGTGGGAGAGTTAGTCCCTGCCATTTCCTCCAAGGCAGTGAGGATAGACTCATACTGTGTTAAAGCAGAATGGGTGGCACCGTATCTAACAGTCCACCTAGTTTCACAGAGTGGTTTCAGGGCACTTGAGGTTCCATGGTCAGATATCGCAATCTGATGAAACATCTGTTTGAATTTGCCAGACTGTCCACACAAAACTCCTAATTGATGAACCCAGTCAAGGGCATCTCGCATCACAACTATAGAAGCTGTGCATGCCTTCTGTGCTATCAAATTAACAAACAGTGTGCTCCACAGTGCACATATAAAGCAAGTGGTTGTGTGGTTGTTTCTTCCTAATGTGAGCCTGTGTTCCAGAATGTTTGCCAGACATATTTGCTGCACCATTATATGTCTGCCCACGCAGTGCTGACAATGGCAAATTTAGTCTGCAGATTACATCTAATGCTACATTTGCAAGAGATTCTCCTGTGGTCTCAGGCACTGAATACATCCCAAAGAATTCCTCATGAAGATTTAAGTCATGATCCACATAACGAAGACATAAAAATTCTTGTTCTTGACCTGATGTGTCTTGTGTCCCATCAACAATCAAGGCAAAATGTGTGACTGGGAGGCATCGAATAGTGTCAGCTATTCCTCTTATAATGTCTTTGCTCATTATGCCTAGTATTTCGTTTTGAATGAGAGGACTTGTGTAATCCTGCTTGTGTGTCACTAACCACTTCTGAAAAGCAGGGTCATCTTCTGCCTTTTCTTTCAGAAGTTGGGATAGATTACCCTTTTCTTCCACATGACCTCATAGAGCTAAACCTTGCCTAGCTAAGTATTTGATGGAGCCTACAATCTTCATCAATCCATACCTTGCTTCCTCCTGTTGTCTGGCAACAGCTGAAGAAAGCTGTGAAGCCACAGTGTTACTTTTTTTGTGCACAGATGTTCATGGCATGGATGTGCAACTGACTTTTTGCATGTTCTGAGAACTTCTGGATAGCCTTTTTCCAATTTCTAAAGCCTACACTTACAAAGCAGGGTCACACCTGCTTGCAAATGTTGACTGATTAAAAAAAAAAAACTTGTACAGTAAAAACATATGACCCCTTGTAAAGTGGCACTGTATTGCAACCAAGGAAAAGTTGTGAACCATTTTTGTTGAAAAGACAACACACAGTTAGCTCGCTTCTGCACTACTATAAACTTAGGATCAGGTTGTGCAGGCTTTGTGCAGGTGATGATGTCTGAAACATCAAATCCCTCTCTGTCCCTGTTGTCGGTGTTCGACTGGTCCCTGACATGGGGCTCAATATCCTGTGTTTAAACATGACATGAAAACGTGTTACTCTCTGAAATAACAATCCTATTAAATGAATGTATTGTACATATCAATAACACTATTCACAGCTAAATTATGTTGCGTTCTCACCTGCTCATTTGCCTGACTGCTGCCCTCATCATGTGACCCTCTGTGAGGAAACCACAGGAACCAAATTACTTGCTTTACACAAATCCTCTCATTCAAAACAAAATACTAGGCACAATGAGAAATGTCAATGTCAAGACAAGTCAAGACTTTTTGAGAGGGCATCTACAGTTGTGAATTCTTTAGACTTAAAACCCATAACAAGAGTTTGAGAACCACCCAAATGCTATAGTGGAGAATCAAGTGGTTTCAGTCCTAAAACTATTATGCAGTACTACAGAGTTGAGTTTTATAAGGTACTTGACACCACTCACACGCAGTTCACAGATCGTCAGTGTTCTGACAGTGTATGTTTGCATGCACAATTTTGTTTAAGGTCTCTTACCTGGTCATCTGTGCCTCCTGCGCTGCCTGTCTCTGTGCTCTCTCTCTCCCTCACTTTGGTCACCTGACCCTCTGTCGCCTCCTCCTCTTTCTCCTTCTTCAATTGCTGTACCTCCTCGGTCACCACCTTCTCTCTCTCCTTCTTCAATTGCTGTACCTCCTCTGTCGCCTCCTTCTCTCTCTCTCTGGTCACCTGTCTCTCTCTTATCGTCTCCTTGGCCATTTCCCTCTTCCTGATATATATAAAAATCTCAATTAATGTTCAAATGGTTTGAGAGAGGCGGTATATCCTAATCAGTTTTGGAGAATGCATGTTCCCTCACCAAAAAGTTGGAAAGCATTTTAAACACCTTTTGCCCACTTACTAGCACATTATGATTGCTACAAAATAATAATAATAATATTTAGGGCTGTCAATCGAATAAAAAAAAAAATCGAATTAATAACATACTCTGATTAATTAATCTAAATTTAATCATATGCCTCCATTTTTGCTGTGAACATATCTTAAAAACAAGTTTGGCAGATGAGTGAATCAATTAACAGCCAAACCAACATTATAGACTTTAAAGTTCAACGTGTCTCTCTTTTATTATAATTTTCCCTATGGGTCAGGCATCAGCATAGTGTCTGGTGTCAGATTTTTTGCACGATAAATGCAAATGACTGCAAAAAAGTTACCACTCACTTTCAATGACATGTGCAGAGTAGGCAACCCTAACACCAAGGTAATGTGTGGAATACCACCTATGATTTATCCTTTTTTTGGCCATTCAAACATGTAGTTTTTTATTCACATAATTACTTGGCTGTTGCCTTTTCTATCCAGTAGGTGGCAGTCCAGGATAAGAAATAGCAGTTCAAGAAAATAAACTAAATAGTAGGAACAAAGAAATTAAAGCAGCATAGCCTACAAGTGCAAACGGAAAAGTAATGTGTGAAGTTACTGGAATGGAAATAAATGTAACCACCTTCTACATACTTTTGAAGACATTTTGTTTCAAGTGTGCAACAAATGTAGTCAATTTATTGTATGTGTGTACAGTACAGGCGTGCACGCTCAAAAGGAGTGGCGTAACCTCTGAACTAGCCCATAGCAGCAAGCTGTCAATGGATGACATCTCTAGTCACAGGTAAATTATGCAATCCCCCCAAAAACATGTGACTGTATTGGAGCAAACAGCAACTTAAGTTACAATTCAGTGACATTGGTTCTACACAGTCCCTGGCACCCTCTGGCTTTACCTCATAGGACACTGGCTAACGAACATCTAGCCAGCCAACTCCAGTCAACAAAACAAATCATCAGCTAACTCAGTGTTTCTCAAACTTTTTCTGCCATTCCCCACTTCGGAGGTAGGAAAGGGTTCCGAGCCCCACCTGTCCCCAATCACCCCAACAAGATGTTAATAAACTAGGCTTTAAGTTTAACTGTTAAAATGTATTTTATTAACACCACATTTTAAAAACGTAACATCAAATAACAGCATTAAAAACTTTCAAATAGAGAAAATGAAAGTGCAATTATATTATCACTTTGCATGAATTAAGACTCAAAAGTAGATAAAAAAAATTGTGTTTGCATTTAGCCTCTGACAACATCAAATTCAGAAACTGAGAAAATACAAGTGTGGACTAACGTTAACGTTAGTTGTGCTTTGATTCATTTTGTCACTTTGCAAACTCCATGCAAAAAAATTATAATAATAATACAATTAATAATAATCTCATATTGAGCCGGAGGTGGTAAATTCCTAATAATGTACGTATTTTTTTAGGTATTTTAATAAGATAGATACCTAAAATACGTTGCGCATACAGCTCAACTAACGTGATCGTTATAAAGGTGTTTGAACAACAAAACACATCCACTTGCACATATTTGACAATCGGAATATCAGATATATCCTGCTATAGCTAACAAATTTGTGAAATTTTGAATAAAAAAGGAAATAAAAGCAGATCATCAGTCATTCAACGCTATTGTGGCTGTGGTGTGACAAGCAAGAAATGACGCGTCTCCATGGGAACCATAAAGTGATACTACGATCAAAAACGGTCGCCTTTAAAAACGGTTAAGTAAGGCTTACATTTAAATGTGTCTTTGTTTTGTTTTGAGTGTATGGTCAATAAATAAAGGAATTAAAAAGATGGGCATGTTTGTCGAGCCCCACTCATGTCTCTGCACGCACCCCACACTTCAGAGAAACGCTGAGCTACCTTAACAGCTAACTTAGCAATAGGGGTACCTCCGTTTGGTCAGGATTTTTCTTTTTTTTGGCTGGTGTTGACCAACAATGAAAAATCGTTGTCTGGCTGCCTTTCAGTGTCCTTTTCATCTTTCCATCAGCTTTCTCCAAGCATTCATCCCAGCGACTGCGCAAAATAGTGAACAAACTTGGCAGAGAAAGCGGGTTGGGTAATACCAAGTAGTCGGTGTGGTGGGCGGGGGGGGGGGGGGGGGGGGGGTACATTACAGATTATTTAAAATATGATACTATCTTTCTTGCTGGCAAATTAAATTAATAAAGAAAATGAACAAAAGTATTAATTCTGAATATTTCATATTTATTTTAATCTGAATGATTTGATGATATTGGGGGGGTTATATTAGCTGGATCTGATTTTTGAGGGGGTCATGACCCCCATAACCCCGTGCAAATTACGTGCATGTTTGAAGCTACGTACGAAAAATAAGTATACTTTAGTAAAGTTCAAGTATATTTTTTTAAGTATACTTTATGTAGTAAGGTTATTAATATCAATGTACTAGAAGTATACTTGTAAGTTTACTGTTTCAATATTACTTGGGACTAAATTGGCCCACTTTTTAGTATATAAAGTATACTTTATGTGTAACGGTAGTAAACTTTGAGTACACAATTTGTTTTTCGTTTGTACTGCAACTATACTACAAGTGAACTTTTAAGTATACTGATAGTTTACTAGTCAAACATGTGTAGCACATTTATTAGTTTATGAAAGTACTCTTTGAAGTATACTCTCAGTAAACTACTAGATTAGTAGTTTTATACTGCAAGTATAGGCTACTTGTAAGTTTTCTTTAAGTGAACATAACATAATACTTATAGGTTACTATTTATATATTTTTTTTGCACTTTAAGTATAGTACTATTTTCCTAATTCATATTTTATAGGCCTACTTGAAATATAACTGTACTTCACTCTTTCCAATTAAATTTTTTTTAATTCTAGCTTAGTGCATCGTGCATCCGCAAACAACATTTTAAACAAAAGGCTGAGAAAATCTAGACTACATCCAGATCGGATTCAGAACGATGATCAAAACACAGATGGAGTAGATTGAGTTCATCAACACCCCCCCAACACTTGAGTCGTTCCCTCTTCATGGCTTCAACATTTCATTCAGTGATGTTAGGCAGTTTTTAACTTATGCTGTTTAATGTTTGATGATCATGTTATTTTACATTTGCGTAAGCAATCTTCTATCACTTGCTTCTTCTTCGTCTGTGTTTTGATCCAGAGATTCTGTATTATTTTAGAAGATGCATAATAGTGCCCCCACCGTATAACAGTGAAAACATGGATGGCTGGAAAATTCCATCAATGGCGGGGAATGAGTAAAGTAGATTGGAAGTAAATTCCTATGTACACCACCATTCGATTAGCCTACACAAAAAATATCAGATTCTCAGAATTAGGAACATATCAGTTTATTATTATTATTATTATTATTTATTTTTTTTTAATCAATATTTTCAAAAAATTTAAGTTTATAAGACAGTAAAACTATATTTGAAAAAAGTGTTTAATAGGCTACTCAATCAAAAGAGTAAACACAACTACAAGCCAAGTAAACCCAGAATACTTAATTATACTTAAGTATATCTCAATCAGAGTATTGAGATTGAGTACAGAAAAGTAATAAAGTACTATATAGGCCAAGTATACTGAGACTTTTCTGTCAGTATAAGTCAAGTATCCTTAAGTGCATAAAAAGTGTACTGAAAGTATACTTTCTTATTTTCAGTTTAAAAGAAGAATACTAATGGCACACATAAACTTATTTTTCGTAAGGGTCAAGCTTTCACAACTGCTTCAAACTGAAAACTGCTTCACACTTCAAGGTTTTATAACTACTTCAGACTTAAAACTTCTAAAGCTAGGCTTCCTCAAGCCAACATCAAAGTTTGCCATGCCATGCAAATTTTTCATCAAGTTGTAGTGATTTATGGTCTTAAATATTAATATTAATATTTAGTATTAATATTAATATTAATATTGAGTTTTGGGTCACAGTCACCTAAGGTGAGTGTGAGAGTGTCAGAAGATTCCTATTACGGGGCACCAGCCAAGGAATTGACAATAAATAACAAGCATGAAAGATTGTTGACTGAATTAGAATTATAAATTGTAAGAAGTTTATCATCTGACCAATCTGAAGGATTTGTGAGATATCTGGGCCGCGTTGCAGTGGGATGAAAGGAGTTGGATTTCGTTTCACAGCCTTGAACCTGAAGTACTTAAACCTTAACCTCCTGGAGCACAGAGAAGGTACTAATTCTGGAACACGCAGATGAAGGAGCCTTGAAGTTGGAGGTTCTAACGTCTGTGCAGATGATCCTTATCCTCTGGAACATGCAGATGGAAGGATCTTTAGAATCTGAAGTCAGTGCAAATCCGGCCAGTCTGGAACACGCAGATCTGGAGGATCTCTGATGAAAAGATTCTGAAGTCCGTACAGAAGAACGGGCAATCTGGAAGACGCAGATCTGGAGGATCTCTGAAGAGATTCTGAAGTTAATACAGAAGATTTTGAAAATGGGGGGCGCTGAGCTTGACCCTGTTGTGAACTCCCCAAATTCACTTCTTTCAGAACTTCTTTGTTTCTCTCTTTCAAGAGGGAGAGAGAGAAACAGCTTGTTCCTTTAGCTTAGTGCATCTTGGATCTGGAAACTCTTGGGACTGGAACCAGGAACTGGAACAACCCAAAAACTAGGACCCTGGAACCAGAATCCTCAAACAACCAAGAAAACTAGAACCCTGGAACCAGAATTCTGGAGGCCTCAGAAAGAACCTATTAATCTCTCCTGAGAAGGAGGGAATTGCAAATTGGCACCATTCAGATCCTGTGTTCAGGATCTGAGTTACATGCTAATGTCATCATCCTTCCCTTCCACAATTGTCTTTGCAGGCTTATCTCCTAGCCCACCTATTTCCTTGATTGTGGAACTTCTTTTGGAGGTGTGAGTTTTAGAGTCCTGTCCTTTTCATCATGGCAGATTAAACAAACTCCTGTTTATCACTACAAAGTATTAGTATTCCTAATTTTTTTAAGAGTAACTACTCCTACAGCTACAAACACAAACTTGGCACAAACCTTCAGTCTGGTCTGGTCTGGCTTGTGTTATATCTTTTTTCGAACTAATCCGTCTTACAGAATTCCTGTAAAAAAAGGTTTTATTTACATCTACTGCAATCAACATAGAGTTTGAGTTTAACAAGAATCATCACTGTATAGAAAAAATGTTCCATGAGATGTCCTCATTCATATACTGAAACCAATGTGTGTGTGTGTGTGTGTGTGTGTGTGTGTGTGGGTGCAGAGCCGCCACCTGAGGGGTCTGGTTGGAGTCAGCTGGAACTAGCAGCAGTAATTCTTGTGCCGTCGTGCCTGGTGTGTGTGGGTGTCGTTCTGGGAATGTGTGCTGTACAAAACCTGCGATGCACTCACATTAAAGCCCACAAACAGGATCCAGAGGAACCCTTGGATGACCAGACTCTGGTGTCACCTGACAAATGCCTGAAAGAGCTCATCTATGACATGAGCACCTCTGGCTCTGGTTCAGGTGAGAGCTGGCTGTGCACAAAAAAACAAAACCAAAGAAAAACCTACTCAAATGTTGGTTATCATATGTTTTTCTTAATAACATGAACATGAAAAAAGAAGTTATACAACAATAATAGTTCACTCAAAAAAAAAGAAAATTGTTCTGTTGTTTACTCACCTTCATGTGATTCCAAACCTGTTGAATTTCTTTTTTCCTTCCACAAATGGAGACATTTTGAAATATTTACACTTTTCTGTATAATGGTGAATGAGAATAAATGTTGTTGAGCTCCAAAATTGGCAAAAAACATATATGAAAGTGGTGTGTACGACTTCTAGTCAGATGATAACTTTATGAGAGGAACAAATAAAATGTGTTATTTACTCTGCCCTGACTCTCAAATCCTATTTGTGATTTGCTTGTAATGTTCATCGTTTATACAGTTTGTGCATAATATTATAGGTATATTATTATACTTATATTATAATATAAGTCGATATTAAAATTTTTTAAAGAAAATTTTGCCAATTCCAAAACACATACATCTTAACACTATATTTATTTTTCATATATAATTTATAAGTAATATATAATCGTTAACGAGGGCTTAAAGTGAAAAAACGCCCTTATATGAAGAAGTGCATAATTTTCTCATTTTATCTGTAAAAGAAAGCTGCTTAATAATATAAAATTAGATTTATTAAATGCTCATGAGAAGGATGCAATACTATAGGAATTGCAAAATTAAGGTGTGACCAGGGTCACACACACATTACCCATCACAGGAAACATTATGCAATTTTACATTTTTAATAAAACATTGTTTAGTATGTTTTTTAAGCTATTTTAAATATGAGGACACATGAAATGTCCTCATATTTCATGTTTATGTCGTATTACCAGTGTAATACCTGTGTCATTATACAAATTTGTGTCCTCATAAATCACACACACACACACACACACGCACGCACGCACGCGCACGCACGCACGCACACACACACACACACACACACACACACACACACACTGCAAAAGATTAAGGGGAAGATAAGATAAGAATCACAAGCTGACATTTTTTCAGAAATACATTTTGTATTTTTGTCAGAAAAACATTAAGTATACATACATGTTTAAAGGCTTTATAGACCAGCATCACTGTTTGAAGAGTGTTTCTTCCATAATCTGGCAAAGTTTTGAAAGTTTATTTTAAGTCCATATCCTACCCTGAAAGGTCTGTCTTGATCATTGTTAGTAGCAGTTCACACCATGACTCCCTCGCCCCTTTGCTGTGGTCTGATTTGAACCGGCGCTGGTACCTCAACGGTCACTCTATACCTATATGTCCATACATTTTTTTTTTTTCTTAATCTATTTCATGACACTTTTAAGTGGGGGTCATGTTTCAGGATTCCTTACCTTAGCAAAGTCTCTGAGAAACTGACAGCTTTTTACTTCTGGAGACTCCAGGTAGTTTGCAGTTCTGGAAAATGATGGCACTGGAGACAAAACATTTAGGCGAAGAATTGTGAAACCACCAGAAACTCTTTAAAGTCTTTTGCAGTTAACATGCATCTTTTCTTCTCAACCTGTTTTGTTGTGACCCTGCTGACCCAATGACCATTTTGCTGTCCAGTGGTCACGCATTTTATAATTTCTATAGTATTGGATCCTTCTCATGGGCATTTAAGAATTTCTGACTTTTTAGCAGTTTAATCTCTTTTTATTGTCCCATTTTACCTGTGAAAGAAAACCTGCTTAATATGCACATATGTATATACAGTGTTTTTCACAGTTTACAATTATATATCACTTATAAATGATTGTATACCAAATGAATAGTAGTTATTAAGATTGATGTGGTTTGAAATTGATTTAGATAAAAGTGGCAGCTAAATGTACACTTCCGTCTGTTCTTCATACAAAGCTATATATGACTTCATATGAGATAAGTCATATCTCGATAAGAATTGGGATCACTTCTGGGAGCCCCTATCAGCTTCGAGTGTATAGAGAAAGGGCCAATGGCCATTGGTGTGCGAGATTTGCATCTTGAGCTCTGCCCCACGGGTATAAACACAGCGCACAGGGACACAGCGCACATTTGTCATTCACAGGTGTCCATGAAAACTGTTCATGCTACAGCAGAGAGAGACAGAGAGAGAGAGAGAGAGAGAGAGAGAGAGAGAGAGAGAGAGAGAGAGAGAGAGAGAGAGAAAAGGCTTTTGTGCGGGGAGAGAGGGATCAAACAGTGACCACCACAAGCTCACTGAGTGCAGGGAAAAACTGCTGTTTTCACAGCATTTTTGCTTCTGTTGGTTTGGTAAATGGTGAGTGCATACACAGGCTGCACTATTCTCCTGTGTTTTGCTGCGGTCGTTCCCTGGGTGCTTCAGCACGCTAAAAGAGCTTTCTTCTAAAAGAGCAACATGGGTGTGACACTGCGTCTTTTTCAAGAGGTAATTTCACCCGTGCGTTTCTGGATACGGTTGTTTCCTGTCCTTGACGGCCACGATCCCTCTCGCATAAACATGTTGAGATTGCGTTCGTGGGTGATCAATGTTCTCTCAGGGGAACGGGATCACATCGGCGCGCTGTTCATCTCACCTTCCTCGTGAGGGTTTGAGTGTTCAGCGTTCAACGGCGTGTGCCGTCTAGCTGCCGGCTGACAACGCGGGTTTTCAAGGCAACCCAGCGCGCTTCACTTGGCACTCTAGATGCGCGGTCGAGAACGTCTCCGTGGGCCCCCACTCCTCTATCACATCGCAAGCATGTGTTCGTGGGTGGTTCATTTTCTCTCATGAGAGCATGACCACGTCGGCGCGTTGTTCATCTTGCCTTTTTCATAAGGGCTTGAGTGTTCAGCGCGCCATGTGCCGTCTCACGGCCACGCTCACTATCTCACATGCCTGCTGGTAGCTTACAGATGGGATTGCTGGTCCTTAAAAAAAAAAGGACCTAGCGTTTCATTTGGGGCTCTAGCAGAGGACAGATGTCAATGGCTGCATCGGAGAGAGGACTGTTATTTGTTGAAAATGAAGATGATGCTGAGATTCCCACTATAATAGTGGGCGCTCATGCTGAATCAGATTCATACTTGACAGCCATGCTTTCCCGGGTGGCTAAGGCATAGTGCAACGCGTAAATTGCGAAAATTCCTTTTCCCCGGATGTGCATTGGGAAGCTTTGGCAGTGTGGAACCATTTGGTGCCAGAATATGGAACACCAAAGGGGCCATAATCTGTATAAAGTTTTCCCCTCTCTCACTACCCTCATCGGTGGGGTGGCAGAGCCACTCGCAGGCCACCTCTGCCCAGCACTCGAGGGTAGCATCGCCACTCTCATTCCCCTCTTCTCAGCGGTGTGAGGATGACAGTGCGTGACACTTTGCCTCACTGCTCGTTCCCCGCTGAGGAAGGAGGTGAGGCAGGCCGTGTGCGACACCACAAAGCCTTGCCATGCTCAGCCCCTCCTTCAGTCGCCAGGGGACGGCAGCGGACGGCTCGAGAAAGCTACCATGCCTTCTCTCGTACTCTCTGTCCAACCGTGGGGCAGAGTCCTGCACAGGTCCGATTTTGAAAACCCGCACCCGCCCGTACCCGCAGTGCTTAAACCCGCATCCGACCCGTTTTCTGACAACAGCACTAAATAAAATCCGCACCCGACCCGACCCGCTTAAAATAGAACCGACACCCGACCCGCACCCGCAATAAAATCAGTTTAGCATTTCACATTATAGACACACTTACAAAAATGTTTATTGCCAGCATACAGAAGTTATTACACGACCATTAACACAAGGACAACTTCAGCCGGGAGCTTAACGTGGCTTAATGTACTAAGACACTGTTATTAAGAGACCAAACTCAGTAAACATAATACTAATAACGTATACTATGTACAAAAAAAACAGATGAGCCCAGAATATGAACGCAACGCGTTTAATTACACGTTAAACGTTTTCCTCCCATAGAAAACCATTAGGCTATAAGAAAACGCTTAACGTGGCTTAACTAAGACAATGTTATTAAGAGACCAAACTCAGGAAACATAACAAAAATACTGTATGATAGAACTGCTTGTGCTTGGTTTGTTACCACAGTTACCTGCGTGCTTCCTCAGCGATGAACTTCCACATTTGCGGCTATCTTTTCTTCAACTCCTCATGATCCATCTTGACAACTGCAGTGCAGGCAGATCACACGCGCGGTTGTGATTCTTCTGTGAGGGTGTGCGGCCACAAATAAACTGATGTGGATTTGAAATTATTTTATCAACTTGGAATAGAGGCAAGGCATATTTTTGTATATGCATATTTTTAGGAACACATCTACAATATACATGCATATATTTATATATATAGGCCTATATTCGTTTGCATGTGACTGTTTAAAACCTGTGTTTAGAACCGTGTTTCTCCCTTGTCCGACCCGACCCGCACCCGTATCCGACACAGTAGGATGTTTTTCACCCGTTTCAGCAATATTCGCGAGTCACCGCGGGTACCCGCACCCGTGCAGGACTCTGCCGTGGGGGCAGGTAGGTGCTGCTTTGCGCACTCAGACCCCACTTCAGGACGCTAGGTGTCTTGGGTCTGGTCCCTGCCCTCCACTTTGCTGCCCTACCGCGGGTACATCTGTGGTACAGGTGGGTTTGTTTGTAGAGATCTAAGTCCTACTGTCGACGGACGCGATTTGAGCCGGTCCCTCCAGCCGATATGAGGATGGGGTCCTACAGCCTACTTCATTGTGCCCAAGAAAAGTGGTGGGTTATGACCAATCTTGGACCTGCGATTCCTGAACTGGGCCTTCACAAGCTGCCCATTTAGATGTTGACGCAGAACCGCATTGTCAAGTGCATCCGTCCCCAAGATTGCAGTGATCGACCTGAAGGCCTTCCCTTCGGGCTGTCCCTGTGTGCAAACACAGAGACATGGTGCTCAGTCACCTCAGCCTGTTGGGACTTTGGGTCAACTGGGAGAAGAGCAAACTCTGCCCCGTGCAGAGGATCTCTTTTCTCGCTTTTATGGAGCTGGACTCAGTCAATCTGACAGCGCAACTCACCGGGGAGCATGTCCCGTCAGTTCAAATGCAGGACAGTGGTAACACTGAAACATTTTCAGAGGCTCCTGGGGCATATGGCATCCGCAGCCGCAGTGACGCCGCTCGGATTGCTTCATATGAGGCCGCTTCAACATTGGCTAGTTGACCGTGTCCCGAGATGGGCATGGCAGAGCGGTTCGCACCGTGTCTCAGTAACACCAAGGTGACGCCAAAACTTCAGCCCATGGGCGGACCCTTCATTTCTACGGGCAGGAATTCCCCTAGAATAAGTGTCCAGGCATGCTGTGATCACCACGGATGCCTCATCCACCGGCTGGGGGTCCACGTACAACGGGCTTGCAGTTCGGGTCTGTGGATGGGGCCTCAACTGCAATGGTATATCTCGAGTTGTTAGCAGTTTGTCTTGCGCTGGGTTGCCTCAAGAGGCCGCTTCGAGGCAAGCATGTTCTGGTCCATATGGACAACACTGGGGCCGCTGCATACATCAACAAACAGGGTGGTCTACGCTCCCGTCGCATGTCATAACTCGCCCGCCATCTCCTCCTTTTGAGTCAGAAGCATCTGAGGTCACTTCGTGCCATTCACGTTCCAGGCCTGCTCAATCGTGCAGCAGATGAGCTCTCACGACAGCAAGTGCTCCCGGGAGAGTGGAGACTCCATCCCTAGGTGGTCCAGCTGAGACGCTTCGGGACCGCACAGGTAGATCTGTTTGACACCCAGCATAATCCCACTGCCAGTTGTTTTGCTCCCTGTCCGAGGGAACCCTCGGCTCGAATGCACTGGCACACAGCTGGCCCCGGGGTCCACGTTTCCGCCAGTGAGCCTTCTTGCACAGACATTGTCCAAAGTCAGGGAGGACAAGGAGCAGGTCTTGTTGGTTGCGCCGTTTTGGCCCAACCGTACCTTGATCCAGGAATTAGTGCTCCTCGCGACAGCACCTCCATGGCCCATGCCTCTGAGGAAGGACCTCCTGACTCAATGACAGGGCACCCTACGGCACCCATGTCCGGACCTCTGGAAACTCCATGTCTGGTCCCTGGACGGGACACGGAGGTTCTAGGTGGACTACCACAGGCTGGAGCCCCCTCTACGAGGTGCCTCTATGCGTTGAAGTGGAACCTGTTTGTCGAATGGTGTTCTTCTCGACGAGAAGACCCCCAAATATGTTCGATCAGTTCTGTGCTTTCCTACCTGCAAGATGGGTTGGAGCTAAGGCTGTCTCCTTCCACCCTCAAAGTGTATGTTGCCACCATTGCTGTACATCATGATGTAGTTGAAGGTAAGTCAGTGGGGATGCACGATCTGGTCGTCAGGTTCCTGAGGGTAGCGAGGGATTAAATCCACCTCGCTCTCACTCTATAACCTCTTGGGACTTATCTCTGGTGCTAACCGCCATGCAGAGAGCTCCATTTGAGCCTTTGCAGTCAGCAGAGTTAAAAATTCTGTCTTGGAAGACAGTACTCCTGATTGCATTTGCCTCCATCAAGAGGGTAGGGGACCTGCAGGCATTTTCGGTTGACGAATCGTGCCTGGAATTCGGGGAGGGTAACTCTCATGTAATCCTGAGACCCCGGCCCGGATATGTGCCCAAGGTTCCCACGACTCCCTTTCGGGACCAGGTGGTGAACCTGCAAGCGCTGCCCTCAGTGGAGGCAGACCCATCCCTGGCTTTTCTCTGTTCCGTTCGCGTTCTATGGACTTCCGTGTACAGAACGCAAAGCTTTAGGACCTCAGAGCAGCTCTTCGTCTGTTACGGAGGCCAGCAGAAGGGAAAGGCTGTCTCCAAACAGAGGATGGCCCACTGAATAGTGGATGCCATCGCCTTGGCTTATGAACCCAAGGCGTGCCCTGCCCACTCGGGTTGAGGGCCCACTCCACTAGGAGTGTGGCTTCTTCCTGGGCGTTGGCTCGTGGCACCTCGCTGACAGATATACAGTATATAGAGCTGCGGGCTGGGCGACACCTAACACGTTCGCTAGATTCTATAGCCTCCGTGTAGAGCGAGTATCTTCCCATGAGCCCGCTTCAAATAGCCAGTAACACCGAAGTGCCCGTTCTTGTGTTGGCTTGCTGCGCCATTCCCCTCATATGGACCGGATACGTGCGCTTATGTGCTCCAGTTCAGTTCCCCAGTATGGCGAACCCTGTTGAGTTCCTCCGCAACCCGCGGCATTCGGACGTGGCGGAGCGTCCAACGCCAGATCTAACACTCGTATGCATTGGTGGAACTTGTGTTAGGCTGGGTTCCATATGTTGTGAACCCCAAGGCAGTCCCATATGTGTATTTTTCCACGGTACAGCTCCCTACAGCGAGCCCATGTCTTTCCCCTGGCAGAGCTCGTGTGGTGTTGTTCCCCCGCTTGCAATAGCCGGGGCCACCCCTGGGACTTCCGTATGCTGCACTGCCCAAGGCCAGTCCATACATGTATATTCCACATGATACCTCCCTGGGGCACGCTTTCCAGCGCATCCAATTCCAGGTGTACTCTCCCTGCGTTAGTTTCCCGCCCTGAATAGACGGTGTCTGAGGGGCTTTCGCCAGGTGCTGGAAGTGGTAGTAACTGTGGCGTTTTCCAAAGGGATCCCAATTCGTCGGTGATGTCCGGCGTACGTCGAACATGACCGACTGAAAGGGAACGTCTCGGTTACGTATGGTAACCCTCGTTCCCTGAAGGAGGGAACGGAGACGTATGTCCCGTGGCCACAGTTGCTGTACCATCACTGCATGGCCGAGTCACTAGTTCGTCTCCTCAGTGAAAAACAAATGTGCGCAGCGTCCGTGTCCTGTTTATACCCGCGGTCCGGGGCGGAGCGAGAGATGCAAATCTCGTACGCCTTTCTCTATACATTCAAAGCTGATAGAGGCTCCCAGAAGTGATCCCAATTCGTCGCTGACGTCCAACGTACGTCTCCGTTCCCTCCTTCAGGGAACGAGGGTTACCATACGTAACCAAGACGTTTTTTACAATGTCGAAAGTGACCAAAAGAAAGGGAACTTCTCGTTTTCAACGGTACCCCTTGTTCCGTGATGGAGGAAATGGAGACATTATGTCCCTCCTGCCACAACATTGATAGTGTCTGTATTTCGACACAATGTCTCTGTTCCCTACACCAGGGAGTGAGGGTTACACTAGTAGTTCTCATGCAATATAGGGAGGAGGGAAGATCTTTCTGAAGATAAAAAGCATGAAATGGTGCAGATGTCTTGCAAAAGGCATGCAAACAACTATCAAACGATTTGTGAGTGATTTAGAGCACAGAAGAACTCGGCCAGATAAAGGCTCATTAAGGAAGTTTCTTTCAAACAAATTAGTATTAAAAGGGTATCTATAAAAAAGCTACTGTTGGGCAGCAAACAGGTATTTGAAGCTGCTGGAGTCTCAAGAACCTCTCAATGCAGGCTGGAACTTGTGCATAAAGTTCTTTTCTTAAATATATTCAGAAATATATAAAACCTGGCAAACTATTTAATGAAGTTAACTTAAAAAACCCCACACACTTTCTTTGAAAAACTAAAATCTGATTGTTTATTGTACTGAAATCCTACTGATATGTCACTTGCATAATTTTTTTGAAACACTGTATATTTGAATCACATGAGATGAGTAAATGATGACAGAATTTTTGAAGAGCTAGATATGATTGAATGGTTTTAATGAATAATGTATCATCATAAATATACATATTTTTCTTTTACAGTGAGTGAGATTTGAACAGGTGTATAGCTGTATATATCTGCTGTTGTTAACCCTTTAGCTGACAGTTTATGTGGTATTCTCTCAGGATTGCCCCTATTGGTCCAGAGAACGATTGCTCGAACCATTGTCCTCCAGGAAAGCATTGGGAAGGGGCGCTTCGGGGAAGTGTGGAGGGGCAAATGGAGGGGGGAGGATGTCGCTGTGAAGATCTTCTCCTCGCGAGATGAGCGCTCCTGGTTTCGTGAGGCTGAGATTTATCAGACCATAATGTTACGCCACGAGAATATTTTGGGGTTTATCGCCGCTGATAACAAAGGTATCACAAGTGATTTTGGTGTCTGAATGCATGACAATTTATGAAAGAACAGGGCATGTTGTTTGTTTGCATTGTTTTCTTGCATTTATAAGCTCAATATGATCAGAGAAATTGCAACATATTTAGTAGTACTTTTATTGTATAAAAATATTTGTGTAAGATTCCATGACAGGAGTTTAATTTCATAGGTTCACTCGATGCTGCGTCAGTAGTTGATGCTATGGAAACACCCTCCAGGTGTGATGATTGTCTGAAGCCCGTATAGAATCAAATCTATTGACTGGCTGAATCATGTGTCACCAGTGGATTTGCTAGTGCCATCACTCAGATTCCTCTTTTTCAGGAAGCAGTTTATCTGACCCTTGTAGTGTGTCATTCTTTCTTTTCATTTCATTGAACTCATAATTTTGATTGGATTCATCAAGCATATTATTCTCTTCTGGGTGAACACGGTGGAAATTATATAAGTATGTGGTTCTGCTCAAGCAGTGTATAATTACTTGTCGGCACTGTGAAAGTTGCAAGAATGAAAGCTCCATATAAGTTAGTTAGTTAGTCTATCCTTTATTATCTCCCTTATTAGAAATTTGTCTTGGGTAATCGAGAGAGCAGGTCAACAGTTCACTATACAGTTACACTTCATCCATACAACACAAAAACATAACTAACACAAAAAACTATCCCCAATGACATACATCAATCATCACACAAATAATAATATTACACTATACTTACACTTAAGACATGACACAATACCCAGCACATTACACATTTGCCCTAAACCCCCTCCCCACCCTCCACCCCCCACACAGCCAAACTCTTGCGGATCTACAAGATGAGTTTGCTCATGATGATTTGTGTCCAGACACAGAAGCTGTGGTGTGATCTCTTTAAGTTTGGAGGAGGATGATGTTCTGTCCACAGTGGCCTCAGACTCTGAGGAGTTCGGTGGTAGTCAGGCTGATGCTCTTCTTCCTAGTGGCCAGTGGGTAACCATGGTTCCCTTAGTGGGGAACAAGACTGCATAGCTTGACATACTCCTCCGTCTTGCTGTTGCCTTCCTTTGTTGAGAAAGAATGAGCGTGAGCACATAATTTTTGAGGCACTAGTGATGCATGCCTCATCGGACGGTGCATGCAACATCAGCCAGTCAAATTGCATGATTCTATATAGGCTAAATACCCATTGTGTTCCCATTGGCCCTGTTTACACCTGGTATTAAGATGCGTTTTGGTTGATCGGATCACAAGTAGATTAGAGAGTCTTATACCCATTTACACTTGATGTTTTAATCAGTCTATTTTGTCCACTTTCAACCACTTCTGTCCTGATTTCTTTGAGGGGAGGGGTCTACCCATACGGAAATGTAATTTATGTACATATATGAAATATACATATATTAAATATATCCACATAGAAAGTGAAAACATATATGTACATATATATCTGCCCATATATAAAACCTATTAGAAAATGGAACAATTTCATATATTGACATATAAAACTAGCCCATATATTTTATGTATGTATAATACAGTATTTTATATATATGTCACATATATAATTATCAATCTACATGACATATATTTCTTTGTATATATGTTCAATATACAAACTACACATATATGCATAGCATATTGCTTGCATACATGTTACATATATGTCCCTAATATATGTTTTTATATAGTCTTATTATATATTTTACATTTAAGATGAAATATATAAAATATATTTTTGATAAATGTATATGGAATATATAAATGACACATATATATATATAAACATTGTGCACATATATTTTAAATATATGTTATGTTCTTATATTATGTATATCAATTGCTAAATATTTTGAATTAATGGTGTAAACTAAACAAATGTAAAAAAACATGCTTTCATTAATTTCGTACATATTTTTTAAATATAGGTTATGGATGTGTACTTACACACTTGCAATGCAATACATATGACATGCCTAAGCCTTAAATGTTAAACGGTGCAGTTAGCAAAAAATAAGTAATACAGTAAAACATTTAAAACATTTAAACTTTATTAAAACAGTTTTAATATAAAAAGCAAAATAAAGCTGAATTAAAAAACTAACTAAAAAGCAAAATTAGAAAACTACTGAACACACTACTTTATTATATATAAATACAATATTACAACAAAACAAGTAACAAATAAAACAGCACAGAACATGAAAATCCACCAACAGGTATATGATACAGCCTGTATTTTTGGATGTTACCACTGTCCTTTTTGAAGTCTTTTTGGATGTCCTCAGATCAGTGATCTTTTGATTTATAGCTACCCCTAGTTGGCCCCTGGTGGTTCCAGGAAATTTCTGGATCACCGATCACGGTTGTTCAGCTTAGGCTTGCGCCCTTGTCCTTTACGCACTGAAATTCCTCCAGATTCCTTGAATCTTTTAATTATGTTATGCACTGTTGAATGTGAAATATCCAAATCTCTTCCTATCTTTCTTTGAGGAACATTGTTTTTAAACATTTAAATAATTTTCTCACGTATTTGTTGGAAAACTGGCGATCCTCGGCCCATCTTTGCTCCTAAAGGATAAGACCTTTCTTGGATGCTGCTTTTGTACCAAATCATAATTACAATCACCTGTTGACATCACCTGTTTAAAATCACATTATTATTTAACCATTTTACCTCATTACTAGTCCTAAATTGCTCCTGTCCCAACTTTATTTTTAAATGTGTTGCAGGTCTGAATGACATGAAGTTGACCAGACAAAACATGAAATATTTTGTGTTCATATTGTCTGCAATGAAATACAAGTCAAAGTAAATTTAGAAATCACTTCTTTTTTTTTTATTTGCGTTTTCCATACTGTCCCAACTTTTTCTGATTTGGGGTTGTATAAATGTATATAAAAAAAACTTTTTTAATGAAATGTGGATTGTGTAGACTTGTTAAAAGTTCAAGCTGTTCAAATAAGGAAAAGAAGGAATGAATTAATAAGGAAACCATAGGCATATAAAATGTATGTATGTTGTTTAAATAAATGGGCATATATAAATTAAACATATCGGTGACATATATGGTCATCATAACATACAATATTATATAAACAATAGTCATATATATCGTATTAATATATGTCAATATACTAATTTAATATGGAAAATGTATATATGTTATACACTTATATCAACATGTATCTAGAGATATGTATACAGTATATGTGATAGCAATATATTATCTTATATTTAGCATATATGACGGCGTCATTTGCGATATAGGGACATATATGTCATATATTACATTTCCGTATGGATACTTTTGGGTAAATGTATGTGGTTTTTTTCAGATCTTTCGATTTAATGGACAAAATAAGCCTGCACAATTTACAAATGAGATGATGGAAAAACACAGCAGATTTAGTTTCTGCTCTGATTCTAGTTTCTGCTTCCGCAAGACCACGTCAAATGTGGTGAGTGCATGTAGAAATCAGGAATGGTGAGAGAACATTGTGCTTGGTACTTTTTTCATCTTTAAACCAAACTTCCCATAATACACATTAGAACTGTAGGCAGAGAGTATGCAGTCTTTTGTGGTTGTTTGACCACATGAACCACGTAAACGAATGCAATTTACACTACCTCTGGAAATGGTCGAAAGTGGACAAGCTTACATTTTTTTAGACCTCGTTTACACCTGTATTTAGCATTGTTCACTTGTGATTGGACAAAAATGCTTCTTAATACCAGGTGTAAACAGAGGCATAGTGTCAGTCACTAATGCAATGTCTCTGAGACATTTTGTAAGTTAGGAGCTATTACTCCTCATGCCACATGCTTTAGGTCAGTGGTTCCCATCCCTGGTCCTTGAGAACCCCTAACATTGCACATTTTTGATGTCTCTCTTATCTGACACATCCGTTAGTCTTTACGAACCAGCTGATGAGTTGAATCAGTTGTGTTTGATTAGGGAGACATTTAAAATGTGCAGTGCTGGGGGTATTCCAGGACCAGGGTTGGGAACCACTGTGTTTGTTGAGAGGGACACATACAAAATGTGCAGTACTGGAGGTCCTCCAGGACAGGTTTGAGAAGCACTGCTTTATGTTACTAAACAAATACAAGCGTAAGAAGTGAAAATTCTATCATTATTTACTCCCCCTCAAGTTGTTCCAAACATGTCTTACTTTCTTTTCTTTGTGTCACATATAAGAAGATATTTTAAGAAATTATTCAGTGTTGTTGTTTTTTCTCGCCGTACAATAGAAGTTAATGGTAAAAAAACATAAACCATTCAGAAAATCATACAGAGGGGTTATATGTTTTTTTCATAGTGGTTATACCACTTGGATGTCCTGTTTTGTAATTTGTCTATTTTTTCTTTCTTCAGATAATGGCTCATGGACACAGCTGTGGCTGGTGTCTGAGTATCATGAGCATGGGTCTCTCTTTGATTACCTGAACAGATACACAGTATCAGTGGAGGGAGTGATAGTTCTGGCACTGTCCATCTCCAGCGGCATCGCCCACCTGCACATGGAGATTATTGGCACTCAAGGTGTTGATCATATGCATTGAAATATCAACTGATTTTTTTTTTCTTTTCACTTCTGGTCTAGTTTCTCTGCAGGATAAAAAACCTTAGGTAACCTTAGCGGTGGAAGTCCATCCTCCTCTGGCAAACCATTCCAATATTTTTTTTAGTTACATCAAATATGTAATACTGATCATAGAATAAATTTAATATGTAATTAATATGTAAGGTTAGTCAGGTAATACTAGATATTTGTTACAATTAGCAGCTAACCAATTAAAAACATCTTTAACAGTGTCTATTTACATTAACGCCACCAACTAAATCACAAAATAAATCCATTCAGTAACAGGAGTAGTGATGTGGAGAGTAAAGATAGTGGATAGGTCTATTGACATGACTGACCCGAGTTTGAATCTGCCTTTTCCCTGTCTCATTCTTTGCCATATTTCCATCACATATCAGCTAGGATAGGCATACATTTAGAATAAAATGGAAGAAAGTATTTTACTTTTTAAAATAAAAAATAAAATGCCTAATGGGTATTTAATAGGCCTATAATTGAAATTAGATGTGATGTCCTTTCGTTGATTGGACGAATTGGCACATCGACACCGACACCGTTATCAGTAACTATAATCAATGGATTGCCATGGCAGCTGAAGACTGATGAGAGAAACCAAAGCACAAAATTGTTAAGACAGTGTGAGTAAAGGAGATCTTAGGCCATTTACTGTAATAATCAGTTAATGTAATAGCAAACCTGCAGTTGGATGCATCTGTGTCAATGACCCGACTATATTCACAGACATTTTCTGCCGTGGTCTATCTGCCAGTGGCATCAGCACCGGCTGGAGAGGAGCAGGGTGTGACTTGACAGTTTTGCCATTGAGTTGACACATGTGGCAGGAACGGACAGCATCATGAACCTGAACATCCATCCCTGGCCACCAATAGAGATCACAAAGGCGTTGTTTGATTCTCACCTCTCCCTGATGTCCTTAGTGCACTATGGTGACCAGCACAGATCGAAGAGCAGCAGGCGCAGTCAGCCGTGAGCCTTGGAAGTTGAAGTTGTGCTTAACAGACAGTTCCAGTTGCAGCTTATAGTACAGCAACAACTCAACGGCCAGTGTCTTGGGTGAAGGAGGCCAACCATTCGAAATTTGAAGTTTGGTTAGAGCAGGGCAAGAAGCACATGCAGCATCAACATCAGCAGCAGACAGTGAATTACAGGCAGCAAATAGAAAAGGAACAAACTCCTCATCAACATCATCAACAGGAGCTGGAGAAAACATGACAGATAATCAGCAGTGGCATTTTGACAACCTGGGTTGTATACCACATCATAATTGAATGACATGAGACATGCAGAACACCTTGCTACACAAAGTCCAGCACGGCTGACACCCTTAGTGGTAAGCAGGGTTGTCAGTACCTGATGATCTGTACGTAGAGTGAATGGGCTGACCCACACATACGTACACTACCTCTCAAAGGCCTGCTCGTATGCTAGCGCTTCCCTTTCCACCGTGGCATATTTACACTCATCAGTAGACAGTGTACATAATGCAAAGGACACTGTTCGTTCAATGCCATCCGGGCTGATCAGAGAAAGTATGGCTACCAGACCATAGCCAGAAGCATCTGTGGAGACAATCATGTGTAGTGTGGGGTTGAATAATGCCAAAGCAGTGCTTTAGACTTTATTCAGCCTCTTTTGACCAGCTGAATCCATTTGGTTCTTGTAGGCATGCATGCACTGGAGCTACAATGGTGGAAAAAATCAGGAATAAACTTACTGTACCACGACATAAGTCCATGTCAGGAGCGCAAAGTAGATGCATCCGAAGGTGAACCTTCCGCCGAAACAGTATGACCTAAGAACAGCAGGCTGGTTTGCCAGAAGCAAAACTTGTCTTTATTGAGCTGCAAGCCAACAGCTTCTTGTTGTTGTAAGACTGCTTGAAGTGCTTTGTCCATGACATGATAATGTCATCCAATCTTTAACCCCTGACAAGCCAGCCAGGATGATTGCCATTATCTTCTGAAATGCTGCAGGTGCTGAAGCCCATCCATAAGGAACACGACAAAAACTGAACTGTTTGTCATGAGTAATAAAGACCATGAGGTAAAGGCACTTGGCAATAAGCATTAGTTAGGTCGATGGTAGTGAAAACAGTAGAACCTTGGATGAGCAGAGAGTAGGGGAGCTTGTGGCACAACCTAATGCAGAGTTAGTTGTAACACACGGTATAAAACTTTCCACACATGCCAGGATGATAAAACTTAGTGTATTTACTAGTTGCCATATCAAAAATTTTTTAGAGAAAAAATTGTGCCAAAATTAAAAAAATCTTTGGAAGATATTACTGAACATTTATTTGACCATAGCAAAAGTAATTTTCTTACTTAAGTTTATTTTTCATCTCTGTTTTTTGTTCTTATTTAAAATCAGATAAATCTGATATTATTTTAATCTTATATCTGTTATTTAACAGTTGAGCTAGTTCTTTAATGCTGATCTAACCAGCAGAAGACACAAGCCGCGGTTTAAATCCCAGTTGCGCAGATGGGGTTCGTTGTAACACTGCATTACAATGAGCCCCTATTAGAATTATGCTATTACTATTATGTTCTATACTTTTATGAATTCTTTTGAGAAACCATGAGAAAAGTGTGAATAATGACTAAGAGTCAATGTTCAGAAATTATTCATTATTATTATGTTTTTAACTATGCTGTATAGCTGTATTGTCAAACTCAAAAAATATATATATTTTAAATGATTAAAAAATGCCATTATTTTATTTTAAAAAGTTAATAATTGTATTTTATTGAGAAAATATTTTAGTTTGTCATGGATATTTTTTTGATTATATCAGATAACATTTTAAGCTGTCATTTGGTCATGTTACACGTGCCCCTCACATGTTACAATGTACCCCACATATGGGGCAATGTGAATGTTGTCACATTTCACTCATTCGTTTGGGGTTAATCAAGAAAAAAGTATACACTGTATTAATGAAACAAGACCACATAATTGTACTAGACATGAAAAAATGAATACTCTGAACCCCAAGTTGATTTACACAAACTGACAAAGTCAAAAAGCGTTAGGTTGTGCCCCGCTCTCCCCTAGTTCATCTGTGTGGCAATGGAAAAGAGTCCACAATCACTGCTTTATTTGTCTCTCTAATGTACAACGCACATCCTTATTTTATCTGATATTTTTTTGGTGAAACCCATGCAGATGTGTTGCAAGTGATTTAATTCCTCTGAAGGGACCTGACAGCGTTTATGGAAGGCCAGCTGCTATGTTAGCTGCTATGTTAGCAAAGTAGGTTTTCAATGCATCCTCGGCATCCTCATACATCGTACTCGTGTTAAGGAGGAGAAAATCCATTGTCTCTGTGCCAATGCATGAAGGCAGCACAGCTCTCAGTCTTTCATCCAGTGAGGCATGCCCTGTAGCATAGCTAACTCGTAGGTAATTTTCAAAGATTTTGATTCATGCGCTGATGGCATAGCAGGCTCACTGGGGCAAGGCAGGAAAAAACTCGGGAAAGGCATGTTAGCAACAGTCATCTTTGTGACCAACGATAGCAAAAAAACTGAACCTTGTCACCAATTTGTGGTGTCTGTCAGGAGTTCTAAAACAATAAAGCACACGAGACAGGAGTAGTGAACTTCATCCATCTTGTTTACTCATCACTTTCGTTCTCACACACACAGTCGCGTGCAGTCCTACATCACCGGGCTAATTTGCCTAATCTTCACGGTACTTTAGACAGCAGTGGAAAAGCAGTCAGTAGCAGGTCTGGGGAAAAAAAAATAATGTAAAAAAAGTTCCTGGTACAAATAGTTCAGTGTAATTTCGGTGGAAACCGGGCTTACGCAAGCCAAAGGTGACAGTGGCAATGAACCTAATCTCCATCAGGTGACAGAATGGAGAAAAAAAATAACTTGTTAGAAACCAGGCTCAGTCAGGGAACCAGTTCTCCTCTGGCCAAACAAACAAATATGGTGGGAGTATGATTATTAATGACTAATTGCTTATATGATGATACAGTTTTCCAATTCTGTGTCCGTATTAGGCAAGTTTTGGGTAACAGATAATTGTTCTGTTCTCACTGATTGTGAAACTGCTGTGACACAATCATGGGCCATAGGAACATATTTGATGTTACAACATCACAGAAATAGAAATTAACCAGTCTACAAAATGACATGTTGCAGCCACAGCTAGTTAGAAAATAAATTAACAAATAAATAACATGGGGAAAAAAATGCCACTTTGTTTTTACTGCCAGACTCAGAAAACTGTGTGACCCTCATTTTGTTTTTATTAAATATGACTACTTTTCTGCATGAAAATTACTTGTCAGGTATATGTTGTGTGCTGTTATTAATTTAGCATATTACTCATGGGACAGGGAAGCCCGCCATTGCTCACAGAGACATAAAGTCAAAGAACATCCTGGTTAAGAAGAATGGAACCGCTGTGATTGCTGATCTTGGTCTGGCTGTCAAACACGACTCTAATACCAACACCATTGACATCCCCATTAACCACAGAGTGGGCACAAAGAGGTTAGATCTTTTTTTTTTCTTCCATACATAAGGTCATTATGATTTGAGACATAATAAACAGAATAATTACTTATTATCTATAGTTTTGTTGTGTAGTCTTCTTTAAGTATCAAGAATGAACAATTCCGTGGAAGAGCTAGTCACTGAATTTGACAAAGTTTGTGTGGTTGATGGCTTTGAATATTTGAAAGATATATATTTTTTAGAGACAGTTAGCAAATATATTCTTAAACACACCTTGATTTTTACATTTAATCTCAAATATCCTATTTTAGTTATATCCTATTTTTTCCCCTAAATGTAAAAAAGAAAGAAAAAACTTGGTTGTTTTACATGCAAACCAGATGGTCTCTTCCTGTCTAAGTAGGAAGTTTTTGACCATAGCAAGTTGTAAAGTGGACCAGGCTCTATGCTGATGGTCTAAAGTCTGGATTTATGAGTGTATTGTGTAGCCAACTGTCTTTAAGTAAATAAAGACAAGGCTTTGGATTTGTGTACTCAAGACATCTTGGTGATAGAGAGTCTGTATCTTTGCATGTATGTGTGTCTGTGTATGTTTAGTATATGTGTCCCTCTGTTCCTCTCTGTAAACTCTGTATGCTCTTTCTGTCTCTGTATAAGACATGGCATTGTTTGCTTTCAGGTGTATGAAAACATCTTGATAAGGTTAATGTGTTTTTGTGGTGTAAGTACATGACTTTAATGTGAGTATGTTTGTTTCTGCAGGTACATGGCTCCTGAGCTCCTGGATGATTCCATAAACATGAGCAGCTTTGAGTCATTTAAGCGGGCTGATATCTATTCACTTGGCCTGGTGTTCTGGGAACTTGCTCGCAGATGTTCTGTCCAAGGTGCCTTACTAGTATATTTAAAGTCAAGTTTAATTAAACAAACAGTGTGATCTAATCCCAATAAATGCACACCAGCATTTAAATCACCTTACACCTTGTGTAAAGAAGGGTTTACATTTCCTTTATTGAAATGGCTTGCGCCAATATTTCTTCATAAAGATGTGAATATCCAAAAACAATAACAATGTTACAAATAACACTGTATCTGAAGACCGCTAAAGAGTGCATGACTCTGTTTACTGCTTGCCTGGTACCGGTCCATGAAGCTAACTTTAACGGGGAAAAAAATAATTCTAATAAACCCTCATTCGAGTCTGGAAGAGAAAGCATTGATGGGCTAATTTTCTTCTAATGTTTCTACTGTAGCTTATTTATCCACTCCATGTTGGGGCTTTTGAATTCCTTACCTACGGTAGGCTACATAAATTGTACACATTTAGGTATACTCATTTTTTCATTATTACTATTCTAACATTTTATAAATATTGCAAAGTCATCAAAACTGAATGCGAATTAGAATGTGAAAAATAAATCTAAATTATCGTGCATGATATTCTTTTAACTAAGCAACCCAATTTGTCTAGATCTGTAATATTATTTCACTTGTATATGAGCTCGTCTTAATGTTTTAAATGATATATTTTTAATTCTGTATTTTTATTATGCATTTTATAGTTTGTGCGAGTGCTCATAGTCTTGCAGTCGTGTGATTTAGTCAGCTTGTGTTGCTTGTAATATTCTCGCGCATGCGTCGTGGAGGCACACGCGGAAGACAATAACAAGTTGGATAAAGGTGTTATTTTGATTTTTTTTGGCGCACAAAAACTATTGTCGTCGCATCGTAAAATTATTGTAGAGCCACTGTGGTGAGATGGACTTTGTAACAACGTTTTAAGTGCCTTTTATGGGTCTTGGGAGTATAAATGTACTGAATGCCAATGGAGGCCTATCTGAATCAGCCATCAGCTTTCAACAAAAATATCTTCATTTGTGTTCCGAATATGAACGGAGGTCTTACGGGTGTCGAACGACATGAGGGTAAGTAATTAATGACAGAATTTTAATTTTTGTGTGAACTAACCCTTTAATAAACATTTTATTTGTGTAATTAACATATTTAAATTGTTATTAAAATGTTTAACAGAGCATTCAACAGCTCAAGCGCAGACAGAGCCTTAAGAAGGATGGCAGATTATCTATTCTAAAAATCGTTTAGGGCTGCTTGGATTCAACCCACTTTATTTTCCTCATTCGTTTAAAATAAAATTGCATTACATAATTTGTGTGTTATCCAAGCATTGATGGATTAATGTTTGAATTTGATGGTGGTAATTCAAAGTTTTTTTCCACTTTGTTATATTGGCTCGGGATTTCATTTTTGGGAAAAATAAACTGAATTTAGAAATGCTTTTGAAATGAAAAACTTTGCGTTTAATAAACAAAATATATTTCTGAAATGAAGACAGCATTTGGAGTGGAGTGCAAAATATTCCGTTCCCTGAGTCCACGGCCTTTGCTGTTATTGTGAGTGTACACAAATAAAAGTATACAGTTTATAGTGTATAATTATATCTTGCACTTATCTGTATGGCTAAAAATGACGGAGTATTGTGAGTTTTTTCCACTGTCATAAAGGAATAAATCCATCAAGAGACGCCGACGACTTTGTCGGCCATGGGTTAAAGAAAACGTAGCCTATTTAGTTTCATAGTTAGGCTATGTTTAAATATTATTATTATTATAATTTCATATGTTGATTATGAAAAGTGAGCAGCATGAGTAAGGCTACATAATCAGATGTGTATAGGCTATGTCTGGGGATTAAAAAAAGTTTTCCTATAAAGTCTTTCTTTAAAATTAATTTTGTTTTGTATAAATTTTATCTTAATTTTAATCAATGTTTCATAAACTAATTGGCTGGATTTAATAAACAATTAGGAAATACAGCAGTCAATATAATCGTGACATGGAGGCGTCAGCGACATTAATAGCATTGCATGTGAAAGATACTCGGTTACTTAACGTAACCTCGGTTCTCTCTAGAAGAGGGAACGAGTATTGCGTAAGTTCCTTACGCTACGGGAAAGTATTCTTTCTTCGAGATTTCTGAAAAACCCAAAATTATCCTTAATTTTGTAACATTGTCAACGCAGTGCGGCAGCCTGGCAGACCATAGCAGGCTATTCCAGCGTGCTATTGGCTGCTCTGCTGGCAACTGCAGCAGCCTATCGGTGAGCCCGCGTGACGTGGCGACCAATGAGGGCGCTTCGCGCCCACCTGGCTTCATTTGCCTACAGGTGGGGCGTGGCCACGTGTATATAAGCAGGGCTCACGGGCTGCATATTCGGTTTTCGTAGTTCTGAAGCGTAAAAGCCCGCGGGGCGCACGGCAAGGAACGCAATACTCGTTCCCTCTTCTAGAGAGAACCGATGTTACGTTAAGTAACCGAGTATCGTTCTCTTACGAGAGGTTCTCTCGTATTGCGTAAGTTCCTTACGCTACGGGAACATATTGTCAACGCCGTGCGCGCCTCGCATACAGCATATGTATCCCAGGGAACCGGGGAAAAAACACCGCTCGGGCAGGGTGGCCGGTAAAGGAAACGGGCCACCACATATACGGACACTTCATTTGAACTGACGGGTGGTTACAACAGGTGGTTACAACACCCTGTCCCATGAATGAGGGAACGGCACCTGCCGGTCTCCTTCAAATTCACCACACCTTGTCTCATGAATGAGGGAACGGCAACGCCAGTCGCCTTCAAATTCACAATATCTTGTTATATGAGTGAGGTAACGGCACCGCCGGTCACCTTCAAACTCACAACAGCTCGTCTCGTAAATGAGGGAACGGCACCGCCGGTCTCCTTCAAATTCACATGAGCCTAGTACCAAACTTACTACCAGTATGTGAGCTTTGTCTGCGCAGAATCACTGGGCAGAACCAACAGCCCTATTGAACTGATAACACTTTCGCCTGTAAGGCAGGAACTTCCAGATTGTAAAATATCACGAACGTAGACGGGGAGGCCCAGCCTGCCGCCATACAGATATCGTGGATGGAAATCCCTCTGGCCCAAGCCCACGAAGAGGCTATGCCTCTGGTGGAGTGTGCTCTGACACCTAGCGGGCACTGCAGGTGTTTGGAAGCGTATGCAGTTGCAATCGCGTCCACTATCCACCTGGACAGGGTCTGTTTCGAGGAGGCGAGACCTTTAGCGCGCCCTCCAAACGAAACAAATAGCTGCTCAGAACGCCTGAAGGCGGCGAAGCGTGTGACATAAACCCTCAATGCCCTGACAGGGCAGAGGATATTGCCACCGTCCCCCTCGTCGGATGCTGGCAGAGCCGAGAGGGAGATAATCTGCGCCCTGAAGGGAGTGCCGATCGCTTTGGGGACATAACCATGCCTCGGTCTGAGAATGACCTTAGAGTCATTAGGACCGAACTCCATACACGTCGGGCTCACTGAGAGCGCGTGTAGATCCCCCACGCGTTTCACTGAAACCAGAGCTATCAGGAACGCGGTTTTTAGCGAAAGGAACCTTGGTTCCACAGTCTCGAGCGGTTCAAAGGGATGAGCCTTCAGGGCCTCTAGGACCAAGGCCAGATCCCATATAGGAACCAAAGGGGGCCGCGGGGGATTCATCCGTCTGGCTCCTCTGAGGAAACGGATGATGAGCTCGTTCCTTCCTAGCGTGCTACCTAGCGTCGTCTGAGCGAACGCTGCTTTAGCCGCCACATACACTTTGAGCGTGGAAGGGGACCTGCCCAGTTCCAAAAGCTCTTGGAGGAAGGAGAGCACCCGCTGGACCCCACATTGCTGTGGGTCCAATCCCTTGGAAACACACCACTCAGTGAACACCGACCACTTAGAACTATATAACCGCCTCGTCGAGGGGGCTCTAGAGTGTGAAATCGTGTTCATAACCCCTTCGGGCAGGTCAACGGGTATCCGTTGGTCACCCATACATGCAGAGACCATCGCTCTGGATGGGGATGCCAAACTGACCCTCCTGCTTGAGAGAGGAGGTCTGCTCTCAGCGGAACTGGCCAGGGGGGTGAGTGCGACAGCTTCACCAGCTCTGGGTACCAAATCTGGTTCTCCCAGCGCGGCGCTATAAGGAGCACCGGGCGGCGCGTCTCCCTGATTTTCGCTATGACCTGGGGCAATAGGGAAATCGGCGGGAAAGCATACAGCGGGAGGCTGGGCCAAGGTTGGGACAGCGCATCCTCGCTTTTGGACAGAAACGTCGGGCAGCGGGCGTTCTCTTTTGTTGCAAAGAGGTCGAGCTCCGCTCTGCCGAATAGGCGCCATACCAGCTGGACTGTCTGGGGGTGCAGGGACCATTCTCCTGAGAGAATGAGGCCCCTGGACAGCTTGTCCGGGCCCACATTGAGGTGGCCCGGTATGTGCGCAGCTCTCAGCGAGCGCAGCGAGCTGTCTGCCCACACGAGCAGGCGTTCTGTCAGATTGCCCAGACACCTGGACCTGACACCGCCCTGCCGGTTCACGTAGGACACCACTGTGGTATTGTCCGACCGGACCAACACGTGGTGTCCTCGTGTAAGCGGGAGAAACTGCTTGAGCGCGTTCTCTACCGCTATCATCTCCAAACAGTTTATGTGTAGGAGTTTTTCCTCGCTCGACCAGAGGCCCGAGGCTGATCTGCCCTCGAAAACGGCGCCCCAACCCGTGGTGGAGGCGTCCGTCGAGATGACCTTGCGGTGTGAGATGGCTCCCATCGTCACTCCCCTCTGGTACCAGTCGGCTACTAACCAGGGCTCTAGGCTGAAACACAGCTCTGAGTCACTCTGATCCTGAAGCCTCCGGACGCCCAGGCTCTGTGAGGCACTCGGGCGTTTAACCAGCATTGCAGCGGGCGCATGCGCATTAAGCCCAGCTGGAGCACAGCTGCAGCTGAGGCCATACGTTCCAGCATCCTCTGAAAGAGCTTGAGAGGTGCGATTTTGCCCGGCCGGAAGTACTCAGCCATGCGCTGAACTTGGCGCGCGCGTTGGGGTGACAGGCGGGCTGACATTGCCACAGTGTCCAGATTCAAACCCAGAAATGAGGTTGATTGCGTGGGCACTAATGAGCTCTTGGTCCAATTGACCGTGAGCCCCAGGCTGTCCGGATGGCTGAGCAGCATTGCCCTGTGGGCGAGGAGCTCGGCCTCTGACTGCACCAGGATGAGCCAATCGTCCAGATAGTTCAACACTCGCATCCCTCGACTTCTCAGAGGAGCGAGGGCCGCGTCCATGCACTTCGTAAATGTACGGGGTGCTAGTGACAGGCCGAACGGAAGGACGGTGTATTGATAAGCCTGGCCGTCGAAGGCGAATCGTAAGAATGGCCTGTGACGTGGCGTTATCTTGATTTGAAAATATGCATCTTTCAAATCTAGGGAGATTAGCCAGTCTCTCGGGCGAGTATGCGCGAGGATCTGCTTGGTCGTGAGCATCTTGAACGATCTTCTCATAAGAGCTTTGTTCAGACGCCTCAGATCCAGAATCGGTCTGAGCGACCCATCCCTTTTTGGCACGAGAAAATACTGGCTGTAAAAGCCTGACTCGCTCATAGAATGGGGAACCGGTTCTATAGCCCCTTTGCACAGCAGCGTGGCTATTTCTGCTCGAAGTAGATGTGCTACTTCCTCGCTCACTCTCGTCTCTGTACGCGCACAGAAGCGCGGAGGGTGGCGAGCGAACTGCAGAGTGTAGCCGTGCTTCACTGTTTTCAGCACCCATTCTGATACACCTGGAATGGCTTCCCACGCTCTCGCGTGTGCCACACGGGATAGAACGGCCTCCGGGCTCAAAACGCCGCGCTTCGCTGTGGGCCAGCCGATCGCTCTCGATGGCTGGCCGCCTTACACACTGTATCTCTGCCGCTTCGAGCGGGGAGTGGCTTGTGTGTGTGGCCCTACACTCGTCGTTCCGGCCACCTTGGGCGGAGAACAAATGGTGTGTGGCGCGGCGCATGGCGCCGGGGGCAGAATGTTCGCGAAAATGTGTGAGCGCGTTTGAGCGGGCACAACTCTTACGCGTGGAACATGACCGGTTAAGAGTGGCTGTGTGACAGCGCGTGTGGTGATTAGGCGTGGGCGCAAATAAGCGGACACGTGACCTAACTCTAGCACTCGAGCGGCCGGTGGCCGCTTTATGTGAGTGAGAGACACGGGATTTGTGGTGCTTGGGTGCAGGGGTGAACACAAAAGTGGGCACGTTTACTGCATTTGAAAACACATACGGCGTGAGCCGTGCAACCAGAAATAAAAGCAACTTCGTGATTTCTCTGGTTCGTCGTAAAACGGCGGTTGTAGACAGGCGAGAGGGCAGTTTTGCCGGCTCGTTGGCTGCGTGAGAGCCATCTGCAGCAGCCACAGGAGTGGGGGCTGACAGGAAGAAGAGTTTTGACGGTGGTCCGGCCACGGCGGGACTTAACCGTCACTTCCCCCTTCTGCTAGGAGGACTTTGGAGGGGCTTCAGTTGGAAACAGGCGAGAGGGCGAGTCCGCCGGCTCGTAGGCTGCGTGGAAAACATCTGCAGTAGCCACAGGAGTGGGGACTGACAGGAAAACAGAGTTTTAACGGTGGTCCGGCCGCAGCGGGACTTAACCGTCTATTCTCTCCTTATGTATAGACGCCCAAAAATACTCGAGCGCCACGTGGTGGAAGTTAGCTTTCTGTATGTAAGAAAAGCTGGCCGCGAGCCCGGGGAAGCGGACAGTAAACATTTTTATCTGCCGCGAGAGCTGGGCTCGAACTCGGGTCTCCGGCGTTTCAGCCGCTGATTTTGCCGCTGTGCTACCGGGAGGGACACAATAGCGTTCAGTTAGCGCGAGCATACGGCAGTACGTCCTCGTGCTTGTTGGCAGTCGTGCGTGCATAAAAGACAGGCTCGTTACTGCAATAGTAATATTTCCAGCCGCCTGAACTGGAGAGGGGGCTGAGAAATGCTAGAGAAAGGCGGTTCGTCCGGCCACAGCGGGACGAAAACACCCTCTGTTAATTTTCCGGTGAGTGCGGCGCGCACACGCGCGCTGGACATGCTCGTGACCGTGCGCACTCTCATTCCTTGTGAACGGCGCAATCTGCGCGGTCCAACAGGGGGGAGTGCGGGTTCGTTGGAGAGCATATGTCTCGGGTCATGATATGTCATGATATGTCTCATGACGGCGTTTGTTCGCTGGCGTGCGTGTCTTAACAGGCTCGTGTACAGCAATATGAACAATTCCAGTCGCCTGAACTCATGAGGGGACTGAGAAATGTGCGCGAGGGTGGAACAGCTCTCTTGTAACGTAAAGAGAGCTGCAGGACCGTCCGTTTCTGCCATCCCTTGTATGTAAGCGGCGCATTAGCGCGGCATGAACAGAGGGGGGAGGAGGCTCGCTCCGAGACCGTTCATTTCTACCATCCCTTGCAAGCGGCGCGGTGGCGCGGCTTGAACAGAGGGGGAAGAGGCTCGCTCCGAGACCGTTCATTTCTACCATCCCTCGCAAGCGGCGCGGTGGCGCGGCTTGAACAGAGGGGGAGGAGGCTCGCTCCGAGACCGTTCATTCCTACCATCCCTTGTAAGCGGCGCGGCTTGAACAGAGGGGGAGGAGGCTCGCTCCGAGACCGTTCATTTCAACCATCCCTTATAAGCGGCGCGGTGGCGCGGCTTGAACAGAGGGGGGGAACAGCGGAGTGATGTCATCATAAAACTGCTCGAGTCGAGCCCGCAGGGTCGACATAGAGAGTTCCTCGCACTCGGGGCAATCGCCCGCGAGGAGTGCGGCGGCGGCGTGGTCACGGCCCAGACAGAGAGCGCAGACACATGGCGGTCTCTGGTGCTGAGCTGCACGTGGCACGAGCCGCAGGTGGAACGAGGCGTTTTGATAAAAACGCTCGTGCTCTTTTATGAAACGTGTGACGCAACGGCGAGAACACGTGCAATGAAAGGATATAATGCTGCCGGATAGCAGAGCAGGCACGGATGGCTGAAGGTGGCGCGATGCTGCCGGCTTCTTCAGGCGCTGTCCTCTGCTTGCTCGTCTGCACGATCACGGCGGCGGGTTCCAGATCCAGCGATGCGAAGGGCTTCGCTGAAGAAAAGAAAATCGAATATGCAGCCCGTGAGCCCTGCTTATATACACGTGGCCACGCCCCACCTGTAGGCAAATGAAGCCAGGTGGTCATTGGTCGCCACGTCACGCGGGCTCACCGATAGGCTGCTGCAGTTGCCAGCAGAGCAGCCAATAGCACGCTGGAATAGCCTGCTATGGTCTGCCAGGCTGCCGCACTGCGTTGACAATGTTACAAAATTAAGGATAATTTTGGGTTTTTCAGAAATCTCGAAGAAAGAATACTTTCCCGTAGCGTAAGGAACTTACGCAATACGAGAGAACCTCTCGTAAGAGAACTGGAGTGTGTCTCACAGACATGAGAAATATGTCGTTTGAAATGTCTACTTTTAAACGAAACAATTCAAAATGAAAAGAAATAGGCTACTCTCTGATCATGTAATAAAATGTGCATTTCTCTCTTGGCGCATCCACTACTGCGGAGATGGTGAGTCAGCACGTCAGCCGACATGACACAGAAAACTCTAGAGTTTATTAATAAACAATTAAAATGTCTCCTTACCAGTGCTTGAAGTGGAAAAAATAAAGTGCCGGTACTCACCAGAGGTGGCGGGGCTTTGTTGGGGGCGTGGTTATGGGGGGATTGTTTAGTCAATAATCCGTCCGTATTTTAAAGCTCTTTCTAACATGTTCTCAGCCTTAGAACTAACATATAGTTCTTGTTACAATAAGGGTTTATTTACAAAGCAAGACCATTGACGGCACCTCATTAGGCTACCATGCAGGCCAATGTTCACTTTTGTCTTTCTTTTTTCTAATCAAATAGCAACACAGTTAGAAACTATGGCTGGATCATTCCTGGTATGCGGTAACATTTTGGCTTCATAAATGTTTGAAAAAAATACATGATTTTCATGTTTTTAGCATTCTACCAAAATGGTGACATGTTTAACTAGTCGGACTACATATTGGTCAAGCTCAGGGACTAAAAAAATTATAATTATGGGTAGATTCATTGTTCATGGGCCGTGAAGGTGTTCCACCCTGTTAGGGACATATACATAGTTATCAAAAAATGTTAAACAATAACAAGTTTTTCTTGAATAGCACATGTCACTTATGCCATCATGGTATTTTTTTAAATTCTTGAAACAATAACAAAACTATTATTGATGAATAGAATGTCTTGATTATTAAGAACAGGTACTTTTTGTACCCATTTTTGCCAACAGGACGGTAAATAATAAAAAAATGTGTTCAAAAACATATATTGTATATGCTGTTAATGATCCTCACCTCCCAAAATAAAACATAAGTATGCAAAACATTTAACGTTGCTGTTTACCTACATTTATAATTTAAGCCATTTCTTATGTGACTCATTTTATAGAAAATATGAGTAAGTAAATCATAAAGACAGAAAAGTCACTGTATAACAGGAAGGACCCAGCTACAACATGCGGCTGTTGTCATCGTTAGAAGTGGTGCCACTCTCGTCCTCGTCACCACTTGTGACCGCGACCGCGGCACAAGTGCTTTGTATTTTAACCATAGATTTTAAACGAGCAGCTATGGTTGCGCGTTTCACACACCCTCTCCAGACCACTTTGAGTTGTTGACACTGACAGCGGCAAAAGCGACACATGCGCTTTTCACTTGTAAAACTCAAGGGTGTATGGGTAATGTAGTCTCTGCTTGCAAATGAGCGTACCGGTATGCTAAAAGCACGTTCTGGGCGCACGGAGAGGTGGCGGTACGCTCAAGAGCTATATTTGGAAGTGGCGGTACTGAGTACCGGCGCGTACCGGCCCACTTAAAGCACTGCTCCTTACTATTTTTGACACATTCATAATCAATACTTTTGCCGGTTCTTTGTGGCAAGCTTAATTTGTGCGCCTGAGTGGGGATAATAATAGCCTATTATATCGGTATCCTACTCATTACTATAATATATTCATATATTACGTACGCTCGGGTTTAGAATTATCTCATATTTATGTAATTAAATTAATAAAAGTGCTTAGTCAATGAATGGCTTAAATGAACAACTACTATTATATAAAAAAACTTTAGTCGGGGACAGCCCTACATTCTGGGATGAGCGAGCAGCGCTGAGCAGAATGAGCAAGCTCGAGTAATAGGTCACTATTAGATTTTGGATAGCTAGCTTGGCTTGTATGTTTGGTGCAGAATGGGTGTGTTAGGGGGGGCCCAACCTCATATGCGCCCCTGGTTATTATCCTACTATCATGTAGGATATGCTGTGACTGGTATCATGTGCGTTTCTATGCTAGGCTTCCATTAAAAAGAGGTGCAATACTCCAGATTTCTAAAAAACAAACGTTTAATCCAGTTGATATAGACTAAATACAATCTTGGGATACTTTTTGATGCACAATAAGTTACAAAGATGCTCAATAAGTTGCAAACAGAATACAGTGACATTAAAACTCACTGTATTCTGTTTGTAACGTATTGTGCATCTTTAAGACGCCATTTTAATCATCAGTCTAAGTAACTGTTATTTACCACATTGTGTCACTCAATGTATAGCCTATCGATAAGAAATATGATTTATAGCCTATAAAAAGCAGAGAGCCACTCATTCCGCTCAGGGCCGCTATCACCCAGAATGCCCTTTGGAACATGCATGGTTCAAAAATATGTGAAATAAGTAAGGCTGCCCTTGACCTAAGTTTTTTTTATATAGTTGTTCATTTAAGCCATTTTTTTATTACAATTAATTTAATTACATAAATATAGGCTACTGGAAACTAACTGAACCTTTGTTCAGTTTGATCCGGAACGAGACTACCTCTTTTTCTAGTTTGAATAATAAATAACTTCTGTCCCTTTAAGACCTGACACACGCATGGATCCCACTGTTCCTGTGAGCTGGTTACAACTGTGTTTACGTTAAAACTCACCAAGATGGGCATTGAGACATTTTTGAGTGTATTTGACCATTAATAAGCTGGAAAAAGGAGCTAATTTTTGCACTTGTATGTCAGAGGCGGCTTTATTATGGTATGTGTGTTTGCGCTTCAGATGCGAGCGTGAAATCTGTGGGAATTAGTAGAATTAACGTTATATGCAACCCCGAGCGAAATTCAGACCGGTCACAATAATACTAACAAAAGTCCAGCAGAACACCCGTTCGCAATGTTCAGAGGATTAAACGGACTGAATGAGAGGAGGCGGGTGCGTGTCAACTCGTGAGGAGAGGAGAGCGCAGCTGATATCGATACTGTAGAAAATGAGTATTGTATCGTTTCAGATATTTCGGTATCGACACATAGCGAAATATCGATATTTTTGACAACACTAGTAGGCATACACACAGGCTTGAAGACTCGTTCTCTCTCCCCTACAGTGCAATTCGGCTTGGTATACATCCGCGCTAAAATATCAAGGTGAAAGTCATCATAGTTTGCGTAGTATAGACCCAGCTCCAGACCCAACTTTGAGAATAGATTAACGGTAATATTTTTAACGTACGCAGTACGTTAACGCCGATAACGGCCCACCACTAATATATATACACTCACCTAAAGGATTATTAGGAACACCTGTTCAATTTCTCATTAATGCAATTATCTAATCAACCAATCACATGGCAGTTGCTTCAATGCATTTAGGGGTGTGGTCCTGGTCAAGACAATCTCCTGGACTCCAAGCTGAATGTCAGAATGGGAAAGAAAGGTGATTTAAGCAATTTTGAGCGTGGCATGGTTGTTGGTGCCAGACGGGCCGGTCTGAGTATTTCACAATCTGCTCAGTTACTGGGATTTTCACGCACAACAATTTCTAGGGTTTACAAAGAATGGTGTGAAAAGGGAAAAACATCCAGTATGCGGCAGTCCTGTGGGCGAAAATGCCTTGTTGATGCTAGAGGTCAGAGGAGAATGGGCCGACTGATTCAAGCTGATAGAAGAGCAACTTTGACTGAAATAACCACTCGTTACAACCGAGGTATGCAGCAAAGCATTTGTGAAGCCACAACACATACAACCTTGAGGCGGATGGGCTACAACAGCAGAAGACCCCACCGGGTACCACTCATCTCCACTACAAATAGGAAAAAGAGGCTACAATTTGCACAACCAAAATTGGACAGTTGAAGACTGGAAAAAGGTTGCCTGGTCTGATGAGTCTCGATTTCTGTTGAGACATTCAGATGGTAGAGTGAGAATTTGGCGTAAACAGAATGAGAACATGGATCCATCATGCCTTGTTACCACAGTGCAGGCTGGTGGTGGTGGTGGTGTAATGGTGTGGGGGATGTTTTCTTGGCACACTTTAGGCCCCTTAGTGCCAATTGGGCATCGTTTAAATGCCACGGCCTACCTGAGCATTGTTTCTGACCATGTCCATCCCTTTATGACCCCCATGTACCTATCCTCTGATGGCTACTTCCAGCAGGATAATGCACCATGTCACAAAGCTTGAATCATTTCAAATTGGTTTCTTGAACATGACAATGAGTTCACTGTACTAAAGTGGCCCCCACAGTCACCAGATCTCAACCCAATAAAGCATCTTTGGGATGTGGTGGAACGGGAGCTTCGTGCCCTGGATGTGCATCCCACAAATCTCCATCAACTGCAAGATGCTATCCTATCAATATGGGCCAACATTTCTAAAGAATGCTTTCAGCACCTTGTTGAATCAATGCCACATAGAATTAAGGCAGTTCTGAAGGCGAAATGGGGTCAAACACAGTATTAGTATGGTGTTCCTAATAATCCTTTAGGTGAGTGTGTATATATATATATATATATATATATATATATATATATATATATATATATATATATATATATATATATATATATATATATAATGATGTTTCACAACCGCATCCAAACTTTTAGAATAATTTAGATTTTTCATCAGTACTTATTGTAAATAATTAATCATGAATGCTTTGTGCTCTGCAGGGATTCATGAAGATTTCCAGTTGCCTTATTATGACCAGGTGCAATCAGACCCATCAGTGGATGATATGAGGAAGGTGGTGTGTGAACAAAAACTCCGACCTAACATTCCCAACCAGTGGCAGAGCTGTGAGGTTTGTGTGATAAACCTACAATTTATGTGACATTTAATTTGACAATATGTAGTATTCACTCATTTGAAGAAGCAGTTAACATGGATTTAGTTGGGTGGGGTCCCCCTCGGTTGAAATCCCATTCCGGGGGGGATTTGCTTAAAACCGCTCTATTGCTGGCACTAGCCTCGGTTAAGCGAGTTGGAGAATTGCAGGCACTTTCTGTTAGCGCATCCTGCCTCGAGTTTGGACCGAATTACTGTAAGGCATGGTTATGTGCCTAAAGTGCTCTTCACTCTGTTTAGAGCACAGGTAATAACCTCTTCCCGACTCGACAGACGAGCAGTTGTTACACTTGCTGTGCCCGATTCGGTATAGTGAGTGCTCCAGCCACTTCGGTCTCTCCAAGCAGTTTTTTTTTTTTTACTTTTAATGTCCAACACCCCACGAAGCGGAGGCCACTAAAACATGACCTTTGTGTCTGAAAAGGTAAAAAGAAACAATGCTAGGGCTGGGTAAAAAATATTGGTTTCTCGATTTTAATCGATTCTCATTTTTATGAACTGATATCGATTCTGATTCTGATATAAATCCCAAGAACCAATCTTTTGGTCTATGCTGTTTTCAGTTGATGAATGAACAGAGCATTGTAGCGTGCCTCCCATCCAATAAACCACAATAAGCTTTGTTACTTTTTACGGTGACGCATTGCTGCCACATACATATAATTTTTTCCACTCTTCTTTTCTTCCATGTTTGAAAAGTAGAAGCAAGCTCAGCGTAAAATAGCCATAGCATGAAATTTTTTTAATTTATTGATGTAGCCTACAGTTCTTAACAGAAAGCCATAGGTAACAGGTGCTATTGACCGCTCATGATTAGCCTCAGTGGCGTAACTTTAACCTAGTAATATATATTCAAGAAATTTATTAAAAACAGAAAGGCGCTAGTTTCAGCCTTACTCAAAGGCCACGGAAACATGGCCAGTGGGTTCGTTACGCAGAATACGCACGTCAATCCATTCCCGGCGTTCTTGGTTTACTTCTTGTTTATTAAATATACATGCAAGTAGTTTATGAAACGTTGATCAAAAGTAAAATACAATTTATAGAAAACGAAATTCACTTTAAAGAAAGATCTTTCTGCAAAACAGAACAAAAAAACCCCCACTCCATGTCTCCACACACATTGCGCGTCTTACTCATGCTGCTCACTTTTTATAATAACATATGAAATAAAAAAAATAATATAATAGGCTAATATTTAAACATAGCCTAACTATAACTATGAAACTAAATAGGCTACGTTTTCTTTAACCCTCTGTCCGATGAAAGCGCCAGCGCTTTTTTTCCTTTATGACAGTGGAAACAACTCACAATACTCAGTCATTTTTAGCCATACAGATAAGTTCAAGACATAATTATAAACTATAAACTGTCTACTTTTATTTGTGTAAACTCACAATAACAACAGAGGCCGTGGATTCAGGGAACAGATTATTTTGCATGCACTCCAAACTCTGTCTTCATTTTTTTTTTAAATATTTTGTTTATTAAACTCAAAGTTTTTAATTTCAAAAGCATTTCTAAATTTAGTTCATATTTCCAAAACAATTTTTTTTTCTATAAATTGTATATTTTTTTTTAGTTGAAAGGTTTTTTCAACTAATTGCCTGTATATTTAATAAATAAGAAGCATACCAAGAACACCGGGAATGGATTGATGTGCGTAACGAACCCACTGGTCATGTTTCCGCTGCCTTTGAGTAAGGCTGAAACTATAGTCTTTCTGTTATTAATACATTTCTTGAATATGTCTTAATTACAGTAGGCCTATCCGCTTGTTAAGTCGTGACTGGGTCCAAGCCTCAACTCGTTTCACTTGAGAATGCCATCGAAGGCCGTTTATGAGCGCTATTTATTCATATTAAAAATCAAACATTTAAAAAAGTTAAATATTTTAAATACTTACAGTCTTCACAACTCTGTCTCTCACAGTCTCACAGTCTCTGTGCTCACAGCGTCACAGACATTAATATTTCATCACTGTCTGGCCATCTGGAATTTTGGTATGGAGATAAAGGTTATGATTATATATTTTTTGTAGTATTACACCACATTGTGTGTGTATATTAGCACCGTTTGTTATTTTTCTTGTGGTATGAGATAGAGCGTTTGTAATTGAACCTTTACTAGGTTAAATTACGCCACTGAGGCTAATCATGAGCGGTCATGAGCGGCTACTGATACAGGCAGTGGAAGAGCCTATTTTACGCTGAGCTTGCATCTGCTTTTCAAACATGGAAGTGTGACGAAGGCACATCGGCTATATGAATTCTCTAATGTGGATACGGGCATATTTTGAACACATCACTGTACAACACATCCTTAAAAGGAGAAAATATATGTTGTTTTAACAAGAAAAAAAAGATCTTGTTATTACAAGAAAATTATGTTGTTTTAACGACATAAGATCTCGTTATTACGAGAAAATTATGTCGTTTTTACGACATAACATCTCATTATTACGAGAAAAGATGTCGTTAAAACGACATCACATCTCGTTATTACGACATAATTGAGTGGAGAAAATATATATATATATGTGGCAGCAATGCGTCACTGTAACTTTTGATATAAAACAAAGGTTTAGATTTCAAATTCTGAAAATTTTATTGCGAAATTCAAACATTAAATACAGTTTGACTCTTTAATGTGCGTGACAGATCGGTTTTGCCGCCTCAGATCAAGTGAAGCGGCAGTGAGAAATACACATGAACCGACAATCTCTTCAGATTTACTACAAGTTATAGCATGAATTAAACATGAATTAACATTAGAAAGTATGTTGAAAGATACAGTTCAACTTACTGAAATCTGTATCATGTCTCATGAATGCGTAAGTTGGCAGCCCTGTTGGCATAGTTGGCATTTTCCTCTGCTTTTTCTTCTTCATTTTTTCAGCTCCCGACAGATACCTTTTGGATGCCATTTATTATAATAACGATAGAGAGATTAAATAATCTATAATTTAATTTATTAATTTAATATCTCTACCTTTATTCAATTAATTCAAAATAACTTCACATTTTGATGTTAAACGAGACTTAATGATGTTATGAGAGATACTATGCTAAGAGGCAATATCCAAATCAGTGAAGTTGCTATTACCACATGAGAATATTGGGAACTTTATTTTTGACAGAACACATTTTCTGTCATGCAAAATGCTTAAGCGTTAATAAAGAGTTAAACGCGCCATTAAAATATATATTTTTCTGTATTTATAGAACGTGAGCATTTTGGAGAAAATGTGGTGGAATCATATGAATACCGTGATAATTATGTAACTGGGGCGGTATGAATATATTATGCAAATTAGTTAACAAGTTAACAAGTTTCAATTTTTTTCTGCTTTTATTTATACTGTTGTTTTGCATTTATTATAATTTTCTCTAATTTGTCATTATGAATTATACAGAGCTATCCTTATTATTTAATGTTATGGGGAATTTATTTTTCCCAGTTTTTGTGATTGTAATTTTTGTAATGTTTAATGAGGACCATGCAATGCGTGCCTTTCGCCAACATTGTTCTGTACTTGCTTTAAGCACAGACATTAAGTCAGTAATCGTACTGATAGTCAGATTTACATCACACTAGTTCGTTCTTCAATTTCTATTGAAGAGTGTCGGGGTCTTAAGTTTCCCGGACACAGAAAAACATTTCTTACTGTTTAGAGTTTTAGAGCATGTAGCAAGATCGAATTGTTAAAGGGACTTTATTTGTAATCAGAGAACGTCTCGGTTACGGATGTAACCCTCGTTCCCTGAGGAGGGAACGGAGACGTAACGTTAGTGACTAACGAATGGGGGTTTCGCTTAGAAGCCTATCAACTTCGAGTTTAGAGAAAACGCCCAATGGCGTGCCAATGCCATGGGCATGCGGAATTTGCATACGTAACTCCGCCTCACTGCGTGAGTATATAAGGAAGTACGAGGCAATATCGCATTATGTTACCTGCTTGAGGAGCCAAGACTGAACTCCTGCGTTCCAGGTAGCACAGCTGATGTGGCAAGGGGACGTTACGTCTCCGTTCCCTCCTCAGGGAACGAGGGTTACATCCGTAACCGAGACGTTCCCTTTCGTTCAGTCACTACGACGTAACGTTAGTGACTAACGAATGGGGGTCCCAATATAATCCCGCCACTCAGCTGTCTTCCAGCGCCCTGCGTAAGTGTGAGTACCCTGTTGTAAGACTAGTATGGACGAAGGACTCCCACTTAACACAGGAATACCAAGGTACACTGGGAAGCATATCCCAGTGAGGGAATGCCAAAAATGCCTACCCGTGGGGAGGACTTAAGAGACACATATGACCTGCTGAGGGCTGCATATGGAAGATCTCTAGGGTACCAGCCGAAGGTGGATTTTTAACCCTAGGGTTGGCGTGGACACGCCAAGGGAAGAAACCCGCTCACTGCGGAGACTTATGGTGAAATACACATGTGGGGGTCGCCGGAGGGAACCATGCACATGGGGCACCTGGCCGGACATGAGGGTCTGGGCTCGAAAGGGCAGACTGAACTGATGTCGGCGTCGACAGTGCTGGAGGAGCTCAGGGCTCTCTGGGAGCTCACCTGAGGAAATATCGCACGTATCCAGTCCGTGGAGTGGAGTGGCGAGCAAGTGAAGACACCTGAGCCTGGCCCATCACCGGCCCCTCGGGGGGGCGAGTGCATAGTCGGACACTGGCTCCACTCGGAGATTGTAGAATCTGGCGAATGTGTTGGGTGTCGCCCAGCCTGCAGCTCTACAGATGTCTGCTAGCGAGGCGCCATGCGCTAGAGCCCAAGAGGAGGCCACACTCCGGGTGGAGTGTGCCTTCACACCAAGGGGACATGGTCGGCCTTGCTGCTGGTAAGCCAAAGCAATGGTGTCCACTATCCACTGAGACAGCCTTTGCTTTGAGAGAGCACTTCCCTTCCGCTCTCCACCATAACAGACAAAGAGCTGGTCTGAGGTCCTGAAACACTGCGTCATGTCTACGTAGGCGCGGAGGGCGCGTACTGGACAGAGCAATGCCAAGGCTGGGTCTGCCTCCTCCAAAGGCAGCGCTTGCAGGTTCACCACCTGGTCCTTAAACGGAGTGGTGGGAACCTTGGGCACATATCCAGGCCGGGGTCTCAGGATCACGTGAGAGTTAGCCGGCCCGAATTCCAGGCACGCTTCGTCAACCGAAAATGCTTGCAGGTCCCCGACCCTCTTAACTGAGGCCAATGCGGTCAGCAGAGCCGTCTTCATAGACAGGAACTTAATATCAACCGACCGCAAAGGCTCAAAGAGAGGTCTCTGCAGAGCAGTTAACACTACTGCGAGGTCCCAAGAGGGTACGAGAGGGGAGCGAGGAGGATTCAGTCTCCTGGCTCCCCTCAGGAACCTGATGACCAGGTCGTGCTGACTTACCTTTTTGTTCTCCAAGAGATCGTGGTGGGCAGATATTGCAGCCACATATACTTTGAGGGTGGAGGGAGACAGCCTTCGCTCCAGCCCCTCTTGGAGAAACTCAAGCACGGACCCGATCGGGCATTTCCAGGGGTCTTCTTGGCGGGAAGAGCACCAGGTGACGAAGAGGTTCCACTTCAACGCATAGGCATGCCGAGTGGACTCTGCCCTAGCGGAAGTGATGGTGGCGACCACCGTAGGTGGTAGGCCACTCAAACCTGCCGCGTCCCGTCTAGGAGCCACACGTGGAGGCTCCAGAGGTCGGGACGTGGGTGCCAAAGGGTGCCCCGTCTCTGAGTAAGGAGGTCCGGTCTCAGAGGAATAGGCCAGGGAGGGGCTGTCGCAAGGAGTACGAGTTCGGGGAACCAGGTCCGGCCGTGCCAGTACGGGGCGACCAAAAGGACCTGCTCCTTGTCCTCCCTGATCTTGCACAGGAGCTGTGCGAGTAGGCTCACTGGGGGGAACGCATATTTGCGTAGGCCCCGCGGCCAGCTGTGCGCCAGTGCATCCGTGCCGAGCGTGCCCTCGGTCAGGGAATAATACAGGCTGCAGTGGGAAGAGTCGAGGGAGACAAACAGATCTACCTGTGCGTCGCCGAACTGTTCCCAAATCAGCTGAACCGTCTGGGGATGGAGTCTCCATTCTCCCGGGAGAGGCTGAAACCGCGAGAGCTCGTCGGCTGCGTGGTTCAGGACTCCCGGAATATGGACAGCACGAAGGGACCTCAGGCGCTTCTGACTCCATAGAATGAGATGGCGGGCGAGTTGAGACATACGGCGGGAGCGTAGACCGCCCTGGTGGTTGATGTACGCTACTACGGCTGTGTTGTCTGTCCGGACAAGTACATGTTGGTCCTTCAGCAGCGCTCGGAAGCGGTGCAGGGCGAAACGTACTGCCAGCAACTCGAGGCAATTGACATGCAGGAGGCGCTGGGGTCCTGTCCAGGAGCCCGCGGCTGCTTGTCCATTGCACATGGCACCCCAGCCCGTGGCAGAGGCATCCGTCGATACGACAACATGCCTGGACACTCGTTCTAAGGGCACACCGGCCCGGAGAAAAACTGAGGTTCGACCACGGGGTGAGCGTCTGTAGGCAGGCCCGAGTCACTTGGATCCGGAGCGTGCCAGACTGCCATGCCCATCTCGGGACTCGATCGCGAAGCCAGTGCTGAAGCGGTCTCATATGAAGCAATCCGAGCGGCGTTACCGCGGCTGCAGATGCCATATGCCCCAGGAGCCTCTGAAATAGTTTCAGTGGAACCGCACTCTTGCTCTCGATTTGACGGAGGCAAGTCAGCAGAGACTGCGCGTGCTCGCTCGAAAGCTGCGCGTACATGGCGACCGAGTCGATCTCCATACAGAGAAAAGAGATCCTCTGCACGGGGCAAAGTTTGCTCTTTTCGCAGTTGACCCGAAGGCCCAGACGGGCTAAGTGGTGGAGAACCAGATCTCTGTGTCTGCAAACCTGCTCTCGAGAGTGGCCCAGTATGAGCCAGTCGTCGAGGTAGTTCAGGATGCGGACCCCGTGCTGCCGAAGGGGCGCAAGGGCTGCCTCGGCGATCTTCGTGAAGACGCGAGGGGACAGAGATAGCCCGAATGGGAGAACCGCGTACTGGTATGCCCGCCCCTCGAAAGCAAACCGTAGGAACGGTCTGTGTCGAGGAAGGATGGAGACATGGAAGTAGGCGTCCTTCAGGTCGATCGCTGCAAACCAATCGAGAGGACGAACGCATTCGAAAAGGCGTTTCGCAGTCAACATCTTGAACGGAAGCCGGTGAAGGGATCGGTTCAAGATGCGAAGGTCCAGGATTGGCCGTAACCCACCGGTTTTCTTGGGTACAATGAAGTAGGGGCTGTAGAACCCCGACCTCATTTCGGCTGGAGGGACAGGCTCGATCGCACCCTTCGCCAGTAGAGTGGCAATCTCCGCACGCATGACGGGGGCATGGGCCCCGGTCACGGTATAGCGGACTCCCCTGTAACGGGGAGGAGCCTGCGCGAACTGAATCGCGTAGCCGAGCCTGACGGTCCGGGCAACCCAGCGGGACAGCCCCGGAAGCTGAAGCCAGGCTTCCAGAGACTGCACCAACGGGGTCATACGGACGGCAGACGTACCCTGGGTGGGGCAGCGAGGCAGCGTTACCGGCCCGGACAGGGGAGGCTGTTGGGCGTCCCGGGGTCGGGGCACGGTTAACGGCTGCGCCCTGACAGAGGAGACCAGGGAAGGACTTGCGTTCCACTGGGGTCTGCTCTGCCAGGGGGCTGGCGACAGAGAGGGACGAGAGTGGCGAGACCCGAGGGTGGCGCGCACTGCCATCACCGATCTCTGGGGGCTCAGGGATGGGGTTGTCAGTTCTTTCTTTAACCACATTAGGGTGCTGCTGACCCGGGGGCCAGCAGCTGAACAAAAGATTCTCCCCCGGCCCTCCACCGGGGGAAGGAGCGGCCCTGCCGCCGTCTCCTGGAAAGAACTGCCCATCCCTGAGCCGTCCGCATCAGGAGCGCCGCTTAGCCTGGCGTTTCTTCGCGGGCTGCGGGGCTGGAGCGGACTGGGACGCCTTCCTGCGGCTGCCTCTGCGCGGTAGAGGTAGAGGGAGCCGCAGGAGGGCGCCCTCGGCGGCGAGCGGGCTGAGGCACCTTCGCGGGTGGTTGGGTGGAGGCAGCAGCTGACCGCCGGGGCAGGATATGTTTTATTGCCTCAGTCTGCTTCTGAGCGGCCGAGAACTGTTGGGCGAAGCTCTCGACCGCTCCGCCGAATAGCCCATCCTGTGATATGGGGGCGTTGAGGAAACGGGTTCGCTCAGCGTCACGCATATCAGACAGGTTGAGCCATAGGTGTCTCTCCTGGACCACATTTGTGGACATCACCTGACCCAGGGAGCGTGCGGTCACCTTCGTCGCCCGGAGAGCGAGGTCGGTGGCGGCACGCAACTCATTGCTGAGTCCTGGATCAGCCCCTCTCTCGTGCATATCACACAGCAACTTGGCTTGGTAAGCCTGAAGAGTTGCCATGGTATGCAGAGAAGCGGCGGCCTGCCCCGCAGCTCTATAGGACTTCGCCACCAGGGATGACGAAAACCTACAGGCTTTGGAGGGGTGCTTTGGATCACCACGCCAGGACGAAGCGCTCTGTGGACACAGTTGCATCGCAACAGAACGTTCGACTGGGGGGACCCCAGTGTACCCATGAGCCGCGGCTCCATCGAGGGAGGTGAAGGCGGAGGAGTTCGCCAAACGTTCACGGGAAGACAACGGGGACTTCCAGGAACGCGCGACCTCTTCATGCACCTCGGGGAAGAAAGGTATTGGAGGAGTGGCCGGACGGGTGTCCGGACGCGCCGCCCCCAAAAACCAATCATCCAACCGCGAACGCTCGGGCTGAAGCGGAGGGTTCCACTCCAGTCCAAGCGCTGCGGCGGCCCGAGACAGCATGGCTGTCAATTCTGGGTCCGACTCGGGCAATGCTGGCGCACCCGAAGGTGGCAGCACAGCCGAATCATCATCCTCAGATGACTCCAGCCCACCTTGTGATGTGGCGATAGACATCACTTCCTCTTCCGCCGTGCCAAACGCCACAGTCGGGACAGCAGGAGCTGGCCCCGATGTAGACGCCTGAGCACGGACCGGGTCAGGTGCATGAGAGGGGGGTGTGGGCCGAGGAACTAGCGTCGGAGCTTTGTTCCACACCGTCACCCTCAGATCACCCTGGTCACCAGCCAAAGTGCCGCCTCCAGAGGAGACCGCAGATTGGGGGGTGGCGGAGGGGACTCTCGTTCCGGCATCAGCACGGAATTCACGGAGTCTAGATCGAAGCACCGAGATGGCCAGGTTCCCGCAGAGGGAACATGAGTCATCCACAAGCGCTGCCTGAGCGTGCTGAAAGCCCAAACACGTCACGCAGCGCTCGTGCCCGTCAAAAGAGAAAAGCGATCTACCGCACCCAGAAGTGCACGGACGAAACATCCTGAAAAGGACGTGTCACGTGCAAGCTCTTTTGTGAGAGGAAACTTTGCAGTCGATGCCGAAGCGCCCAGGGAAACACACACCAGCTGTCAGGCGGACCACTGCACAGATCAGCAGGCAGGAAGTATGCGATCACTGGAACGCGCCGTCACACCAACACCGACTGGAAAGCTGCTCGTCTCGAAGAAGCTGACAGAGTCTCAGAAGGCTGTAGGAGTGAAGAGGTAGGTACTCTTGGCTCCGAAAGCAGAAACATAATGCGAAATTGCCTCGTACTTCCTTATATACTCACGCAGTGAGGCGGAGTTACGTATGCAAATTCCGCATGCCCATGGCATTGGCACGCCATTGGGCGTTTTCTCTAAACTCGAAGTTGATAGGCTTCTAAGCGAAACCCCCATTCGTTAGTCACTTACGTTACGTCGTAGTGACTGAACGAAAGGGAACAACAATGATCTTGAGTGAATGCACACACAAAGTTTATTGGACTAATCTATGGAACGCACTATAATTAATCTAAACATAAACACGCACACATTCACACATACATACACACAGAAATTGAAAGTGGATGAAATGTCTTGGTAACATACAGAACCCTAGTTCCCTGAATATGGAAAGGGGTCATGAGATAAATGTTTTCACATAGATGAAACATTTTAAAGTTTCATGTTCAAGATTTCAAGTAGTCAAAAGCGAAGACTCACCCATGTATGTTTGTGTTTGTTCCAGGCACTGAGGGTTATGGGTAAGATCATGCGGGAGTGCTGGCATGCCAATCCAGCTGCTCGGCTTACAGCTCTACGTGTCAAGAAAACCTTATCTCAGGTGACTGTGGTCAAGGACGTTAAAGAGTAACCCAGCGGCCTGGTACCCCTCTTATCTCTGTCTGTCAGTGTTATTGAGACATTTCAAATGCTCAGTTGAGATGCCAAAGATTTCAGGAATTTAAGAGGGAAAGTGTGTGTCTTGTGATGACACCTGAGCTTTGAAAAAATGAAGGAAAGTGTATTCTGTCTTGTAGTCAATAGATGGTGATAAAGTACTGATATACTTCTACCTCAACTGATTCTACAAGTGCCAAATGCTTTGAGTTGCACGTTATGCTTTGTGCCATAAATGTTTTGCTTGGTGTAATTTACAAAGTAACACTGAAAATGTCTGTATGTCTGTTTTCATAAACTCAGCAAAAAAAGCAAAAGAAATGTCCTCTCACTTTCAACTACTTTTATTTCCAGCAAATTTCTATTTTTGTGTAAATATGAACATAAATATTTGTGTGAAGTTGTGAACAAAAGTACATTCAACAACTGAGACAAACTTAAGTTGCACAGATATTTGACGAACAGATAATGAGTGAGCATATGTTCCCTAAACAGGAGGGGGCTGTAAACGGTGTCTTAAGGACTGTTCCACATGGTGCATGTGCAAAAAATATTTATGATTTAATGAACAAGCATACAAAACATAGTTTAAACCATTTCCATTAAAGATCTATAAAGCTTATTTGGATAGTACAGAATTATCTTTATAATATAGTATGCTGAAAAAGGGACATTTCTTTTTTTCTGCTGAGTTTCTATACAGAGGTCCAAAAAGAAATAGCATGATTTTTTTTTTTTATTCTTTTTTTTTAAAGACTTGTGTTGACGTCAGACAGCATAATGTGGTCTGCAACAGGAAACTGGTGTTTTTTAGCCCAGCTTTGTGCAGGTTGTGATTTCCTGGCACAATTTTTTCTACTCTTTTAAACAGTTAAAATCCATTTTGATTGTACTGTGTACCTTACCTGCTAGAAAGGGTGGATTTCTGTAAGCCTTGACATTTCTGAATGTAAAGGAAGTAGGTTGCATTTTTGCTCATGTGTATATGTCTGGAACAAACCCTGAAAAACGAGGTAACTGAAAGCAATTTGACAAGATGCTTCATATAGAGCAGGGGTCTCAAAACTTTATACACCACGGACCAGTTTCGGAAAAGTAGAGCAGGGGTCTTCAACCGGTTTTGTTTTGAAAATATTTTTTGGGAAACGCTCAGGCATTGGTGGGGGGTTTGAGGTGTGATCAGAGCAATGATCAATTTACTATTTTTATCTATCATTCTATTCTGTCCATCAATTCTGCAAACCACTTTATCCTCTGCAGGGTCACGGGATGCTGGATTATATCCCAGCATCTCGGCCAAAGTGACACTAGGCTCACACACAGGCACGCACACATTCACAGACACATTCAGTCACACTTACGGCTATTGATTGTGTTTATTGTGCATGTTTGTGCTGTCTTAACTGAACACAGCTTGCACTGACATTCTATCTTAAAATATGTCGGTGCCATTTTTTTGTCTCAAAATGCACACCAGTAATGTTTTTTATAAGGCACGTTTATAAAAGCTATAACATTTCGAACAAAAAGCTATGAAAGTCCCGTTTTTGTCAACAAATTCGTCCATATCAGATTCAGAAAGATGATCAAAACATAGATCAAGTAATTAGAGTCCATCAACGCCCCTAAAGCACAGTTTAAGTCTTTGTGGGTTCTATATTTTTTTCAGTAACGTTTAAGCAGTTTTGATTTATATGCTGTTGAATGTTTGATGTTAGCTTACTTGTTGGGTTAACATGCCTGTAAGCAATTCCTGCATCTGAAAACTTAGGCAGCTGACTTGTTGCCTCACTGCCATGACTTTGTACAAAGCACACAATGATTTCAGACAGTTTTTGAGGTAGCATAACGGTTTAATGATCTACAGCAAAAGAGAGCTTTGGTGATAACTAAGCAAAAATGTAATTACTACAATAGTAGAAAGTAGAAAACATTGGTCAAAAACATACATTTACACACTAAATGACAGCAACCGCAACTTTCAGACTCCATCTTTCTTTTTTAGCTCAACTGTCACCAAATGGAACGCACAGAATTGTGGGATATCAAAGACAGTGATGGATACATCTATGCTTGGTTCAAAAATCAATCAGATGAAGGTATCTCAGGCAAGGCCGTAACCAGAGTTTGAAAATGAGTGAGGTCAGGGGTGGGGTGTTAAGAATTGTGCTATAATAATTGTGCATCTTCGGGTGACTATCCCTTTACAGTTTTTTTCAATTGCTAACAAGCATTGTTCAATACTGAAACCACATTTTCAAAACTTTTCACACATTCAGCGACACACAAGTGTATACGGACCAAACTGTGAATAATTTTTCATTGCTTTCAGACAAAATGCATTCAATCACCACATTTTTCAAAATCCACAAACATTTTTGTCATTCATACTCCACAAAGTCAAGTCAAGTCAATTTTATTTATATAGCGCTTTTTACAATGCAGATTGTTTCAAAGCAGTTTCACAGTGTTAAATAGGAAAATAATGCAACAGAATTTGATTCGGCTGTACAGCCGCTCTGGAGAAAACGGTGATATCATCAGCTAATTTCAATTATCATACAGTGACAATGTGGACAGATCTGTAATTTAGTTTGTATGGTTAATTTAGTTTATTAATTAGATTTATTTGGATATTTAGTTGAAAACTTAGTGTCCCCAACTGAGCAAGCCAAGTCAAAGGCAACAAACTGCAAAAAACTATATATTTGCAGGATATTTTTCATATGCTAACACACTACTTTTAAAACTGATAAAAGCACATTCAAATCAGAATGATGGCAAATTTCAAGCATTTCTGCAGAAATTATTTTGAAATATAGAAAATCTAGCTCCCTGTTGTTAGTGTTTTTTAGGTCAGTGTTATGAGTGAAATGCATGTTTTCTGAAGGAGAATTTGTTGCCAGTGATTGGGGGTTAGATTAACTGTTTGGCTAAAAGTAATCTTGGAAATGCAGATTGTATGAAGAGTTTTGAAAATGTGGTTTCAGTATTGAACAATGCTGGTTAGCAATTGAAGAAACCTGTAAGATAGCCTACACAAAAATAAAAATTAAGAATACGAGACTGATGATGAATAAACAGTATAAGGTAGCAGTCCCAATTTTGTTAATAGGCTACAATAATGTTAGTTGTAAGTTGGTATGAGAGACCATAAACCTGCATGTAAATCATTCGCAGCTAACATACTAAGTTTAATTTACTAGCACTTTTTGGTCATTTCATGACTTACTAATTAACATGCATTGTTGCATGTTCGTAGTTTATTTTGCACTTTATTTATAATCAAGTGAGATCCACCGCGTTTGCGCATGCAATTGAAGAGTGCGTGCTTACGAGCACAATATTGACTGTCTGAGAGCACAGGAAAATTCTGTAACTAGGCTACTTTTTATACAGATCTGTATTATGCTACTTGTTTTGATTGTGTTGATACCTTACAGATAATAATTATGATCATTGCGTTTGTCTTACCGAATGTGGCATCTTCCTGTCAGCAATTACAGTTTGTCTATGAGATTTTTTTTTATTTATGCCGGGTGGCGCAGTGTTGCCAGATATTACTACGAAAGACAAGCAACAACAAAAAATAAACAAATAATATAGACCTAAATCCGAAATAAGTTTTAAAAAGCTTGTGTTTTTGGAATAAAATGTAATATATCACTAACCCTAACATGCAACTTACCACTTTATTAACTTCCTAAAGTGTCATGATGTTAAGTGGGAAAAACGAGTCCAAACCGCTTATAATAACTGGATCTGGCAACGCGGAGGCGGCACCCGCGCCCTCACTTACAAAAGCTCTCGAGTCCCGTTCACTCTTCTCGCAGCGACATGAATAGCAAACAGTCATATAAGCCTATAGGAGGTGGTTCACACGGCTTATTAGTCGTTTAGAGAGCTTGAAATTTTATTTTTGAAGATGAAAAAAATGACAGAGGTCCGGACCTCGGTGACCTCATAGCTGGCTACGGCCCTGATCTCAGGAGACAGGAAGCTAAGCTAATATTAGATTCAGACATGCCTTGATTCCTTCCTACCTTGAAATGCATCCTCTGAAGGCAGAATTTTTAAGCTTTCAGACACAGTCAAGTTCTATCGGCTCCATCTGGTTTACGCAGATCTTCTTCACTTGTTTTTGAAACATGAATTGCCGGAAAAACTTGTCAATGGCGGGGAAGCGTTATGTCATAAATGATGGAAAATGTCATCAATGGCGGGGAAAGAGAGGGGTTTGTCTTTCAGTGTTAGGTGCTTGGTTTCAGGATGATAAAGCAACTTTCACGGTTTCATTGACCCTTTAGCTTATTTATCTCTGCATTGTGAACTGCCACAGCTATTTTAGATACGATTGATCATCTTTTCCATTAAATGCAACTTTCTCTTTTCCCGTTTTCTCGTCAGTAGCTGCATTATCACCATTGCTCTGGCTTTTTCTACCTCCTGCACTAAAGAAACATAGGCAGAGCCTGTTGCAAGAGTGAAACTGATGTTGTCTGAATTGCGCCCACTACGTACATTTAAATAGTGGCTCTTAAAGGGCACAATGTAATATATATATATAATTTTATATATAAATATCTAAAATATTTCCCCAGATTTTTCTTGTAACCCTGGTAGCAACTTTCCCAGATTGTTCCACAGCCTCGCAACCTCAAACCTTCCAAATGCCAATGTGAAATTTTATTACTGTGAAGAAAGTGTACATTTTTGTAATGTTAATATTCAAGTAGAAATTGCACTCAATTGCACTATATAAAGACTCAAAGCTGCTGAAGAATAGAAATCAGCACTCAACAGACTTGAAAATTCAGAAATGGAAGAGCCCAGCATTTATGAAACCAAACATAAAATGATCTGTATATAAATAAACATGGGAGTATAGTGCAGCGTTGTCATTTCTTAAAATGTATACCTGCATAACATACATTTGTTATATATTGTGCTTTAAGTCTGTGTGGTTGAACACTCAGTGTCTTTGTGGTGTTTCATTGAGATGTAAGGCTGTTCAGTGTTCAGTAGGGATTTCTCCATGACCTATATTAGCTGTGTGAGTCTCTCTCTCTCTCTCTCTCTCTCTCTCTCTCTCTCTCTCTCTCTCTCTCTCTCTCTCTCTCTCTCTCTCTGTGTGTGTGTGTGTGTGTGTGTGTGTGTGTGTGTGTGTGTGTGTGTGTGTGTGTGTGTGTGTGTGTGTGTGTGTGTGTGTGTGTGTGTGTGTGTGTGTGTGTGTGTGTGTGTGATAAATATGCCTTGTGAGGTTCTTGTGCAGTTGTAAAATGGAACTTTGTCTGTAAATTATATCACTTCAAATGTATGATTTGTGTTGAAATTGCCTCTGTCCATGTGACATTAACAATGCTTCTTTCTATAGGGATTTTTCAATAATGAAGTATAACGCATATGATGCATTATATACACTGCCTGGCCAAAAAAATCACTGTTTGGATATAAATAGGCAAATGCTCAATAGTCTATGATTGGATCATAACTGCAGTGAATATTTTTTTTCTAGTATGTTGTATGTTTGACAACAGTTCTTCTAACCCTAATTGATGGAGTGTTTAGCTTTTCGACCATGTAGGAAGACACATCATGGCCATATTCCAGGATGACAATGTCAAGATTCATTTTTGGTCAAGATCTTGTATTGATTGCAAGAGTCAAGCACTCTGTAAAGTCTCCTCCAGCACTCCTGATGAATCTTCCTACATGGTTGTTTAAGAAATGAAAAGCTACACACTCCATCAATTAGGGTTAGACAAACTGTTGCAAAACATGTAACATGCTGGACACATAGGCCTAATAATCACGGCAATAATGATCCAATCATTGACTCTGAATCATTTGCCTATTTGAATCCAAACAGCAACTTTTTTTGGGGGCCAGGCAGTGTATTTTACTCTAAACTTTATATAATTATTTTATTAGACATAAACATAGTTTGCTGACTGCTTGGCGTAAACATCAATATTCAATTGTGTTTATTTAATCTCTACCAAAGAGAAAATGTTTAATTACATTTTGCCTGTTGAAGATAGGTCCTGTTTTATCCTGCTTCAATAATTTGCAGAAGCATAAAATGCTTAAATAAGGATTAGACAAAATGTGTGGGGTAGCTGAACCCTTAAAACTTAGGAGAAACTGCACCATTACTGGCCTGATGCTGTTGAGAAATGTTTTTATTTGACTATTTGTCATTTGGATATTCAATATGAGGTCCTAATAGATGTCAACATTTCAGACTTTAACAAACAGAAGCTTGTGCTGTCTGTAAAGGTGCTGTCTGATGTTTTGAGAGACAGCAGTTTTGTGAGTAGCATTGTGTTTTCTCAGTATTAGATTATTTAATTTTCTGAATTGTAAACCATATAGAACAATAAACTATTTTTCATGATTCATTGTTGTCTTAGTTTGTGATCTATTTTATTCGTTATTTGTGATTTATTTATTTTATTGGGTAATTTAATTTAAATAAATTATATATACTGTATATATATATATTAGGGATGTAACAGTACACAAAACTGACAGTTCGGTACGTACCTCGGTTTTGAAGTCATGGTTCAGTACGGGTTCTGTACAGCAGGGGAGAGAAAACTAAATATAAAATAGCTTTTTATTTATTTTTATTAAACAGTAGTTTAATGAACAAATTGTGTCTGTCCTAAAATTAATTCCATATAACTACACGTTTCTTAAAGATAATGCTGTGAACTATATAGAGAGCCCTTACGTGCACATTACTATAATATTAAAGTAACAACAGAGCCAAAACAATTTGCCTAAATTCAGTTGCTATTTATTTAACACTCAAATAACACATTGTATGCAAATATCTAAACTTCACATAAGGCAGTTTTTGCAATAACTTCTAAATCTAATTATACAATTATGTTTTTACTCCAATTCGGTGTTGAAATATAATAATTTATACACAGTGGCTGTCATTTTCATTACATTTTTATTGACGTCTTCGCACCATTAAAACACTGATTGAATGATTACGCGACATATGATGTTTCAGTAAGTTGTAATGTATCCTCAACATACCTTCAGATGTTCATTCATGTTTATTGTTTGACTAGGAAGAGATGATCCCGTTCACTCGCGCACCGCACTGCCACTTGAACTGACGGGCATATACAGTGATCTGTCACGTCAAATTAAAGAGCGTCAACACAGCATTTATCGTTTGAATTGCGTGATAAAATGATCTGAATACTTACAGTTTTTCTCAAACTATTTGGTACATTTCTCCAAACTCAGGTAACAGTTCTCAAGACAGTTAACACAGCAAACTAAACACACTCTTATGTTGGCGAAACAGTTAAGTATTCACTGCACAATGAAACACAGCATTTTATTTTAGTAATATATTTATTCAAATTCAATATTAACATCAAAACTAAAAATGTGTTCTCTGTTGATTTGATAACAAATTCAGCTGAAGAAATAAATGAAAATACATGTTTTTCATTAAGTTCTTTAATGAGGAGTTCAGTATAACAATGAGTTGTGAATTATGCAAATAAATACATAGGTAAATAAAAAATTAAATAAAAAATGTACTGCATTCATTGAATCAATTAATTTATTGATCATGCCTCTCAATTACATCTGGCCAGAGAATTTCATCAACATCACAGCAAATATTTTCATGCATCGTGGGAAAAAACGCCTTGAATGCTATATCCATCCTTGACATGCTTGTGCCCCAATATCTCCACAGGCCTCTTCCATCACTTGAAGAAGACTTGTTTAGTTGTAAGGGTTGCGATCATGTACTTTCCATCTCCAAGAGGAGAAGAATTCCTCAATTGGATTCAGGAAAGGAGAATATGGTGGAAGGAACACCATCCTGAAATGTGGGTGATTCTCAAACCACTCTCGCACTAGTGCTGAATGGTGGAATTGGACATTGTCCCAAACAACTACAAAATTCTGCATCATTTGCTCCTGAACACCCTGCGGAAAGAGGATTTAATTGAGGAGGTTTAAAAAATGTAAGAGCCTTGCTGTTGTTACAAGCACGCCAGGCTCCACCCTCTCCCAGACACAACGTTCACTATCACCTGAGTATTAATCACACACACCTGCACGTCATCAGCACTGCAATCACCTCCAGCACTTAAGCCCCACTCTCACACTCAGTCTTTGTCCGGTATACTTTGCACACGCTTACGCTGTATTACCCACCTGTTCTCCTTGTCTCCTGAGTGTCTCCTCTTCCTGTCTCCTGGTTCCGTGTCTACATCGCTCCATCGACCTGCTCACCTTGTCTCCTGCAACCAGACGTATAGTATCACCATTGACATTCCCAACTACTGGATTACCCTGCTGTTACCTACTCCATCTGCTCATTACCTGGCCCTGTCAATAAACTCTGTTAACCCCTGTCATCAGTTCTCCGTGTCACCTCTGTTTGTAACAGAATACCGGACCAACACCACACAGCACCAGGATGAGCACCCCGGATCCCTTCAAGGAGCTCGTTGACACTGTTCGGCGAGCTCTTCCCTCCAGCCCACCTGCACCTTCACCAGCGAGCACTTCTGGAAACAACACCACCGCTTCTTCGCCCCTGGAGTGCGCCAGTCCCATGGCCAGACCGGCGCCCTTCTCTGGTTCGGCGGAGGATTGCAACGGATTTCTTCTGCAATGTTCGCTGGTCCTGGAGATGCAGCCGCACCTGTACCCACACGATCGCACCAAAGTAGCGTTCATCACCTCGCAGCTAGCGGGGAAAGCGCTCCGTTGGGCGGAATCGTTGTGGTCCAACGACAGTCCCGTGATCCAGACCCTCTCCGGTTTCATCACTCACTTCAAGGACGTTTTCGGAAGACCATCCTGGGATTTGTCAATCGGCGAGCAACTCTACCACCTTAAACAAGGTTCACTGTCTGTCAATGAGTATGCCCTTCAGTTTTGCACCCTCGCTGCTGTGAGTGGATGGAACGAACAATCCCTGATTACGACCTACCGACAGGGTCTGGATCCTCGGGTGTGGCTGCATCTTGCTGCATACGAGGATACCAACGAGGAACGATTCATCCAACTCTCCATCCGCTTCGCCACTTGTATGCAGTCGTGTATCGAAGAACACCAGGACCAGCCGTCATTCTCTCCTTTCCTCCACCGGCCAGATGATGTCAGCCCTCCAGAACCAGGCCACGAGGCGATGCAACTGGAGAATTCCCGACTGACAGCGGCTGAGCGGCAGAGGCGGCTGACCCAGAGTCTGTGTCTGTACTGTGGTCTACCCGGGCATTACATCTCCGAATGCCCAGTCCACCCCCCACGTCCCATGGTGAGTGTTATCATTCCCTATCTTCACAAAATGAAACCACTCACCACAACTGTAAACCTTACTGCTGCCGGTATCTCTCTTCCAGTTACTGCCTTCCTCGACTCTGGGTCAGCCAACTTTATCTCGGGCACCCTCTGCCGCCAGCTCAAGCAAAGCACGTCTGTGACTCCGACCATCTATCAGATCCAGTCAATAACCGGGAAACCCCTCAGTCGGAGGCAGGTCAGTCGATCCGTGGGCCCCATCGGCGTACAAGTGGGAATCCTCCATGTGGAACGGTTACATCTGCTGGTTCTGGAGGAATCCACCGCTGACATCATTCTAGGGCGCCCATGGTTAGAGCAGCACAACCCAGTCATCTCCTGGAAGACAGGAGAGGTCCTGAAGTGGGGCGACAGCTGTTTCCCGGACTGCTTCCCGTCTCCACCGATACGTCCCTCTCCTCGTCATCAAGATCTCCCGGTCTGTGCCACGTCCATCGAGAGTCCGGTAGAGAGACGTTCGGTGGATGTTCCATCCTGCTACGCCCCCTTCAGCGACGTCTTCTGTCCCCAACGGGCTTCCAAGCTGCCTCCCCATCGGCCATGGGACTGTGCCATCGATCTGCTGCCCGGTGAACCAGTGCCCAGAGGAAAGATCTATCCCCTCTCACGACCGGAGGAGAAGGCCATGGAGGACTACATCAAGGAGGCGCTGGAGCAAGGTTACATCCGTCCATCTACTTCCCCTGCTGCTTCAAGTTTTTTCTTCATGGCTAAGAAGGACGGAGGCTTGCGGCCCTGCATCGACTACCGAGAACTCAATAACATCACCATGAAGTTCAGGTACCCCCTTCCTCTCGTCCCAGCTGCCCTGGAACATCTCCGTGGAGCTAATGTGTTCATGAAGTTGGACCTCCGCAGCGCGTACAACCTCATCCGTATACGTGAGGGGGACGAGTGGAAGACCGCCTTTGTCACGCCCACCGGTCACTACGAGTATCTAGTGATGCCCTATGGACTTGCCAACGCCCCCTCCGTATTCCAGGATTTCATCCACGAGGTGCTCCGGGAGTGTCTCCACAAGTTCGTTCTGGTCTACATTGACGACATCCTCATCTACTCCCGGAGCCTGGCCGAACATCGCCACCACGTTGCGGAGGTCCTCCAACGCCTGAGGAGCTTCCAACTATACCTCAAAGCCGAGAAATGCTCGTTCTATCAGCCCTCAGTGCAGTTCCTCGGCTATAACATCGAACACAGTGGCATCCGGATGAACGAGGGGAAGGTGGAAGCCATCCGGTCCTGGCCAACCCCCTCCACAGTTAAAGAACTCCAGAGATTCCTCTGCTTCGCCAATTTCTACCGTCGTTTCATCCACCTCTACAGTTCCATCGCCAGTCCACTCACCATTCTCCTGCGTAACAAGCCCAAGTCTCTGTCCTGGACCCCATCTGCCACTGAAGCCTTCCAGACACTTCACTACCGCTCCCCTCCTCGTCCACCTCGATCCGGAACTGCCCTTCGTCGTGGAAGTGGACACCTCCACCACCGGAGTGGGAGCGGTACTTTCTCAGCAGCAGGGGAACCCCAGTCGCCTCCTTCCATGTGCCTTCTCCTGCAAGCTCAACCCGGCGGAAGTGAACTACGACATCGGGAACCGCGAACTCCTCGCCATCAAACTCGCGCCGGAGGAGTGGAGGCACTGGCTAGATGGCGCCAAACATCCCTTCCTAGTACTCACCGACCACAAAAATCTGGGTTAACTCCAAGAGGCCAAACGACTGAATCCACGCCGAGCTATGGGCTCACTTCTTCACTCGGTTTCACTTTCACATCTCCTATCGACCCGGTGCCAAAACTATCAAGGCGGACGCCCTTTCCAGCATCCACAGCCCCGAAGAGAAAACCGAGGAAACCGAGCCCATCATTCCAACCCAGCTGTTCGTCGGTCCCATCACCTGGTCAGAGGAGACCCTGCCCTCAGCCAATGCCTCCACTGACGTTCCGCCGGGTTGTCCCCCGGGCTTACAGTTCATTCCTCACCCACGACGTACTCCTCTGATCCACTCCTCCCATACATCACTGGGCACTGGTCACTGGTCACCCTGGGGTCAATGAAACCCTCTCACTGCTACGTCAACGCTTCTGGTGGCCAGAGATGCCATCAGATGTCAGAAGGTACGTGCAGGGATGTAGGGAATGTGCCATGTCCAAGAGTCCTCGCCATCTACCTGCTGGAAAACTTCATCCCAACCGCACATCCTTGGTCACACCTAGGAGTGGACTTTATCACAGATCTCCCTGTCTCTGATCACTGTACCTGTGTCCTCGTAGTGGTAGACCGTTTCTCCAAGTCCTGCCTCCTTCTCCCACTACAAGGACTACTGACTGCCCGAGAGACTGCTGAATCACTGTTCAACCACATCTTCCGCTACTACGGGATACCCGAAGACATAGTATCGGACAGGGGTCCCCAGTTCATATCTAAGGTATGGAAGGCCTTCTTCTCCCTCCTAGGTGTGACCGTCAGCCTCTCGCCGGGATACCACCCCCAAACGAACGGGCAGACGGAGCGCAAGATCCAGGAGATTGGCCGTTTCCTCCGTACCTTCTGTCACGGCCACCAGGACTCCTGGAGCCAGTACCTAGGATGGGCCGAGTATGCACAGAGCTCCCTGCGTCAGCCTACCACCGGCCTCACCCCGTTCCAGTGCGTGCTCGGCTACCAACCTCCCCTCTTCCCATGGTCAGGGGAACCCTCTGATATCCCTGCAGTCGACTACTGGTTCCAGGAGAGTGAGAGGGTCTGGGACTCATCATCAACTTCAGCGGGCCCTTCGTAGATGCAGGATGACAGCCGACCTTCGCCGCTCAGAGGCCCCCACGTTCCAAGTTGGGCAGAAGGTCTGACTGTCGACCAGGGGCATCAGACTGCGTCTGCAATGCAAGAAGTTGAGTCCCAGATTCGTTGGCCCCTTCACCAATCTGCAGCAGATCAACCCCGTCACGTATAAACTCCAACTCCCACCTCAGTATCGGATTCACCCCACGTTCCATGTGTCACTTCTGAAAGCACATCACCCTTCTGTTTCTGTTTCCCCAGAGCCTGGCGTTACCCCGGAGCCCCCTCCTCCGCTTCTTCTAGAAGACAGCACAGCATACCAGGTCCAGGAAATCTTGGACTCCCGGCGTCGTGCTGGTCAGCTCCAGTACCTCGTGGACTGGGAAGGGTACAGCCCAGAGGAGCGATCTTGGGTACCCAGACACGACATCCTAGACCCAAACCTGCTTGAAACCTTCCACTCTTCTTGTCCTGACAGACCGGCGCCTCAGGGTCCTCGGCCCTCAGGAGATGGCCGTGGAGGGGGGGGTAGTGTTACAAGCACGCCAGGCTCCACCCTCTCCCAGACACAATGTTCACTATCACCTGAGTATTAATCACACACACCTGCACGTCATCAGCACTGCAATCACCTCCAGCACTTAAGCCCCACTCTCACACTCAGTCTTTGTCCGGTATTGTTTGCACACGCTCACGCTTATGCTTGCTACGGACTTACCTGTATTACCCACCTGTTATCCTTGTCTCCTGAGTGTCTCCTCGTCCTGTCTTCTGGTTCCGTGTCTCCATCGCTCCATCGCTCCATCGACCTGCTCACCTTGTCTCCTGCAACCAGATGTATAGTATCACCATTGACATTCCCAACTACTGGATTACCCTGCCGTTACCTACTCCATCTGCTCATTACCTGGCCCTGTCAATAAACTCTGTTAACCCCTGTCATCAGTTCTCCGTGTCACCTCTGTTTGTAACAGCTGTGTTGTATGGTACCAAGATAGCATTGGGTGCCACAACACCAGTTGTAGAAATTTTGTCGCATAGAGTGATGTTGCAACATGACATCATGACTTTGCGTAAACATACACGCCACTTTCTAAAGCCAAATGGCGTGTTATCTGTACGCATTTTGAGCTATCCGCATGTATGTCTACGCCGTGTCATCCCGCGTGTATGTGTACGCCGAAACGAACTATAATCTCTGCGTGTATGTCTACGCAGTGTGATTCCGCGTGTATGTCAACGCCGTGTGATTCTGCCTGTATGTTTACGCCATGTGATTCCGCGTGAATGTAAATGGATTTATAAACATACTAAATTATGTTTTTTTGAAAATGTAAAAATGCAGAATGTTTCTTTTGATGGGTAGGTTTAGGGGCAGGGGCAGTGTGTGTGTGTATGTGTGCGTGTGTGTGTGATGGGTAGGTTTAGGGGTAGGGACCGTGTAGGGGGATAGAATGAAACTGCGTTGATAAACACGCTAAAAAGCGATCATGCGTCTTGATAGCACGCCAAAATGTCATAGCGAATTGGCGTGTCATACATACGCTATTTCATGAGATCAGTCTGGATGTTGCCTCCGTAAATATACAGGTAGGCCTACTCATAATGAGTTGCACTGCTATCCAACTCCAAGATTCTCTAGAGTAAAAAGAACACAAGGTACAATACAGTAAGTTAGTGTTTTACAGTAATGGCATTGGTTGCAGTCAATACTACTGTGAAACTGTTGCTGATTTTGAGTTCACACTTTGAAGCAGCAGTATACATAGATATGCCTAAATCTTTTCACTTACAGTAGCATGGAATAGATTATTGAAAGATGCGGGAATCTAGAGCCGCTTCAATATAATTATGTATATAAGAGAGAGAAATAGAGGGCACCAAATGACAAAATTTGATTGATTTATGACCCCTAATTAACATTCACCCCCCTCCCTCCCACCGGACTGGACACCTGTTTGGACACCTTTGCTCCTGATCGATTGCTCCTGTCTCCTGTTTGCCTCCTGCCTTGTTTGTAACTCTGTACAGCCTTGCTTGCGTTTGAATCTCTATTTTGATATATCTTCTTTGTTCTACTGCTAAATATAACTTTCTCATCACCATACATTGTTTAAATTATGGATGAAACAATTGCCATTTTCACGATAAACCACGATAAAATTTAGTGACGGTTAGTAATATCATTTAAAATGTAATTATCATTAAAACCGTGTGTGATTATCACGATTTTGAAAACTCGCGGTATATCTTGTCCAGTCAGCGTCAGTCTGGCGCAGCGCACCGCTGTTTTTTGAATGAGAAGAAATGGCACAAGGCAGTGACAGCACTCGGGAGATTGTTCAGCCTTCTAAAAGGACCAAATCTGAGGTGTGGTCATATTTTGGCTTTTACAAAAGTCCTGAGGGAAACTTAATCTAAGATGGTCACCCTGTCTGCAGAACATGCCAGAAGAAAGTCCCTGTAATAGGGGGAACACTTCAAAACGCAAGGCAAGTTTTTGACCTCAATACCAAAACTACGTCTGGGAAATAATAACGTGAAGTGAAAGAACAAATTCAGACAAGACTAGGGTGGCATTTAAGGGATAATAATCAGGGCTTGACATTAACAACCGCCATTTGAGGGTGTAACGTTATTTCGGCTGCACACGACACTAGCCACTTTGGCGGTTAAACTTATTATAGTCTTCTCAAAAGCCATCTGTTATAATCGCGTTGCGCATTATAACCACTCACACGTGTTTCTATTGAGTTTATGAATGCAATGTCGCATATTCAGAGGCATTCAGATTAGCTGGAGTTTTGTTCAGAGCACGCGCTCACTCGTGAAATCTACACTCAAAGCAGAGATAAACGTACGATGTACGCAGGAGATTCACTCATCATACCGTGGTTGACTGTTTTAGTTCTATTTCAGCAGCGAAAATAGTTTCAAACAAACACAGCAGAACCACAGTGCATCTGATATGACTGGCATAAAGTTGGTGAATTTAGGGACCGTCTCTAAAGTGACATACAACATTGGTAACGTAACAGTTACACGTTTCAAACTTCAATAGCATTTGAAGGGAATGACAGTCATAAAACTGACTGTAAAGTGTTCATCTAGGTGTCAGGTATGATACACACATTTTGATTTTTAATAAAATAAACTGTCAAATCATATGGAAATATGGATATGCATTATTTCACTAGGATACTGTTTGGGCTCTTACACAAAATATGCTAGATTTAAATTCATCATTGCTGAACACTGTAAATATATTCTCAAGCAATATTCTAATCAGAGATAATATTAGAGATTATATTTACACCAAATGATTATCATTTATGCGTTGTTATTGACGACGGCCATTATAAAGAAGGAAATCCCACAGAATATAGCTTAAAAAAGTGCATAGAGCTGCTTGATTTATTTGTTGTTTGTTGATTTTCAAATATAAAACTTGTTGAAATGTTTTAAGTGTGTGCATCTGTTCTTTTTGAAAACTTTCATCTCTTTTGAACAAAACCGTGATAATATTGGTAACCGTGATAATTTGGGTCACTATAATCGTGATGTGAAATTTCCATACCATTTCATCCCCAGTTTAAATATTGCCTATCACGTTAAATTTGACATCGCTAGCTTTTAATCTAAATCACCATCACACGTTAGCATTTCGCTAGCTTGTTAGCTTGTCATCTCTGCACCCGGGTCTCCTGTTTTCTGAGTTCATTAGTTGGATTAGTAAATAGTGTCCTGCAAACAATTGTGGTAAGTTGGATTAATCAACAAACACGGTAAGTCATGTCATCTCCTATCATTGTCACTTGTACTGCATGCTGCATGTTCAGTATAGGCTTCTCTGCTGGTGAACAGGGCTTCACATGTGATAAATGTAAGGAGATAGTTAGGCTGACGAAGAAGATTTCAGAATTAGAAACACGCATCCATACTTTATCTGAGAGTAGTGAGGATGTAACAGCTTTAGATACTGATTTGGATGCGAATAGCTTAGTGAACTCTGTACATTCTTCGGTTCCGGCTGCAGGGCCCCGGCATAGTCGCGGATAAAAAAAAAACCCTTTTCGGTTCCGGTTAGAACATCAAACAGGTTCTCCCCTCTCAGTGAAGCACCCACTGAGTATCCTGTTGAAAGTGCCCTAGTCATTGGTGATTCTATTACACGGAACGTGAAAATAGAGACACCAGACACAATAGTCACATGTTTACCGGGAGCCAGAGCGCCTGACATCAAAGCAAATTTAAAAGTGCTGGCTAAAGCTAATCGTAAATTCTCTAAGATTATTATTCACGTTGGCGCTAATGATGTTCGACTTCGCCAGTTGGAGATCACCAAAATTAACATTAAAGAGGTGTGTGAACTCGCTAGTACGATGTCAGAGGCTGTTTATTGTTCAGGACCACTCCCTGTTAAAAGGAGTGATGAGATAGTTAGCAGATCATCACTCAATGGCTGGTTGTCTAAGTGGTGTCCGCAAAATAACATAGGGTTCAAAGACAATTGGAAAAGTTTTCCCTTTTATCGAGGATGCATCGAGAGGAGACTTGTGGACTTCAGACAGACCGGTATCCCAGAATGCATCTGGCGCCAACCAGCAAACATCAATAGCGGATGAGAAACCCCTCGTAATTTAAAAATACTACTGTTAATGTTTCACAAAATGTAGTTTTAAGACTTTTTCAGGCGAGAATGTATTTGTTTAAAGCTCAAATCTGTGGTTTATTTATAAAGAGAGAATTCAAAATTTGATCTGGCGTTTTCGGAGTTGTGAGATCCAGTCGATCAGCGGCGTTCAGCGGGCGCTCTCCCCGCCGAGAGCAGCCTTAACTAGTCCTTCTGACGTCTGCCGCTGACTCTGATGTCTTCAGATATAATTCGTCTTTTAACGGGCGATCTTTGGTCTCATGAATCTATAATTTGTTCCCTGGCAAATCGTTTTGACTGAGGGCAAAGTGAAGTTTCATAACTTTATATTTTTAGGCTATTAAACGCATAAACTGACATTTAACAAAAGACTGGGTTGTGTTTTATGTCATAATTCATTTTATTACAGTGATAATCACACTTGTCTGAACCACATATTAATGTTTTTTTTTAATGTAAACGAAAAGAGGCAGGGTTTTTAATATTTCGTTTTGTTATAAATATACATGCAATTACATTGCCTGCACTACATTTGTGTGGCTATTATATGTTTAATATTTTTTAATGAAAATGAAAAGAGGTAGAGTGGTGTTTTATCATATATTTTGTTTTATTGTAGCCTAAAATATACATATATACACTGAATAACACTATCAAGAACACTGCTGTTCCATTAGCAGAGTACCGGACTATTGTCCTCCCGTCCTCTGGAGTTCGTTCTCCGGAGTTGAACTTGGCGAGCCTGAATTAACTACCACGGACGCAAGTCAGAAGTTCGCGTAGGCCTACTTTGTAAAGAGAAACGTATATTTTAGGCTACAATAAAACGAAATATGTCATAAAACACCACTGCCTCTTTTCATTTAAAAAAAAAAAAAAAATCTTAAACATATTAGCCACAAAAATGTCGTTCAGGCAGCTACATTGATTATCTTATATATTTATAACAAAACGAAGTATAAAACACAACCCTGCCTCTTTTCGTTTAGATTTAAAATAAAATAATAGGCCAATATTAAACATTAATATGTGGTTTAGGTAAGGTGACCAGATTTCTGAAATTGAAACCGGGGACATTTCCTATTTGAGTGGTCAAAATATCACTAAAATCTAATTTGTTATTATCTTTTAATTAAAAAACGGGACAATATATTTTTAAATGTTTTTGTTTGTTTATTTGTTGTTGTGGGCTCTCTATATTTATTATTATATTATACTAATAATTATTATGATTTAGTTTGATTTTAAGGATTTTTATGTGGATTTAATACAATTCAACGCACCCGCAAAAAAAAAACCTTAAAACAGTTAATAGTTGCCATTGTAAATAACAAGCAGTTCAAAACAATATTATAACATGACTTAACAAAAACACATTACAAAAATAAAACATAAATATGATAAATAAAACTATTTAACAAATATTTTAACATTTTATAATTGTATTTAATATTTTAATTTTCACAAGTTTATACAACTATATAAGCAGTGTTGGGGGTAAAGCATTACAAGTAACTTGAGTTACGTAATAATATTACTTTTTCCAAGTAACTAGTAAAGTAACGCATTACTTTTCAAATTTACAACAAAATATCTGAGTTACTTTTGCAAAAAAGTAACGCAAGTTACTTTTTCACATTAATTTGACTGACAGCTCTCCTGCCCCCATGTTGAGAAAAATAAGTGCAGAGGCGTTTTGTGTAAACATGAGGGTTATTGTAGTTCCAGACTAAATGTGAGCATTTATTTATCTCACTTGCACAATAAAGATTCTGTACTCCTCAAAATGATTAAAATCAGTTAAATGCAAAATCAGAATACTATGCAAACCTCCAATAATTAAATGTTAAATAAAACAACTATTTGTATGCATAATCTACCTTCATATTTAATTTACCGATGTCTTGCTGCTGACCTTTGATGATGAAAATTACTAGATTTTTAGTTTTTATTGGTAAAACTGTTTTCTCCTGCATCCTATTGTACCATTATCCAGAGCTGCGCCCTCTACTGTTCATGCGGGAATCTGCATTTTTACCTCAGCCTGGGGCTTATTATTTCAATTTTGGTATGAAGAGGTCTTTACTATTGCACAAAAATATAACTTTTTTTGTTATAAACAAAAACAAAAACAAGCCCAGCCCAGGTGAGAAAAAGTAACGCAAAAGTAACGTAACGCATTACTTTTCTTAAAAAGTAACTAACTCAATTAGTTACTTTTTAAGGGAGTAACACAATATTGTAATGCATTACTTTTCAAAGTAACTTTCCCCAACACTGTATATAAGTAATAAATACAAAAAAAAAAAATGTTTTACTTCAAAAGTTTTATTAGGCTTGTGCTTAAAAATAACGTCTCGGTTACGTATGGTAACCCTCGTTCCCTGAAGGAGGGAACGGAGACGTACGTCGGACGTACCGACGAATTGGGATCACTTCTGGGAGCCCCTATCAGCTTCGAGCTATCTAGAACCGGCCAATGAACAATTGGCGTGCGAGATTTGCATCTCGCGCTCCGCCCCGCGCCGCGGGTATAAACAGGAAGCGAGAGCGAATGCACGCTGTTTTTCACTGAGGAGCCAAACGTAGTGGCTCGACCTGCAGTGATGGTACAGCAACTGTGGCGACGGGACGTACGTCTCCGTTCCCTCCTTCAGGGAACGAGGGTTACCATACGTAACCGAGACGTTCCCATTCAGTCGGTCACGTTCGACGTACATCGGACGTACCGACGAATTGGGATCCCCTATGGAAAACGCCATAGTTACTACCACTTCCAACGCCCAGCGATGAGCCCCACGGACCCCGATCTGATGCGGGCGGGTAGGTTCACGCTGGGATAGTCAAAGCTGCTGTTCCGCAAGACCCACTCAGCTGACTGTATTGGATAACGCTGGGAAAGCGTGCCTGTGAAGGCAGCTGCGGAAGCCACATCATGCCCAGAGGGAGTTAACATGTGGAGAATACACGTATGGGCTGGCCGTGGGCAGCACAACATATCGAAGTCCCAGGGGTGGCCCCGGCCAATTAGGAGGGAGACAACACGTACCTGGGACGGCAGAGGAACTCTGCCGAGGGAAAGACACGGGCTCGCCGTAGGGAGCCGTACCGTGGAAGAATACACATATGGGACCGCCGTGGGGGTCACTACATACGGAACCCAGCCTAACACAAGTTCCACCAATGCATACGAGTGTTAGACCTGGCGTCGAACGCTCCGCCACGTCTGACTGCCGCGGGTTGCGGAGGACTCAACAGGGTTCGCCGTTCCGGGGAACTCGACTGGAGCAGAATAAGCGCACGCATCCGTCTACCATAGGGGAGGGAATGGCGCAGCAAGCCGACACTAGAACGGGTACTTTGGGAAGTGAGCACACAGGAAGACACCGGCTCTACACGGAGGCTATAGAATCTAGCGAACGTGTTATGTGTCGCCCAGCCCGCAGCTCTACAAATATCTGTCAGCAAGGCGCCACGAGCCAGCGCCCAGGAAGAGGCAACACCCCTAGTGGAGTGGGCTCTTAACCCGAGCGGGAAGGGCACGTCTTGGGACTGATAAGCCAAGACGATGGCATCCACTATCCAGTGGGCCATCCTCTGCTTGGAGACAGCCTTTCCCTTCTGCTGTCCTCCGTAACAGACGAAGAGCTGCTCTGAGGTCCTGAAGCTTTGCGTTCTGTCCACGTAAGTCCGGAGAGCACGGACGGGACAGAGAAAAGCTAGGGCTGGGTCTGCCTCCTCCGAAGGCAGCGCTTGCAGGCTCACCACTTGGTCCCAGGAGGGAGTAGTGGGAACCTTGGGCACATATCCAGGCCGGGGTCTCATGATCACATGAGAGTTACCGGGCCCGAATTCCAGGCACGATTCGTCGACCGAAAATGCCTGCAGGTCCCCTACCCTCTTGATGGAGGCCAACGCAGTCAGGAGTATTGTCTTTAACGACAGAACTGTCAACTCAGCTGACTGCAGAGGCTCAAAAGGTTCTCTCTGTAGTGCAGTTAGCACCAGAGTTAAGTCCCAAGAGGGTATGGAGGGAGGACGAGGTGGATTTAATCTCCTCGCTCCCCTAAGGAACCTGACGATCAGATCGTGCTTACCTAGAGATTTTGCATCTACGAGCTCATGATTAGCGGCGATAGCGGCGACATAGACTTTGAGGGTGGAGGGAGACAGCCTTCGCTCCAACCCATCCTGTAGAAAGGTAAGCAAGGTAAGATGCGACCGAACATCTTCGGGGGTCTTCTCTGCGAGAAGAGCACCAGTCGACGAACAGGTTCCACTTCAACGCATAGAGTCGCCTCGTAGAGGGGGCTCTAGCGGAAGTGATGGTGTCAACTACCGCTTGCGGTAGGTCACCTAGAACCTCCGCGTCCCGTCCAGGGACCAAACATGGAGTTTCCAGAGGTCCGGACGCGGGTGCCATAGGGTGCCCCGTCTCTGAGTCAGGAGGTCCTGTGAATGGGCCAGGGAGGTGCTGTCGCAAGGAGCACTAGTTCCGGGAACCAAGTCCGGTTGGGCCAATACGGAGCGACCAACAGGACCTGCTCCTCGTCCTCCCTGACTTTGCACAGAGTCTGCGCAAGAAGGCTCACTGGGGGAAACGCATACTTGCGTTCTTCCCGGGGCCAGCTGTGGGCCAAGGCATCCGACCCGAGGGTCCCCTCGGTCAAGGAATAGAACCACTGACAGTGGGTCGTCTCTGGGGAGGCAAACAGGTCTACCCGTGCGGCCCCGAAACGACTCCAGATTAGCTGGACCGCCTGGGGATGGAGTCGCCATTCTCCCGGAAGTACCTGCTGACGTGACAGCTTGTCGGCCGCACGATTGAGCAGGCCCGGAATGTGAACGGCACGAAGCGACCTCAGATGCTTCTGACTCCATAAGAGGAGATGGCGGGCGAGTTGCGACATGCGACGGGAGCGTAGACCACCCTGTTTGTTTATGTACGCTACGGCCGCAGTGTTGTCCGTCCGGACCAGAACGTGCTTGCCTCTGAGCGGCACTTTGAAGCGGCTGAGTGCAAGACGAACTGCTAACAACTCGAGGCAATTGATATGCCATTGCAGTTGAGGCCCCGTCCACAGACCCGAAACTGCAAGCCCGTTGTACGTGGCACCCCAGCCCGTGGATGAGGCATCCGTGGAGACAACGGAGTGCCTGGACACTTGTTCTAGGGGAACTCCCGCCCGGAGAAACAGAGGGTCTGACCACGGGCCGAAGGTTTGGCGGCACCTCGGAGTCACTTGGACGTGGAGGGAACCGCTGTGCCACGCCCATCTCGGGACTCGATCGTGTAGCCAGCGTTGAAGCGGTCTCATATGAAGCAATCCGAGCGGCGTTACTGCGGCTGCGGATGCCATATGCCCCAGGAGCCTCTGAAAATGTTTCAGTGGAACCGCTGTCCTGCCTTTGAACGAATTCAGGCAGTTCAACACCGACTGGACGCGCTCCTCGGTGAGGCGCGCTGTCATGGCAACCGAGTCTATCTCCATACCGAGAAAAGAGATCCTCTGCGTGGGGCAGAGTTTGCTCTTCTCCCAGTTGACCCGAAGTCCCAACTGGCTGAGGTGACTAAGCACCTTGTCCCTGTGTTCGCACAACTGCTCTCGCGACTGGGCAAGAATCAGCCAGTCGTCGAGGTAGTTGAGGATGCGAACACCATGCTCTCTCATGGGAGCAATGGCCGCCTCCGCAACCTTCGTAAAGACGCGGGGCGACAGGGACTGGCCGAAGGGTAAGACGCGGTACTGATATGCCCATCCCTCGAACGCGAAGCGCAGAAAGGGCCGGTGTCGAGGGAGAATCGAGACATGAAAGTACGCGTCCTTCAGGTCGATCGCTGCAAACCAATCTCGGGGACGGATGCACCTGAAGATGCGCTTCTGCGTTAACATCGTGAACGGCAGCCTGTGAAGGGACCGGTTCAGGAATCGCAGGTCCAAGATCGGTCGTAACCCGCCGCCTTTCTTGGGTACAATGAAGTACGGGCTGTAGAACCCGGACCTCATATCGGCTTGAGGGACCGGCTCTATCGCGTCCTTCGCCAGTAGGACAGCGATCTCCGCCCTGAGCACGGGGGCGTTCGCCTCCACTACTGTCGTTAAGTGAACGCCCCTGAACTTGGGGGGACGCCGGGCGAACTGAATCGCATAGCCGAGTCTGATGGTACGGATGAGCCACCGAGACGGGCTGGGAAGCGCTAGCCAGGCTCCCAGACTCCGAGCAAGGGGGACCATCGGCACCACAGACGTACCCGCAGCGGGGCAGCGAGGCGGAACGCAGGGATCCGGCTCGGACGGCATGGGAGCGGCCCGCAGCGGGATCTGAGTGTGCTGTGCAACACTTACCTGCATCCGCGGAGGAGATGTGCGAGTGTGGGGAGGCCGCTTGTGTGCGTCCCGACAGCCGGCGTCCCCTGCTGGCGAAGGGAGAGGTACTTGAGGGTGGCAAGGCATGGGAGCGTCGACCACCGCCAAGCGCGCTCTCTTGGCACCCAGAGATATTGGAAACTGCTCTTTTATTGATGTTTTGGGTGCCGCTGGCCCCAGTGCCAGCGGCACCCAAAACATCAATAAAAGAGCAGAAAAACAAAAGAAGGAGTGGTGCTGCAGCCATCTCCCACAGAGCAGTCTCCTCCATCTCTGGGCGGCCCGTCTCAGGGTCGCTTGCGACGACGCTTGCCACCTGGCTTGGCAGCGGCCTGAGCGGGCTGGACATCTTTCCCACGGCCTGCCCCACGCCGTCGGCTGGTGGAAGGCTGCTGCGGTGCCTTGGCGGGGGCGGAGGCGGAGGCGGCGGCGGGTGGACGTCCTCGGCGACGAGTAGTCGGAGGCGCTGCCGCCGGCGGCGGGGTGGAGGCAGCAGCGGGCCGCCGGGGCAGGATGTGCTTGATCGTCTCCGTCTGCTTCTGGGCGGCCGAGAACTGTTGGGCGAAGCTCTCGACCGCGTCGCCGAATAACCCAGCTGACGAGATGGGGGAGTCCAGGAACCGATATTTATCGGTCTCCCTCATGTCAGCCAGGTTAAGCCAGAGATGCCGCTCCTGGACCACAAGTGTGGACATCGCCTGACCGATGGCACGGGCGGTGACTTTCGTCGCCCGGAGGGCGAGGTCCGTCGCCGTCCGGAGCTCCCGGAGGAGCTCTGGGTCAGGCCTACCCTCGTGCATGTCAAGGAGTGCTTGGGCCTGGTGGACCTGAAGCAACGCCATGCCATGCAAGGCGGACGCAGCCTGCCCGCAGGCCTTGTAAGCCTTCCCGGTCAGACCGGAAGAGAACTTACAGGCCCGTGACGGGAGACGTGGGTCACCGCGCCAGTTAGAGGCGGTCGCCGGACACAGTTGCATCGCGACGGCGCGCTCCACTGGCGGGATCCCCACGTAACCCTTGGCTGGCCCGCCGTCGAGGGTAGTGAGGGGGGAGGAGTCACTCGGCCGGTTTCTGGCAGAAAAAGGTGCCGTCCACGACCTTGTGAGCTCCTCATGCACCTCCGGGAAGAAAGGTGTCGGGGCGGGACGCTGAGAACCAGCGCGACCCACCCCGAGGAACCAATCGTCCAACCTAGAGGGTTCGGGACACGGTGGAGGGTTCCACTCGAGCCCAACCCTTTCGGCGGCCCGGGCAAGCATAGCAGCCATCTCAGGGTCCGGGGCAGCCGTTGCCACTCTCCCAGAGGGAGGCAGTACAGCTGACCCTTCATCCTCTGAGGACTGAAACCCCCCCTCCGATGCAGCGATCGACATCTGTTCGTCCGCTGGAGCTCCAAAAGTCACCACTGGTCTCCCGTGGGAGGGTCCAGCGGGTTCTCTTGGAGGCTCTACCGGCTGCGGAGCTGAGGGATTAGGGGCCTGCGGAGGGTCGCTCGGCGGGTTTGCCCTAAACGTAATCCTCAGATCACCCTGGCCATCCAAAGAAGCAGGTCCGCCCGGGTTAGGGGCAGCCCTGGTTCGTGGGATGGGTAAGGGGACTCCCCCAGCCCGGAGGTAGGAGAGTCTCGATCTTAGCTCCGAGATAGTCATGTTCCCGCAGTGGGAACATGAACTATCCACAAACGCCGCCTCAGCGTGCTGTGTGCCCAAACACGTGAGACAGCGATTGTGACCGTCAGCAGGGGACAGGGAACGACCGCATCCAGAAACGCACGGGTGGTAAGACATCCTGAAAAGAACGGCACGTCACCCGTGAACTCTTTTGTGAGGAAACGCTCTGTGCTGAAGCACTCAGGGGGAAACGCGACAGCGCACGGGATTGTGTGCAGCCCGTGCCTGTACTCAACAGGAAAAACGCCCAACCAGACCAACAGATTTGCTGTTGCTGTTAAAACAGCAGTTTTTCTCTGCTTGCAGAGGCAGCCGATGAGTCAGCGCGATCCCGCTGAAATGTGCCGTCTCTCCAACACGCGTTTCCTGGATTCTCCGGTTCTTTGTTTCTCTTGCTTTGTTTTTTATAGCAGCGATAAACTCATGAATGAGAGTCGTCTTCATGCGCCGTTTGGCTCCGAAGTGAATGACAGCGTGCATTCGCTCTCGCTTCCTGTTTATACCTGCGGCGCGGGGCGGAGCGCGAGATGCAAATCTCGCACGCCAATTGTTCATTGGCCGGTTCTAGATAGCTCGAAGCTGATAGGGGCTCCCAGAAGTGATCCCAATTCGTCGGTACGTCCGACGTACGTCGAACGTGACCAACTGAATGGGAACTCTTACTATCCTAAATTGGTCTTGTTTTGCATTTTAGGCTTATTTTAAGCAGAAATTATGTGTATTCTGGATGTGTTGCAAGTGACAAAACAATGCCGCACCCCGTTGAGGCTGTTATAAAGCACGTGCAAACAGTATTACTTTAATTGATGATAATGTCGCTCTGCTCTCGGTTACGTTCTTAGTAGAGGCTTGTGCACAATCAAGTTCAGCTTATCATGAGGGGGTGTTGGGGGCATTACTGATCATTGCGTCCATTCAAAACCATTCAACAGTAAAAATGTAATTGATGTCCAACAAATAAACAACAGATATAATACAGATGAACAATTGGTAAAGCTTGGGTTGCTGAATATTCGATCCCTTTCCCCAAAAGCGCTTATTGTTAATTATATCATTACAAATAATAATCTAGATGTGTAGCGACTATGAGTCAGATAAAATAATAACTCAACGGGGAATTGAATTAAAATGAAAGACTCGAATGACACTATAATATATAAATAATTCAGAATTAATGTTTACACCTTAACTTATTCGTCCGCTGATATGTAAGAACTTAAAGGGGGCTCTGTTAAAGGGAAACATGTATATTTAGCTCAAATGGATGAATTAATGAATTCATAGGGAATTTTGAGAGTCTATTTTACAGCCGAGCAAATGACTCTTCCAGCGTACATTTGAATGGGCCGTAAATTTCAACTCTGCAGCGGATATTAATATCCGAACAATAGTGAAACACTATTTAACAGCCAGGTAACTTAGATCGGCAGTTCAAGACATTAAATTGATAAGCACATAACACAAGAACAGTTATCTTTGAATTCAAACGAAACTTTATTGATTACTCTAACACATCAAACTAATATCTAACATAAACACACGCACTCGCACATTCACACGTTGCAGAAAGGAAGAAGGTGAGGAAAGAATAAGTTCTAAGAGAGAGAAATTATGAAATCCTAAGCAATATATGCATTTATGACACATGACCTGAAGAAACCATTGATCAGTAATTTAACCTCCTATCGTTTCTTAGGCAGGGTTATTACATTTGATCTAATGCAACAGTTCAGCTTGGAATCTAGAGGCATTACTTGCGTTTGTGTCGTGTGTCGTCTGACAAGGGGGGGTTCCCTTTTTCCTGGCTGGACAAGGGGTTTTCCCGGGTCTTTGATTCGCTGAAGGTCTGGTCGTGTTTTGGATCGTCTTGGGAAGCCAATCACGTGGCGTGTTGGCGGCTGGATGAGAGTTTTGTGGGCGTTGTTTGAAGTTGAAGCGCGCTGTCGGAGACTCGTTGAGTAACTTTTGCGGTGAAACTTAACAGAACCCGAGACTTAACGGAAAGAAATTAAACTTTAAGTAAAAGAAAGGAAAGTGAGAGAAAAGCAGATGGCCTAAATGAATAAAGTCGAAGTCAAATAAAATTGAAGTTAGCATTTTAGCAATCTAGAAGTGCACTACAGCTGAAGCCACATGTCTGACAATGTTATATTTCAAATCTGAAGATGATAAGTCTAAAACTCTGAATTTTATTAAATGTTTTTCAAGATCATGTCATATGATTTTATTTTGAGATTTCTCTAAAATGTTAACTGATGTTTATTGCCATCTCTTCTGAGCTATCATTCAGTTTATTGTCTCTATTGTTTTGAGGTGCAAACTGCCCATTCAGTTTCAGTCTCCCCAGAACACTTTCAAACCTCTCTGGCCAGGTTATGGCTCTTATTAAATTATTCTTTTGTCTTCATTGTAATCACTGACGACTCTCTATTCAAACTGTTCTATTCAAACCTCATTTATGATCAAACTTCTCACTTCACCTTCTAAAGTGCCTCAAATGCCGTTGTTGACAGGAGAAACATTTCAGTTGGTTTTTCATTTCAGTCTATTCAAAATTATTAATAAAAATAACGTGTTTGCCCAGGTGGCAGGTGCATTGGCTAGCTAGCATGTTAGCTTAGCACACAATCAAAATACAATAAAGATTAAAACCATGTTTGTTCTCCAAAATCAAAAAATCAGACAGAAAATATATAATTTTACAATATTCTGCATATTGATAAAAGCTATGTCGAATAGCATTGCATTATAAATATAATCTATTATGAATACACCCAACATGGTATAAAGAACACAGACAAACCATACATCATCACGATTGTGTGTTTATTATCTTCAAATGTCTCTATTTGCATCTTTAGCGATTTCAGGAAGCTTTTATTATGGACTTCTATTATGGCACATGGTATCTTCTTCGTCTGTCTGTACCATATATGGACTACATGTGGACAGAGCGCCCTCCGGCTGCCAGTATGAATTGAAAACAACACATAAGAGACTTCATCGCTCATGAATAGGCTACATTTGCGCATTTTGAGGAAGTATTGAATAAAAAATAATTTGACACAGACATATGAGAATCTATCAATATTTCTCCTCATCTGCACACTTTTGAACTAAAAGCCCTGATGGATGTTGATTTGTCGCGAGTCTTCGTGAGGAGAATAGAGGAGTTTTTTTATGAATGAAAGCAGCTGAGGCTCATATTACAATCAAACGGTACCGACGCGGTTTTCATATTCATAACTCCTGACACATATTAACAAATTACTGTCACTACAAGACTTTGAGAATAATACAGAGGTAAAAAATGGAAGCTTGACTCTTAGATCTTTTAAATGATGTATAGATTGTCATGGTAATTACTTACATCTGACAGTCATTTGAGCTAATTTAAACAAATAAAGGTTGAGGGCGAATGCGTCCTCAATCCGGTTAAGAGGTTAAAGAAGATTAAAGAAAATAGTCCAACGCTGTGGTACAATGAGCACACTCGGGCCCTTAAAACAGCAGCCAGAAAAATGGAGCTCAGCTGGAAGAAAACAAAACTAGAGGTCTTTCGTAATTCATGGAAAGAGCACATGATCGCATACAGAAAGGCCGTAAAAACTGCTAGATCTGCTTATTTCTCGACTCTCTTGGAAGAAAACAAACACAACCCTAGGTATTTATTCGATAAGGTGGCTAAATTAACCAAAAATAAAGCTTCAACTTCTGATGTTTGTAAACAGCACAGCAGTAATGACTATATGAACTTCTTTACATGTAAGATTGATAATATTAGGAAGAAAATTTTAACCATGCAGCCGTCTACTACAGTATCACATCAGAGAGAGCATTATAGTGTCACTGAGGAAAAATTACACTCATTCACTGCTATAGGAGAAGAAGAATTGGCTAAACTCGTTAAATCATCAAAATCAACAACATGTATGCTTGACCCTGTACCGACTAGGCTATTGAAAGAGATACTCCCAGAGGTCATAGATCCTCTTCTTAATATCATTAATTCATCTTTGTCATTAGGATATGTACCGAAAACTTTTAAGTTGGCTATTATTAAACCACTTATTAAAAAAACGCAACTTGATCCTACAGAATTAGTCAATTATAGACCAATCTCAAATCTACCCTTTCTGTCAAAAATACTTGAAAAGGCAGTGTCTTCACAATTATGTTCCTTTTTAGAAAGAAATGGTATCTGTGAGGATTTCCAGTCAGGATTTAGACCGTATCATAGTACTGAGACTGCTCTCATCAGAGTTATAAATGATTTACTCTTATCATCCGATCGTGGCTGTATCTCTCTATTAGTGTTACTCGATCTTAGCGCTGCATTTGATACTATCGACCACAACATTCTTTTGAATAGACTCGAAAATTATGTAGGTATTAGTGGAATTGCTTTGTCATGGTTTAAATCATACCTATGTGACCGTTATCAGTTTGTAGCAGTAAATGAAGAGATGTCACACCGATCACAAGTTCAGTATGGAGTACCGCAAGGCTCAGTGCTAGGACCGCTGCTCTTCACCCTGTACATGCTACCACTGGGAGATATCATTTGGAAGCATGCCGTTAGTTTTCATTGTTATGCTGACGATACTCAGCTCTATATTTCTTCACGCCCTGAAGAAACTTACCAATTCACAAGATTAACCGAATGCATAGCTGATATAAAACATTGGATGACCAGTAATTTCCTGCTACTCAATTCAGAAAAAACTGATTTTTTATTTATTGGACAAAAAAGCTCCACAAGTAGTAACCTAGAACACTGTCTAACACTTGATGGCTGCTCTGTCAAGTCCTCTTCGTCAGTGAGGAACCTGGATGTGCTCTTTGATACTAATCTTTCGTTTGAAAGCCACATTTCTAGCATCTGTAAAACTGCATTCTACTATCTTATATTCTACCAAAATATATCTAAATTACGGCACATGCTCTCAATGCAAAATGCTGAACAGTTAGTTCATGCGTTCATGACCTCAAGGTTAGATTATTGTAATGCACTACTGGGTGGTTGCCCTGCTCGCTTAATAAATAAACTCCAGCTGGTCCAAAACGCAGCAGCTCGAGTTCTTACTAGAACCAGGAAGCATGACCATATTAGCCCAGTTCTGTCAACACTGCACTGGCTGCCTATTAAACATTGCATACATTTTAAAATCTTGCTTATTACTTACAAAGCACTAAATGGTTTAGCTCCCCAATACTTGAGCGAGCTCTTAACATATTATACTCCATCACGTCTACTGCGGTCTCAAAATTCTGGCAGGTTGATAATACCGAGAATATCCAAATCAACGGCAGATTGTCGATCCTTTTCCTATTTAGCACTCTGCAACAGTCTTCCTAACATTGTACGGGAAGCAGACACACTCTGTCAGTTTAAATCTAGACTAAAAACACATCTCTTTACTCTGGCATACACATAAAACGTCTCGGTTACGGATGTAACCCTCGTTCCCTGAGGAGGGAACGGAGACGTAACGTTAGTGACTAACGAATGGGGGTTTCGCTTAGAAGCCTATCAACTTCGAGTTTTGAGAAAACGCCCAATGGCGTGCCAATGCCATGGGGCATGCGGAATTTGCATACGTAGCTCCGCCTCACTGCGTGAGTATATAAGGAAGTACGAGGCAATATCGCATTATGTTACCTGCTTGAGGAGCCAAGACTGAACTCCTGCGTTCCAGGCAACACAGCTGATGTGGCAAGGGGACGTTACGTCTCCGTTCCCTCCTCAGGGAACGAGGGTTACATCCGTAACCGAGACGTTCCCTTTCGTTCAGTCACTACGACGTAACGTTAGTGACTAACGAATGGGGGTCCCAATATAATCCCGCCACTCAGCCGTCTTCCAGCGCCCTGCGTAAGTGTGAGTTCCCTGTCGTAAGACTAGTACGGACGAAGGACTCCCACTTAACACAGGATTACCAAGGTACACTGGGAAGCATATCCCAGTGAGGGAATGCCAAGATGCCTACCCGTGGGGAGGACTTAAGAGACACATATGACCCGGAGAGGGCTGCATATGGAAGATCTCTAGGGTACCAGCCGAAGGTGGATTTTTAACCCTAGGGGTGGCGGGGACACGCCAAGGGAAGAAACCCGCTCACTGCGGAGACTTACGGTGAAATACACATGTGGGGGTCGCCGGAGGGAACCATGCACATGGGGCACCTGGCCGGACATGAGGGTCTGGGCTCGAGAGGGCAGACTGAACTGATGTCGGCGTCGACAGTGCTGGAGGAGCTCAGGGCTCTCGGGGAGCTCACCTGAGGAAAATATCGCACGTATCCAGTCCGTGGAGTGGAGTGGCGAGCAAGCGAAGACACCTGAACCTGGTCCATCACCGGCCCCTCGGGGGGGCGAGTACATAGTCGGACACTGGCTCCACTCGGAGATTGTAGAATCTGGCGAATGTGTTGGGTGTCGCCCAGCCTGCAGCTCTGCAGATGTCTGCTAGCGAGGCGCCATGCGCTAGAGCCCAAGAGGAAGCCACACTCCGGGTGGAGTGTGCCCTCACACCAAGGGGACATGGTCGGCCTTGCTGCTGGTAAGCCAAAGCAATGGTGTCCACTATCCAGTGAGACAGCCTTTGCTTTGAGAGAGCACTTCCCTTCCGCTCTCCACCATAACAGACAAAGAGCTGGTCTGAGGTCCTGAAACACTGCGTCATGTCTACGTAGGCGCGGAGAGCGCGTACTGGACAGAGCAATGCCAAGGCTGGGTCTGCCTCCTCCAAAGGCAGCGCTTGCAGGTTCACCACCTGGTCCTTGAACGGAGTGGTGGGAACCTTGGGCACATATCCAGGCCGGGGTCTCAGGATCACGTGAGAGTTAGCCGGCCCGAACTCCAGGCACGCTTCGTCAACCGAAAATGCCTGCAGGTCCCCGACCCTCTTGACTGAGGCCAATGCGGTCAGCAGAGCCGTCTTCATAGACAGAAACTTAATATCGACCGACCGCAAAGGCTCAAAGGGAGGTCTCTGCAGAGCAGTTAGTACTACTGCGAGGTCCCAAGAGGGTACGAGAGGAGAGCGAGGAGGATTCAGTCTCCTAGCTCCCCTCAGGAACCTGATGACCAGGTCGTGCTGACTTACCTTTTTGTTCTCCAAGAGATCGTGGTGGGCAGATATTGCGGCCACATATACCTTGAGGGTGGAGGGAGACAGCCTTCGCTCCAGCCCCTCTTGGAGAAACTCAAGCACGGACCCGATCGGACATTTCCAGGGGTCTTCTTGGCGGGAAGAGCACCAGGTGACGAAGAGGTTCCACTTCAACGCATAGGCATGCCGAGTGGACTCTGCCCTAGCGGAAGTGATGGTGGCGACCACCGTAGGTGGTAGGCCACTCAAACCTGCCGGGTCCCGTCTAGGAGCCACACGTGGAGGTTCCAAAGGTCGGGACGCGGGTGCCAATGGGTGCCCCGTCTCTGAGTGAGGAGGTCCGGTCTCAGAGGAATAGGCCAGGGAGGGGCTGTCGCAAGGAGAATGAGTTCGGGGAACCAGGTCCGGCCGTGCCAGTACGGGGCGACCAAAAGGACCTGCTCCTTGTCCTCCCTGATCTTGCACAGAAGCTGTGCGAGTAGGCTCACTGGGGGAAACGCATATTTGCGTAGGCCCCGCGGCCAGCTGTGCGCCAGTGCATCCGTGCCGAGCGTGCCCTCGGTCAGGGAATAATACAGGCTGCAGTGGGAAGAGTCGTGGGAGGCAAACAGGTCTACCTGTGCGTCGCCGAACTGTTCCCAAATCAGCTGAACCGTCCGGGGATGGAGTCTCCATTCTCCCGGGAGAGGCTGAAACCGCGAGAGCTCGTCGGCTGCGTGGTTCAGGACTCCCGGAATATGGACAGCACGAAGGGACCTCAGGCGCTTCTGACTCCATAAGACGAGATGGCGGGCGAGTTGAGACATGCGGCGGGAGCGTAGACCGCCCTGGTGGTTGATGTACGCTACTACGGCCGTGTTGTCTGTCCGGACGAGCACATGTTGACCCTTCAGCAACGCTCGGAAGCGGTGCAGGGCGAACCGTACTGCCAGCAACTCGAGGCAATTGACATGCAGGAGACGCTGGGGTCCTGTCCAGGAGCCCGCGGCTGCTTGTCCATTGCACATGGCACCCCAGCCCGTGGCAGAGGCATCCGTCGATACGACAACATGCCTGGAAACTCGTTCTAAGGGCACACCGGCCCGTAGAAAGCTGAGGTTCGACCACGGGGTGAGTGTCTGTAAGCAGGCCCGAGTCACTTGGATCCGGAGCGTGCCAGACTGCCATGCCCATCTCGGGACTCGATCGCGAAGCCAGTGCTGAAGCGGTCTCATATGAAGCAATCCGAGCGGCGTTACCGCGGCTGCAGATGCCATATGCCCCAGGAGCCTCTGAAAAAGTTTCAGTGGAACCGCATTCTTGCTCTCGATTTGTCGGAGGCAAGTCAGCAGAGACTGCGCGCGCTCGCTCGAAAGCTGCGCGTACATGGCGACCGAGTCGATCTCCATACCGAGAAAAGAGATCCTCTGCACTGGGCAGAGTTTGCTCTTCTCCCAGTTGACCCGAAGGCCCAGACGGGTTAAGTGGTGGAGAACCAGATCTCTGTGTCCGCAAACCTGCTCTCGAGAGTGGCCTAGTATGAGCCAGTCGTCGAGGTAGTTCAGGATGCGGACCCCGTGCTGCCAAAGGGGCGCAAGGGCTGCCTCGGCGATCTTCGTGAAGACGCGAGGGGACAGAGATAACCCGAATGGGAGAACTGCGTACTGGTATGCCCGCCCCTCGAAAGCAAACCGTAGGAACGGTCTGTGTCGAGGAAGGATGGAGACATGGAAGTAGGCGTCCTTCAGGTCGATCGCTGCAAACCAATCGTCCGGACGAACGCATTCGAAAAGGCGTTTCGCAGTCAACATCTTGAACGGAAGCCGGTGAAGGGATCGGTTCAAGATGCGAAGGTCCAGGATTGGCCGTAACCCACCGGTTTTCTTGGGTACAATGAAGTAGGGGCTGTAGAACCCCGACCTCATTTCGGCTGGAGGGACAGGCTCGATCGCACCCTTCGCCAGTAGAGTGGCAATCTCCGCACGCATGACGGGGGCATGGGCCCCGGTCACGGTATAGCGGACTCCCCTGTAACGGGGAGGAGCCTGCGCGAACTGAATCGCGTAGCCGAGCCTGACGGTCCGGGCAACCCAGCGGGACAGCCCCGGAAGCTGAAGCCAGGCTTCCAGAGACTGCACCAACGGGGTCATACGGACAGTAGGCGTACCCCGGGTGGGGCAGCGAGGCAGCGTTACCGGCGCGGACAGGGGAGGCTGTTGGGCGTCCCCGGGTCGGAGCACGGTTAACGGCTGCGCCCTGACAGAGGAGACCAGGGAAGGACTCGCGTTCCACGGGGGTCTGCTCTGCCAGGGGGCTGGCGACAGAGAGGGACGAGAGTGGCGTGACCCGAGGGTGGCGCGCACTGCCGTCACCGATCTCTGGGGGCTCAGGGATGGGTTTGTCACCACATTAGGGTGCTGCTGACCCGGGGGCCAGCAGCTGAACAAAAGATTCTCCCCCGGCCCTCCACCGGGGGAAGGAGCGGCCCTGCCGCCGTCTCCTGGAAAGAACTGCCCATCCCTGAGCCGTCCGCATCAGGAGCGCCGCTTAGCCTGGCGTTTCTTCGCGGGCTGCGGGGCTGGAGCGGACTGGGACGCCTTCCTGCGGCTGCCTCTGCGCGGCCCGGGTGGAGGCTGCTGCTTGGGTGGCGCAGAGGCGGAGGAAGCCGCGGGAGGACGTCCTCGGCGGCGAGCAGGCTGAGGCACCTGCGCGGGCGGTGGGGTGGAGGCAGCAGCTGACCGCCGGGGCAGGATGTATTTTATTGCCTCAGTCTGCTTCTGAGCGGCCGAGAACTGTTGGGCGAAGCTCTCGACCGCTCCGCCGAATAGCCCATCCTGTGATATGGGGGCGTCGAGGAAACGTGTTCGCTCGGCGTCTCGCATATCAGACAGGGTGAGCCATAAGTGTCTCTCCTGGACCACATTTGTGGACATCACCTGACCCAGGGAGCGCGCGGTCACCTTCGTCGCCCGGAGAGCGAGGTCGGTGGCGGCACGCAACTCATTGCTGAGCCCTGGATCAGCCCCTCTCTCGTGCATATCGCACAGCAACTTGGCTTGGTAAGCCTGAAGAGTTGCCATGGTATGCAAAGAAGCGGCGGCCTGCCCCGCAGCTCTATAGGACTTCGCCACCAGAGATGACGAAAACCTACAGGCCTTGGAGGGGTGCTTTGGGTCACCACGCCAGGACGAAGCGCTCTGTGGACACAGTTGCATCGCAACAGAACGTTCGACTGGGGGGACCCCAGTGTACCCATGAGCCGCGGCTCCATCGAGAGAGGTGAAGGCGGAAGAGGCCGCCAAACGTTCACGGGAAGACAACGGGGCCTTCCAGGAACGCGCGACCTCTTCATGCACCTCGGGGAAGAAAGGTATTGGAGGAGCGGCCGGACGGGTGTCCGAACGCGCCGCCCCCAAAAACCAATCATCCAACCGCGAACGCTCGGGCTGAGGCGGAGGGTTCCACTCCAGTCCAAGCGCTGCGGCGGCCCGAGAGAGCATGGCTGTCAACTCTGGGTCCGACTCGGGCAATGCTGGGACACCCGAAGGTGGCAGCACAGCCGAATCCTCATCCTCAGATGACTCCAGCCCACCTTGTGATGCGGCGATAGACATCACTTCCTCCTCCGCCGCGCCAAACGCCACAGTCGGGACAGCAGGAGCCGGCCCCGATGTAGACGCCTGAGCGCGGGCCGGGTCAAGTGCCTGAGAGGGGGGTGTGGGCCGAGGAACTAGCGTCGGAGCTTTATTCCACACCGTCACCCTCAGATCACCCTGGTCACCAGCCAAAGTGCCGCCTCCAGAGGAGACCGCAGATTGGGGGGGGACGGAGGGGACTCTCGTTCCGGCATCAGCACGGAATTCACGGAGTCTCGATCGTAGCACTGAGATGGCCAGGTTCCCGCAGAGAGAACATGAGTCATCCACGAGCGCTGCCTGAGCGTGCTGAAAGCCCAAACACGTCACACAGCGCTCGTGCCCGTCGAAAGAAAAAAGCGATCTACCGCACCCAGAAGTGCACGGACGAAACATCCTGAAAAGGACGCGTCACGTGCAAGCTCTTTTATGAGAGGAAACTTCACAGTCGATGCCGAAGCGCCCAGGGAAACACACACCAGCTGGATGCAGACCACTGCACAGATCAGCAGGCAGGAAGTATGCGATCACTGGAACGCGCCGTCACACCAACACCGACTGGAAAGCTGCTCGTCTCGAAGAAGCTGACAGAGTCTCAGAAGGCTGTAGGAGTGAAGAGGTAGGTACTCTTGGCTCCGAAAGCAGAAACATAATGCGATATTGCCTCGTACTTCCTTATATACTCACGCAGTGAGGCGGAGCTACGTATGCAAATTCCGCATGCCCCATGGCATTGGCACGCCATTGGGCGTTTTCTCAAAACTCGAAGTTGATAGGCTTCTAAGCGAAACCCCCATTCGTTAGTCACTAACGTTACGTCGTAGTGACTGAACGAAAGGGAACACTTTTTCAATGAAAAGATTGTTAGGCTGCATTAACTAGGTCAGCCAGAACCGGGAACACTTCCCATAACACCTGATGTACTCGTTACATCATCAGAAGAATGGAATCTATGCTAATGAGTCTCTCTGTTTTATCCCGAGGTTTACTGCAGTCAGCCGGATCCGGGCCGTTTCCAGATCAGATGGTGGACCTGCGCCCAGAGAAGACCAACACATGACCCTGAAGTGTCTGCAGAGACTGTGTCAATTAGACTCCCATGAAATTGCATCGTCGACACGGCATCATCAATAAACCTGTCTCCGGCATGATGACTCCGATTGTTCGAATATTACAATTTAATAATAAAACTTAAATCGATATGTCATCCTCAATAAACCCCGTTGCCTCCGATCTTTCGAATATTGCACTTTAATAATTATTTAATCAACACATCAGCCTCAATAAACCCGTCTCCGGCGTGTTGCCTCCGATCCTTCGAATATTCCGATCTATTATGACCTCTGACCTGTAAAGTTTCCAGAATAATAATCATACACTGCTTGTTAATTGGCCAGAGGAGCCTGGTTTTACCCAAGGTTTAATTTTCTCCATTAGGTCACCTGATGGGGTTTTGGTTTCCTTGCCACTGTTGCCTCTGGCTTGGCTTGCTCAGTTGGGGATACTCAATTTTTCTAAACTTTTCAACTAAATATCCAAATAAATCAAATTATTAAACTAAATTTACCATATAAACTAAATTACTGATCTAATTATTGAGCTAAAGCCCACACTGTCACTGTATGATAATTGAAATGAACTGATGACATAACCGTTTTCTCCAGAATGGCTAGACGGCTGAATAAAATTATGCTGCATTATTTTCCTGTTTAACACTGTAAAGCTGCTTTGAAAAAATCTGCATTGTTAAAAGCGTTATATAAATAAAGTTGACTTGACTTGACACCTGTTTTTGGCCACCTGTTTTATTATCCTCCTCCTCCTCCCCCCTGCTATACCCCCCCATTCAAAGGAATTTACGACTGTTTTGGAACTTTGTTTTTTTTTTTTAAATGTTCGAAAACGATCAAAGAATGTTCAAAAACGAATGTGCTTGAAACTTTTTAAAATGTGAGACATTGTGTTGGGATAACAGTGACAAGATCAGGGACAGTTTTTATTAAACAAAACTTGTATTTCACATAGATTTGAACTTTGAGACGTTTAAAACATTAAAAACGATGCCGTTAAAATGTTTTTCATAAATATAAAGACAGGTTAGAGAATATCTTTGATGTACGGTTTGTAATGATAGAGAAAACACTGTTGTATATGCATTAAACATATCAAAGAAATGTGGTTAAAAAATCACATCAAACGAACAATGTTAAGTTGTTTCACATTACATCTTACTGTTCAAGTTTTTCTTTAGTTTTAGTCAAAACCTTTCTCTCTTACGGAACTCAGCGCAAATGCTTTCTTCCAAGCTGATGACGGAAACGCTGACATCGGTGCGTAAACCCCACCCTCAGCTCCACCCCTTACACTTCCCCTCGGTGCAGAACAGAGGTTCCCTTTCAGTCGGTCACGTTCGACGCACGACGGACATCACCGACGAATTGGGATCACTTCAGGGAGCCCCTATCAGCTTCTAGATATAGAGAACAGTCCAATGGGCCATTGGCGTGCGAGATTTGCATCTCGCGCTCCGCCCCGCACCGCGGGTATAAACAGGAAGCGAGAGCAGCGCACTATTGTCATTCACCGCGGAGCCGAACGGCGTTGATGAAGCAAGACTGATTTTCTAAAAGAGAGCCTATCTATAGGAGAGATATTCCAGAGAACGAGAGGGACGCTTTGTGTTGGCGAAAAGGCACAATCAGCGCGACCGCATGCTCACAGCAGCATCTGCATAACAAACTTAGTCGGTTCGGTGAGGGCGTTTGTCTCAGTGAGTGCAGACACAGGACTGCACTTATCTCCTGTGTGCTGCCGCGGTCTTCCCCTGGGTGCTTCAGCACCGTTAAAAGAGCGTTTCCTCACAAAAGAGCAACACGGGTGTGACACTGCGTCTTTTTCAAGACGTCATTCCACCCGTGCATTTCTGGATGCAGTTGTTTCCTGTCCTGACACGATCCCTCTCGCATAAACAAGTTGAGACTGCTTTCGTGGGTGATCCATGTTCTCTCAGGGGAACGGGATCACGTCGACGCGCTGTTCGTCTCACCTTCCTTGTGAGGGTTTGAGCGTTCAGAGTGTCGTGTGCCGTCTAGCTGCCGGGTGACAGCGCGGGTTGTCACGGCAACCCAGCGCGCATCGCTCGGTGCTTCAGATGCGCGGTCGAGACTGTGACCCCTCAAACGGGGTTGAGTCCCTTTGCTTATACCCCGATCTAGTTTCTTTTCTGGTGCACCAGAAATGGGGCTACTTTGGCTGATAAGCCTGGGTGACCTGAGGAATATTAAGATGGCGCCGCCGTGTTCGGTCGCCGTTCAGGTCGCTCCGCTAAGACTTTGCTTTTATTTATTATTCTACTCTCTTTTACTCTCTATTTTTTCCAACGGATCATCTGCTTTGATCTGTTACGACAGCAAAACACTTCTGGAAATTGGTTACCGCTACACTGACCTGTTTCAGGACACTTTCTCCAATCTTCCATCTGATATTCGCCGGGACGCCGAGTTGAACAATGGCCACTCGAGTCGACGGCGAAGATTCAAAAAACACCAGACTGAGAAAAAGAGCATTCAGTCCTCCTCTCCCGAGCATTTTGCTCGCAAATGTCCAATCCTTGGAGAATAAGATGGACGATCTTAGAGCCAGGATAAGTTTTCAACGGGACATGAGAGACTGCAACATCTATTGTCTGTCCGAAACATGGCTCACGCCAGCGGTCCCGGATACAGCCGTGACGCCGTCCGAGAACTTCTCTGTTTTTCGGATGGACAGAACAGCCGAGGCCGGGAAATCTAAAGGCGGTGGAGTGTGTTTCATGATAAACAAGAAATGGTGCGATCCTAGGAACATCTCCATTCTTTCGCGATCCTGCTCGCCTCACTTGGAACATTTAACTCTCATGTGCCGGCCTTTCTACCTACCGAGGGAGTTTTCCTCGGTCATCGCCACTGCCGTTTATATTCCACCACAGGCAGACACGGGGCTGGCTTTATCTGCCCTCCATGATGTGACCAGCGGCTTCATAAACAAACACCCCGACGCTGCTTTCATCGTCGCGGGTGATTTTAACAAAGCAAACCTAAAGAAAGTATTGCCAAACTTTCACCAGCATGTCTCCTGTCCCACACGAGGAGCAAACACACTGGATCATTGCTACTCTCCGTTTAAGAACGCCTACAAAGCTCGTTCACAGCCAGCTTTTGGCAAATCGGGCCATGCCGCCATTTTTCTCACACCTGAATATAAACAAAGGCTTGTTCAAGAGCCCCCGGTGAGGAGGGAAGTCAAACGCTGGTCATCCCATTCAGAGATCACGCTACAGGCAGCTCTTGATGACGTCGACTGGGACATGTTCCGCGCGAGTTCTGAAGACGTCAGCGAGTTCACAGAAGTGGCGCTCTGCTTTATCAACACACTGACAGAGCAAGCCACACAAACAATAACTATAACGTCCTTCCCTAATCAGAAACCGTGGGTGGACAGTTCAATCCGCACTGCAGTAAACACGCGCACTATCGCTTACAATGCCGGTCTCCTAACGGGGGATATGAGGGAGTACAAAGCTTCATGTTACGGCGCGCCGTTAAAGCCGCAAAACTCCGATATAAAGACCGAGTGGAATCTCATTTCCAACTCAACGACTCCCGGCGGATGTGGCAGGGACTGAGGACCATCTGTGCTTTTGGAACTAAATCCTCTGCAGAGGTGAGAGCTGATCCGTTGCTGGTGAACGAGTTAAACTCTTTCTACGCTCGCGATTTGATGGTAATCGCGGCAGCGCGACTCCGGCGAGTGACGCGTCAGAGAGAGTCCCTCAGAGCAGCAACAGTCACGTGATCTCTGTCTCGGAGGACGAGGTTCGGAGGGCACTCAAACGTGTGGATGTCAGGAAAGCTGCTGGGCCGGATGGTATTTCAGGTCGTGTTCTGCGGTCCTGTGCTGATCAGCTCGCAGGGCTCTTTACATCCATATTTAACGAGTCCCTTGCTACATCTGTTGTCCCCACCTCCTTCAAACGATCCTCCATCATCCCTGTACCTAAGATCAGTAAACCCTCTTGCCTAAATGACTATCGTCCAGTGGCTCTCACATCTTTAGTCATGAAGGTCTTTGAGAGACTCATTAAAAACAACATTTGCTCCTCCATTCCTGACACTTTGGACCCTCTTCAGTTTGCCTATCGTCCCAATAGATCGACTGAAGATGCCATCTCTCACGTCCTTCACTCCTGCCTCACTCACATCGACAGCAAAAGTGGGAACTATGTCAGGCTGCTATTTATTGACTATAGCTCAGCCTTTAACACCATAGTTCCCATTAAGCTAACACACAAACTCCTGGATCTAGGCCTGAATTCTTCTCTCTGCCTCTGGATTGAAGATTTCCTCACTGGCAGACCCCAGGCGGTGAGAGTAGGCCAGTTCACCTCCACCTCCATCACCCTGAGTGTTGGAGCTCCACAGGGCTGTGTGCTGAGTCCCCTGCTCTACTCTCTCTACACCCATGACTGTTTGTCCACACACAGCTCCACCTCTATCATCAAGTTTGCTGATGATACTGTTGTCCTGGGTCTCATCTCCAACAAAAATGAGACGGCATACTTGGACGAAGTGGAGCAACTGACATCATGGTGCCAGGACAACTGTCTCTCTCTGAATGTTAACAAGACCAAAGAACTGATTGTGGACTTCAGGAAGAGACAGCATCGGTCATACTCCCCTCTCATGATCAGCGGGACACCGGTAGAGAGAGTGAGCAGCTTCAAATACCTGGGTGTGAACATCTCTGAGGATCTGACCTGGACTACACACATCCAGACACAGGTGAAAAAAGCCAGGCAAAGACTGTACCACCTGCGCCAGCTGAGGAAATTCAGGGTTTCACCAGCCATCCTGAAAACTTTCTATCGAGGGGCGATAGAAAGTGTCCTGACTCAGTGCATCACAGCGTGGTACGGGAACAGCACCAGTCACGATTGCAAAGCCCTGCAAAGAGTGGTGCGCTTATCCGAGCGCATCTCAGGCTCAGCTTTCCCGTCTCTGCAGGACATCTACACCAAACACTGCAGAGGTAGAGCTACTAAAATCATCAGAGACATTATTCACCCTGCAAACTCTCACTTCACCCTGCTGCCATCTGGTAAGCGCTTCCGTAGCCTGATGGCAAAGACTGAAAGACTCAGGAGGAGTTTCTTCCCCCAGGCCATCAGACTCCTGAACTCAGTCACGTGACTTCACTTCACCCCGCACTCGCATAAACATCCAGTTTTTTAACATTAACATCCACATACTGCCATTGCACTGCACTTTACGTTCCTATTGTTACTGCGTAACAACCTGTAATAAACCTGTTTGCACATCATACTCCTGTTTACACATCCATTATACTTCTTTATATATTTATATATATATATTTTATGTTAACCACTTATTTTTAAGTCTACAGTTTACCTTTACCTAGTTTTATATTTTTATATTTTTATTTTATTTTTATCTTATTTCCTATTTTTATCCTTTACTTGATTTATTTATAATTCTACTTATGTTAATACTTTTTATTCTAATTTTATTCTATTTCTATTTCAATTTCCCCTTGTGTTTCTTGTAACTTATTTGCACTGTCCATGGAGCGGACCTGTTTACATTTCACTGCCAGTTGTATATTGTGTATATAACTGTGTATGTGACAAATAAAACTCTTGAATCTTGAATCTTGAACAGTGAGGCTTCCCCGACGAGTACATCTCCGTGGGCCCCCCACTCCTCTATTGCATCGCAAGCATGTTGAGACTGTGTTCGTGGGTGGTTTATGCTCTCTCATGAGAGCATAACCATGTCGGCGCGTTGTTCATCTTGCCTTTTTCATTAGGGCTTGAGTGTGCCGTCTCACGGCCACGTTCACTATCTCGCATGCCTGCTGGTAGCTTACAGATAGAATTGCTGGTCCTTAAAAAAAAAAAAAAAAGGGACGTAGCGTTTCATTTGAGGCTCTAGCAGAGGACAGATGTCAATTGCTGCATCGGAGAGAGAGCTGTTATGTGTTGGAAATGGTGATGCTGAGATTCCCACTGTAATAGTGGGCGCTCATGCTGAATCAGATTCATACTACAGCCATGCTTTCCCGGGTTGAGCCGTAGTGCAACTCGTAAATCGCCTTGCCCACCCCTTGCCTTTTCCCGGATGTACATTGGAAGGCTTTGGCATTGTGGAACGTCTTGGTTACGTATGTAACCCTCATTCCCTGAAGGAAGGGAACGGATACGTTATGTCAGTTACTGACGAAATGGGGGTTTCGCTTAGTAACTGACGTAGTAACTTCGCTTAGTAACTTTCGTCAGTAACTGACGTAACTCGTAGTGTACTGACTGAAAGAGAACTATTTGGTGCCAAAATATGGAACATCAAAAGGGCCATAATCTGTATAAAGTTTTCCTCTCTCTCACTAACCTCATCGATGGGATGGTAGTGCCACTGGCAGGCCACCTCCGCCCTGCGCTCTTTGTACACGAGGGTAGTTCTGAGCCGAGGTTGAGCTGCGCACAGAGCTGGCCCTTGGCCAGACGATGTCCACCCTGGTCCAGAAACACCATTGACCCGGATTTGGTCAGGAGCTGCTCTTCCCCCGGAGAAGAGGAAGTTCCCTGCTGAGGAAGGAGGTGAGGCAGACCGTGTGCGACGCCACAAAGCCTTGCCACGCTCAGCCCCTCCTTCAATCGGAGTGCGCTTGGTGGTGTACGACGCTCCCGTGTGTTGTCACCCTCTGATGCCTCTCCAAATCGCCAGCAGGGGGTGCCGGCTGTGGAGATGCACACAAGCGGCCTTCCCACAACTCCCACACCCCCTCAACGGAAGCAGGTAGTGTTGCACAGCACACTCAGACCCCACTTCGGGCCGCTACCATGCCGTCCGAGGCGGGTCCCTGCACGCCGCTACGCTGCCCCGCTGCGGGTACGTCTGTGGTGCTGTTGGTCCGTACGTCGAACGTGACTGACTGAAAGGGAACGTCTCAGTTACGTATGGTAACCCTCGTTCCCTGAAGGAGGGAATGGAGACGTATGTCCCATCGCCACAGTTGCTGTACCATCACTGCATGGCCGAGTCACTAGTTCGGCTCCTCAGTGAAAAACAATAGTGCGCTGCTCTCGCTTCCTGTTTATACACGCGGTGCGTTGTGGAGTGTGAGATGCAAATCTCGCACACCAATGGCCAATTGGCCTGTTCTCTATATCTCGAAGCTGATAGGGGCTCACTGAAGTGATCCCAATTCGTCGGTGACGTCTCCGTTCCCTCCTTCAGGGAACGAGGTTTACCATACGTAACCGAGACGTTAAACATAAATAAATAAATAAATAAATAAATAAATAAAGCAAAAACGAATAATATTAAGTTTTTCACATTACAATTACTGTTAATTTTTCAATTTAGTTTAGGCAAAAACAATTGTCTCTTACGGAACTCCTTGCAAACGCTTCCTCTCTCCCCTGATGGCTAGATCATCAATGGACCCTGGGGGGCTGTGCGTAAACCTGGCAGACTCCTCTCTGCGCAGAAGAATACACCCAGTCCATACAGAGGGGAAGATTTAAATGACGGTAAAATAATTAAACAAATGATTTTTATAAATAGTATTAGTTTTAACATTTGTTTAGTTCATAGTATATTTAGTTATTTTCTCTTAGCTCTTTCAACTCTAATTGTCTCAAATCACACACACACACACACACACACACTCACACTCACACTCACACACACACACACACACACACACACACACTCACACTCACACTCACACTCACACTCACACACACACACACACACACACACACACACACACACACACACACACACACACACACGTATTACATTGAGAATGGGGATGTTAAAATTGGTAAACAATTTCAAAAGCAGTGTGTCAGGAGAAATGCAAACAAAATCAAAGATGCATGAAACACAAATGTCTCCAAACTGTCACACGCATAACGTTTTTGGTATGGTTTCAGAGTCATTATACTACAATGAAAACTTTGTGGCTTGTGTAAACTTTGTTAAGCATGCAAACACTGAAAAACATGCTGGGGGCAATATATAAACTAGAACCCAACTCTGATGTGACTGAGTTTGTTTCACATAACTGTAAATTATCTCACTTGCAGTTGCTAACTATTGAAATGTACGATATGTTGAGAACATTTTGGTATTCTGCTTACCATATGCTTACCATTTTCTTATAAAGAAAACAAAATATTAAAACATAAAACGCACGTCGGTTTTTGGACAAGACCTAATAGACAGACACCTAAAACACTGGTGTTACAGTATTGGTGTGGAGCGAATAAAAAACAAAGACATTAATCATCCCACCTTTCACCTAAAATGGCTACTTTAATATAAACTAGAACCCAACTCTGATGTGACTGAGTTTGATTCACATAACTGTAAATGATCTCACTTGCAGTTGCTAACTATTGAAATGTACGACTGTAATTAATTTACTTTAGTGTTGTTTAGAGACGTGCACAAAAGAAATGTGCACAGCTATTTAGAAATGTATTAGTTGTATAGTTGTAACAGAAAAACAGAAAGACTCCCTTTTTCATGTTGAGGTGTCATGTCCACATAGACAAACCAGAAAGATGTCCTAAAAGAAATATAATTTGTTTAGTCTTAAACACTCTCATGTAAGGACTGTCATATAATTCTCTTTATGCTGTATTTGTTCATGTGTTTTTAATTAATTCCTATGAACATGTTTGACCATGCTCAGTGACTAGTTTTTATTTTACAAACTGTATAACTGTACAAAAAACAAAAGAAACAATGTGAACAGAGTCATCGACTAGAGGAAAAAAGTAACTTACAAATCAAGATACACTTTCACAATAGACCAGGAGAGAAGATTTCTGTATTCATTTTGTATTCACTAAATGGTTCATGCTATTCATTTTTAGTAAGTTGCTCTCTTGAATATACTTTTGTGACACCAAAATTTCTGTATAAAGATTATGTTTGAATCTTATCCATAGCCTTTAAAAGAGTGTGGAGCATCATAGTTCTTAAATGTATTAGTATTACAGCAGTGGGGGCATAGTTCTACCATGAAGACTCGGGAGACCAGATAAAGTATGATAACACCACAAGTTTATTAGCAGACCAGCAAGTATTAAATTAGAGGTTCTTTGGCGTAGGCCCCGTCCGTAGCGCTCGTCACGAGGGTAACGGACTCTGCATTTCCTGCCTGAAGATGAAGGCAGGGGAGCAGCCGACCCCCGGGAGGTATAGACAGGGACCGACCTGGTGGTGGTGGGGAGGATGGAGGCAATGCTGGCGTCAGCATCTGTGAACTCAGACATGTGTTAATTACCGATCTTTTATACTCTGAGAATTATGACTTGATTGGATAGGTCTGAATGTGATAAGTGACGTAACATTGAATCTTCCTGCCAGAACTTGCGCATAAGCTTCATTTCTACCATGAAGACTCGGGAGACCAGATAAAGTATGATAACACCACAAGTTTATTAGCAGACCAGCAAGTATTAAATTAGAGGTTCTTTGGCGTAGGCCCCGTCCGTAGCGCTCGTCACGAGGGTAACGGACTCTGCATTTCCTGCCTGAAGATGAAGGCAGGGGAGCAGCCGACCCCCAAAAATTGGTGGAGGAAATTAGTTCCTCCGGACGGGACCTACTCACCCCCAAAAATTGTAAAAGAATTGTATACTCGCCCGTCGTAAATGCTGCCACAGATGGGCCTTGATCAGCCAGGTAGAGACAAAAGCCTGGAAACGGCCGCAGACAGGCCTTGATCAGCCAGGTAGAGACAAAAGCCTTGAACGGCCACAGGCGGGCCTTGATCAGCCAGGTAGAGACGAAAGCCTTGAACGGCCACAAGACAGAGCCTTGATCGGCCGCATGGAAATGAAGGCAACGTTAGGCCACCTGGAGACGAAGGCCATCTGGAGACGAAGGCCACGTTAGGCTGCATGTAGACGAAGGCCACCTGGAGACGAAGGCCACATTAGGCCACCTGGAGACGAAGGCCACGTTAGGCCGCATGTAAACGAAGGCCACGTTAGGCCGCATGTAGACGAAGGCCACGTTAGGCCACCTGGAGACGAAGGCCATGTTAGGCCACCTGGAGACAAAGGCCACGTTAGGCAATTGACGAAGAATAAGAGCTATAGAGACTGACAAACGGCATGAGTAATAATCTGAGAATGTGACGCTGTGACACCACCACCAGTATTTGCATAAGAATTACTTAGAATATGGACATTGAACATGCAATAGATATGGATATTGACATAGGTGTTAACCAATAAACAGAGGGAATTGTTATGCTACTGCAAAAGCCGCGTAGGCTGTATGGACTGCCACGTTGGCCAAATATTCAATGCCTCCATAGGCCATGGTACGGAGAGCTGCGTAGGCTGTATGAACTGCCACGTTGGCCATATATTCACTGCCTCAATAGGCCGGGGTACGAAAAGATGCGTAGGCTGCATGTTCTGCCACGTTGGCCATATATTCACTGCCTCAATAGGCCAGGGTACGAAAAGCCGCGTAGGCTGTATGTTCTGCCGCGTTGGCCATATATTCACTGCCTCAATAGGCCATGGTAGAGAGAGCTGCGTAGGCTGTATGATTGCCATGTTAGCCATGTATACTGCCTCAATAGGCCGGAGTACGAAAAGCCGCGTAGGCTGTATGACTGCCACGTTAGGTCGTATATACTGCCTCAATAGGCCGGAGTACGAAAAGCCGCGTAGGCTGTATGACTGCCACGTTAGGTCGTATATACTGCCACGAGAGGCCGGGGTACGAAAAGTTGCGTAGGCTGTATGGACTGCCACGTTAGGTCGTATATACTGCCTCGATAGGCCGGGGTGCGAAAAAAAAACCACATGGGCTGTATGACTGCCAAGTTAGGCCGTGTATACAGCCTTGATAGGAGAGGGTACAAGAAAGGGCGACTGAGAATGATAAGCCGGTGCGCAGAGAAGGCTGCGATAGCCCATAGTGAAGAGAAGACAGCGTGGGTGCATGAGTTGGTCTCGATAGACCCCATGAAAAAGTATTAGGAGTTAAATGATAAACTGTAACTTACCTGATGCTTGTCAAGACACGTAGGCAATCTTAGATTACCTGAAGGTTTGCGCATTCTATAATATTAGAATGCTGACGACCATCTTGACCACCAAACAATCCTGCGTTCAGTTGCTGTTGTAGCAGCACATAACCCTGCATGAATGTCCGGTATACTGAGGAGATGGTCTGTAGGTCTGTCTCTAGGTGAGTTAACCACCTTGATATGGGAGAGCGTTGGGGAATATAAAAATTGCAGAATGATTAGGGGTGCAGGGATGTGCTTAGAAATATCCTCTTTTACCGAGACGAAGGCCACGCTGATGAAGCCGCAGTAGGCCACAGAGATGAAGGCTACAATAGGCCACCTGGACAGAGACCACGTTAGGCCACAGAGAAATTCATGAAAGGCATAGAGACTGACGAAACAGGATTGATGAGTAGTAATAAAGGAGAAAACATGCCACCGCCAGTATTTGCATGAAAATTATTACTTGAAGTTGCTTTTTTATTACTTACAGAAGTTGCTGTTTGAGTCAGATCTTGCTTGTACTATAATGCGGAGGATGACCATGTACACGGCACCTTGATAGAGTATGCGGACTCCACGCACTGAGCTGCGTTCGTAGCAGCCCCAAGCCAAAGAATGACCTAGGCATAGAGGAGTTGGGGAACTGCAGTTCTTAGCATCTGCAGTTGGAGGATTCGAAACCATTGGGTGTGACTCCAGCTCACAGCTAGATAGAACACCATCTAACCATCAGAACCTGTTGAGAGAACCCGCGGAAGAAAATAAACCAGAACAGCATGACAAATACATAACCGAAAATTGAAAACCAAACAAATGCCCTTACGGAAGGATAAGAATGTTTTAGAAGACGCTTTACTAGCTAATAAACCATAGCTGGCTATAGAACCCTGCAAAGCAACCGAACCAATGAAAAACATTAATCAATGTGAGAGTCATCGTTTGATAACCTGAGCCAAGTTCATACTGTATGATGATTTATTTATTTTTTTTTGTCTGTCCACGTTTGGCAGTCTGAGACAAATATCGCAATCCTAAATTCTTTTGACCATAGGTTAAAATCTTGTGTCTTTGATAACATGTTTGACATACTCACCAACAGCCATGATAAAAATTGTAACCTGAAGTAAATTAAACAAATGTGAGTGGGTTGATGTAACCTCCAGACAAATTCTTGTGCGTTTGATTATCATGCAGTCTGACATTAATGCAGCGGAGTTCCCACAGTGTGACATCATGATCACAGTCTGAAAAACAACGATTCACAATGATTATAAGCCGCACCGTGTGTGCCAGCTTTGGTGACGAGAAAAACAAAAAGCTCACTGCGAGAGAGCTCGTCATTTGCAGAAATCAGTACGCATGTGCAGACTTTGTCAAACAGTCACACTATATTTACTCCCCGTATATTGTGTTAGTCTCGATAGACTGACAAATGTTGGTGTTTACAATGCGAGCGTAGCCAATCACAGACACGTCTTTCCTGAAGCTCAAACAGTAGAGCGTAGCACCAGCAACTCCAAGCCATGGGTTCGACTCCCAGGGAAAGCAAGATCCGACAAAATACCAAATGTGCACCCTAAATACGATGCAAGTCGCCCTGAACCAAAGCGTCTGCCAAATGCGTAAATGTAAATGTCTGTGGAGCGCTTGAATGCAATGGCCAATTGGAGGAGCCAACACAACACGGAACATACACAATCAGGATTGAATGGCTCAGCGCTTGTTCACTGACCAATTCTGCCTTCTAGTGCATACGTTTGACCAACGAAGAGTAGAACATGCTATAGATTCATGATTTGGTTTAGTCAGATTGACCGAAACGGTTTCCACTAGTGTCCGAGTTTAGTTGAACTGAAGCATTTGACGGTTTCATGCATTTATAAAGGAAACGCACTCTGCTCACTTACTATATTCATAAAAGATTTGAATAATTGTATTCCCGTGCTGCGATTTAGTTGCTGTACAGGATGCAATCTTTATGAGAAATGGGTCGGATTGAGTACGGAATTAAATTACTGCTATTGAATATCCATTCAAACCTTGTTTATTAAGCAAACCTTACTTGACATATGGTGCTTTGAGTACTAGCGAGATACACTTTGTTTAATTCATAATTGTAACCATGGCGTCGTAGTACAGAAGGACCGAATGAGACATAGCACTAAATTCTAAAGTTCCTAAAAATAGACAGAGGCATCCAGATATCAGTAGCGGAATAAAACACGAATAGAGTCATATTAACTGGAGTAACGCAGACAAAAGCACAATTACTATACATGTTTGCTTTAATGAACTAATTTATTAATATGAAGCGCATATTTATAAAGCAATAAGCAACGGCACCTTTATAAGAGCACAACGCTGCGGTTCTTCCTCATGGTAAAGGAAGCCATGTTGAATCACACAAGGAAGCCATTTCAACACTGGGTGCCCTGTATGTTTGAGCAAAATATGTACTCTGCTGGATGACAGGCCCATAACACTTCTAAGCTTGAAACTATGGTGTCAGTTTCAATTGCATTTTGTATGTGACGAACTCACAGCGCTTGCAAGATGAATAGCACCATTGAATGAGAACGGATCAAGCACTGATGTCGGTGCTGTACTTAAAAATATATGCTGAGCAAATTAGCATAGTTAATTCAACTTTAGCGATCTGATAACACTGAACCCATTCGCGATTTCAGCTTAACTTCTGTTAATCATGAAGCCCCGATTAATGGGTGCATGTCGCTTTAAAACCTGTGTTGGATTCCTTGCATCCGTGGGGAGAACGATAGAGGCTAATATGCTGTGCCAGCTGTTCGGTTTCAGCTTTTCTAAACAAAATACAATCGTTGACGGTAACCGGTGTCATGCGAATCATTTACGAGGCACTGTGGATAGTTTACAACACGAGCAAGCGATAACGAGCAACGCACAAGCAGGTGCGCGTCTCGTGCACGCATGCTTGCGACAATTTGAGAAAGAGAAAAATACTACACCCGATCGATATCGGAAATGCATAATCATATACATATCACTGTGATGAATGGTGATGAAGTGATGACGCCAGAATGGTGATGAAGATCACCCGTGTCTTTGATAACATGCCCATATAGTCCTCCATTGAAAGTGATTGTTCCGCATCTAAACGCGTGTCTGTTGCCACGACAGCCCAATGAACAGAATGATAGGCTGACATGGACTTTGAACGCCCGGAACGTCCGGATCGTCAACTGCAATGCTGGCGTCAGCATCTGTGAACTCAGACATGTGTTAATTACCGATCTTTTATACTCTGAGAATTATGACTTGATTGGATAGGTCTGAATGTGATAAGTGACGTAACATTGAATCTTCCTGCCAGAACTTGCGCATAAGCTTCATTTCATCTAACAAATACAACAGATTTGATGTAGTTTTATTTGCACGATGATGATGATGATGATGATGATGATGATGATGATGGTAAGATGGTGATAATAGTTAAAAAATACTATAATCTTTAATGTCAAGTAGGATGTTGAAAGAAACCATTCTGCGTATATTAAAAACCTTAGGGGGAAAAAAATATATATATTTGAAATGCTGGTTTGTCAAAAGAGAAAGTTCAGTCATATATTTAAAAAGTTTCTTAAATGAAAGGTCTGCGTTCAACACACGCTTTCCCATGTGAGGAATAGCCTGAACTCACACTGCTTTGTTGACAACATCCAGAGAAGCGTCTTCACCTAAAACAGAACTCACTCCAACAAACAAAGAAACGTGAACAGTGTTATGCTATCTGTACAAGATGGCTTAAACATAGTGGAGTAAAAAACATCATTTGGAAATCCACATTTACAAACTTGTAACAAATGAGCAAATTGCTCATAAATGGATTTTCTGTATGCATTATAAACAGTGCTTTTCTTGTATGGTGTATATTTGAGCTATATTTTATTTGTTATTTGGGGGTCTTGAATTTACATGATGTGTTGTACACTCATCTTTTTTTTTTCTTCTCATTTTGTCTACGGGTTTTACCAGAGTTGTACCTTTGTTTAACAACCTCAAACTTTAATGAAAGTGTAGCTTTCAGTACAATAGTCAGATGTGATTCAGTTGTAATTGTTTTAAGTGTAAACTGCACAAATTAATTTGTGTTGATGCTTCATGCGATCCCACATCATAGATAGCTGTAAAGTTGCACTAAAATGCCAATTTGATCAAACCTTCTCAAACAGAAAGACTATTACTTAAATTCTTTATTTTTTATTTTATTTATTCCAATAAACATTGAATGTTGACAGCTCCCAAAAAGAGTCCCTAAAAACCTAACCCTAAAAACACATACAGTCCAATACATAAATGTGAACAGTGTCATCTGCTTTCTGAACAAGATGACTAAAAACTTGTCTAACTTGACAAAAACGTAATTTACAAAACACAAGCTTCCAAATCTACTCACAAATGGATTTTGTATATTTATTATAATTGGTACTTCACAATATGTGCTGTGCCCTCTTTTCTTGTCATTTAGGGCCCTATCTTGCACCCAGCGCAATTGACTTTGTACACCGACGCATGTGTCATTCCTATTTTGCACCCGCGCAAAGCGCGCTTTTCCCTCCACAGAAGCACGTCGCTAAACTAGTGAATGAACTTGCGCTACCTGGGCGGTTCAACGCAAAAAAGGAGGCGTGTTCCGGCGCAAACAATCCCTGGTGCTATTTTGCTGTTCCATTAAACAATTGCGCCACTGACCAGAAAAAACCTAGTCTAAAGTCAGTGGCGCGTTGCGCGTTGTTCATTATGCTATTTTAAGGGCGCATGCTTGACCATAATGTATAGCGTGCACAACGCGCATACACTTTGCTCATGTAATCTACACAGATGCAACAGTTATTTTTGCAAATCATAAATTGTTACACTAAAAAATATTAACACATGAGATGACGGAAATCATTGTGGTGTGCCACGAAGATGTGAAAAAATAGGCATAAATCTAGCTTACAAATTATTCAGGCTAATTGTAGTCTAATAATTAAGGACACCTGTTTGCCCAATAGTGGCAACTTCTGGCAAGACATATATGTATATGAGGACATCTAACAAATTGGTTTGTCCGTCAAGAACCAGGAAAAAAAATCGGTGAGGGTGGACGCAGCGATGTCCTCTGCTGGCGTCAGGTCCTGAGTAGAGGCAGATCCACCTCCCGTTACACGGCGTGCCTGATTGATGCTGGCAAGCTTGTACTTTCCCCGTCTTCTGATGTCATTGTAGCGCTTGCGGCACTGGTGCGACGTCCTGGGGATGCCAGCTGATGAAACAATTGTGGCTATTTCCTCCCACGCCTGTTTAACCGACGCTATTTTGGGTGGGTTTCTCCCATCCCCATACAACACAACTCTGTCTTTCACTGCTCTTACAAGCACATCAGTCTCCTCGGCTGTGAACCGCTCCTGGCGTGCGCCTGGTAAATACGCCATAATAATAGCAATCCATAATGGAACTTGCGCACCTGCTTTTACAGGGAATGTTGGATGATGCTCTGATTGGTTTATTCACGTTACGCCCAAACCACACCTATGAATAATGAAGCTACTTCAGACCAACCCATTTTAGATTTGCGCCGGGCGCAAGAGCCATTTATCCCTCCGGGAAAATAGCAACAGCGCCGAGACCCGCCCACAAAGTTACTTGCGCTTCGCGTTTTGACACTTGCGTTTCAGATCGTTAAAATAGGGCCCTTAGTCTTTTGAATTTTACATGGATGTTCTAGATACACATAATTCATGTGTAGAGTTTATGTTTGAAAGTTATCTTAGCCTTTACAAGAGTGTGGAACTTTGCATCACAGCGTTGTGACATTTCCCAGACAAAATATGTAGGTGTGTAAAAATCAAACAAAGATTTTAGCACAACTACTGGTTAATCAAGAGGTATTCCCTGTGGTTGTTAAACACTTCAGGTAATTCATTTGAAATGTAGGTTTTCTGCTTTTGTGACACAACATGTATAAATGTTTAAATCGACTTTAGGTCACTTAATTGGAATCCATGCTTTAGAGCAGGGGTGTCCAACCCTGGTCCTGGAGAGCTACCACCCTGCAGATTTTAGCTCCAACCTCAATCAAACACACCTGAACCAGCTAATCATGGTGTTCAGGGTGATAGATAATTACAGACAGGTGTGTTGGAGCAGGGTTGGAACTGAAATCTGCTGGACGGTAGCTCTCCAGGAGCAGGGTTGGACACCACTGCTTTAGAGCATCATGGTTTTAGTTTTGAAAAATACAGAAATAAAGGAATAACTATATGGCTTAATGGGGAAAAATAACTGTGGGTGTAAGTGAAAAATCCTACTTTTTGTCTTGTTTTAGTAAAATAACCGTACTTGGTCAACAACCGTTGCATTAATGTTTTTATTATGTTTAATCAATTTCTTGAGAGAAACCAACATTTTATATAGGCTATATGTAAAGGTTTGCAATGCCAACCAAAGTTCACAATGCCATCTAGAGTTCACGATGGCAGACCCTTGCAGATTTATCAGAGTTGTGTTGTAAAACATCGCAAAACATCTTTAGAACATGTTTTACAGCCTTTGACGCTTTACTGATTCTACGTCCCGACCAGACATCCTTTCTCGTTATACAAAACAGCATGATATCACAGCAAAGTATTTACATTCTGTATGATGTCGTAAAAGTTTAGACGTTCAACTGTCTGTGTGTGTATGTGTGTGTGTGTGTGTAGGCCTACTAGGGGTTAGATGCTTGAAAGATCAAAGAATGAGTAAATAACTAAATTAAATAAAATTACGTTTAAAACAATATTTGGTTTTAATTCTTTTAACAAAGTTTAAATCTACACCCCTGGTGTGTGTCTTTGCATTGGCCTACATTTCCATTTTCCACAGCTACACGTCAGTTCTATCCTCATTTCAAACATTTGTTGTTTGCGTGTGATGACGTCTCAAACAGAACAGATTAAGCTATTTGATATGTGATATGTCTAATGTTTACACATTGTAATGGTCACTTACAGTAACTTACTCATGCATCTTTAACATTTCAACTTTGCGTTAGGCTACAGTTTGTTTTAGAAACACATTTTACCTCTACATCATGTGAAAACATTGTACCTACCCTGTCTTGACTTTTCTGTTTTTAGCATTTTTAATGTTGTTTAATGTTTTAATGGGGAACGACTCTTCAAAAAACTTTCTTTAATAAAAATCACCATGATGATCGCCATGTTTACTACCTATGTTTCGCGCTTTTAAAGTTTAAAGCACATAGTTTTGAACAGTTTAAACTTTTTTCTTTTTTTGAAGTAAAAAAATGTGTTATACCTACTATTATTTTTATAAATGTTATGTCATTATTTTGCCAACATTTAAATCTACATCTCTCTGTGTGGGTGTGAGGGTGTGTGAGAGTGTGGGAGAGAGAGAGAGAGAGAGAGAGAGAGAGAGAGTGTGTGTGTGTGTGTGTGTGTGTGATTTGAGACAATTATAGTTGAAAGAGCTAAGAGAGAATAACTAAATAAACTATGAACTAAACCAATGTTAAAACTAATACTATTTATAAAAGTCATTTGTTTAATTATTTTACGGTTATTTAAATCTTCCCCTCTGTATGGACTGGATGTATTCTTCTGTGCCGAGGGGAGTGTAAGGGGCAGAGTCAGGTGGATTTACGCACAGATGATCTAGACATCAGGGGAGAGAGCAAGCGTTTGCAAGGAGTTCCATAAGAAACGTCTCGGTTACGTATGTAACCCTCGTTCCCTGAAGAAGGGGAACGGAGACGTACGTCGGAACTGACCGACGAATTGGGATCTGTCTTCAGAGACCAATCTACTTCGAGTGTATAGAAACAAGCCAATAAACATTGGCATGCGGTTCACGCACCGCCCCGCAGCGCGGGTATAAAACACGGACGTGAACAACGCATACCGCTTTTACAACTGAGGAGCCGAGATGTGACTCGGGCCTGCAGCTGAAGCACAGCGCCTGGCGACGGGACGTACGTCTCCGTTCCCTCCTTCAGGGAACGAGGGTTACATACGTAACCGAGACGTTCCCTTTCAGTCGGTCACGTTCGACGTACGTCGGAACTGACCGACGAATTGGGATCCCTAGAAAAACGCCGCTTAAGCTCACTGGGTGCTCCCATTAGAGCAGCAGACAGGGCTTAAGGCAGGGAGGTCCGACACTGCTGTTTCTGCAAGACCCACTCAGTGTGACTATTGGATAACGCTGGGAAAGCGTGCCCGTCTCAGGAGATGGTACGCTGCGGAGCCACGTCCTCCGGAGGAGGAGAGGTGGAAATACTCATATGGACTAGCCTGACTGGGTAGCAACTACATATGGCAGTCTCTGGGGTGGATCCAACCTGGTCCCAGGGGGGAAAGAACACACCCAGAGACGACAGAGCGGGCTCTGTCAAGGGAAAGACACGGGGCTAGCCGATAGGGTAGCTGGAACCGTGGAGAATACACATATGGGGTCGCCGTGAGGGAACCGCTACATATGGACCCAGCCTAACACACACGTTCCACAAGCATACGGGTGCAGGCCTGGCGTCAGACGGCCGCAACGTCTGACACCGCAGGGGTGGCGGAGGAGCTCGACAGGGTTCACCAATCTGGGGAACACAACTGGAGAAGATAAACGCACGTATCCGGCCATAGGCGGGAGTGGCGTAGCAAGCCGACACAGGAACGGGCACTTCGCGTTTACCGGCCGTTGGAGGCGAGTACACGGGAAGAAACCGGCTCCACACGGAGGCTATAGAATCTAGCGAACGTGTTAGGTGTCGCCCAGCCCGCAGCTCTACAGATGTCTGTCAGCGAGGCGCCTTGAGCCAGCGCCCAGGAGGAGTAAACACTCCTTGTGGAGTGCGCTCGCAACCCGAACGGGCAAGGCACGTCTTGCGATTGGTACGCTAAGACTATAGCATCCACTATCCAGTGGGCTAACCTCTGCTTGGAGACAGCCTTTCCCTTCTGCTGGCCTCCATAACAGACGAAGAGCTGCTCTGAGGTCCTAAAGCTTTGTGTCCGGTCAACTTAAGCGCGAAGAGCGCGGACGGGACATAAAGCCAGGGCTGGGTCTGCTTCCTCCGAGGGCAGCGCTTGCAGGTTCACCACCTGGTCCCGAAAGGGAGTGGTAGGAACCTTGGGCACGTATCCGTAAGTTACCGGGCCCGAATTCTAGGCACGATTCGTTGACCGAAAGCGCATGCAGGTCCCCCACCCTCTTGATTGAGGCCAATGCAGTCAGGAGTACCGTCTTCATAGACAGGATTTTTAACTCAACGGACTGCAAAGGCTCAAAAGGAGGGCCCTGAAGTGCTCTGAGCACCAGGGCTAAGTCCCAAGAGGGTAGCGAGATAGAACGAGGAGGATTTAGTCTCCTCGCACCCCTGAGGAACCTGACGATTAAGTCATGCTTCCCTAAGGATTTACCTTCCACTACATCGTGATACGCCGCTATTGCTGCGACGTACACTTTCAGGGTTCAGCCTTCGCTCCAACCCATCTTGTAGGAAAGAAAGCACAACATTAATCGAACACTTCCGGGGGTCTTCGCGGCGAGAAGAACACCAGTCAACGAACAGGTTCCACTTCAGGGCATAGAGGCGCCTTGTAGAGGGGGCTCTAGCTGAAGTGATGGTGTCTACCACTACCTGTGGCAGGCCACCTAGAACCTCCGCGTCCCGTCCAGGGACCAGACATGGAGTTTCCAGAGGTCTGGACGCGGGTGCCATAGAGTGCCCCCTCCCTGAGAAAGAAGGTCCTTCCTCAGGGGAATCGGCCAGGGTGGGGCTGTCGCGAGGAGAGTAAGTTCGGCGAACCAGGTCCGGTTGGGCCAGTAGGGCGCAACTAGCAAGACCTGCTCCTCGTCCTCCCTGACCTTGCACAGAGTCTGTGCTAGAAGGCTCACTGGGGGAAACGCATATTTGCGTAGGTCCCGGGGCCAGCTGTGCGCCAGTGCATCTGTGCCGAGGGTACTCCCATTCAGGGAATAGTACCACTGGCAATGGGACGAGTCCGGAGAGGCAAACAGGTCTACCTGTGCGGCTCCGAAAAGGTCCCATATCAGCTGGACGCTCCGGGGGTGGAGTCGCCACTCTCCCGGAAGTGGAAACTGACGAGAGAGCTTGTCGGCTGTCTGGTTCAGCGCACCAGGGATGTGAATGGCACGAAGCGACCTCAGATACTTCTGACTCCACAGGAGGAGGTGGCGGGCGAGTTGGAGCATGCAACGGGAGCGCAGACCACCCTGACGGTTGATGTACGCAACGGCCGCAGTGCTGTCCGTGCGGACCAGTACGTGTTTGTGCTGAAGCAGCTTCTTGAAGCGACTTAGCGCAAGACGTACTGCCATTAACTCCAGGCAATTGATATGCCAATGCAGCTGGGGCCCCGTCCACAGACCCGAGACTGCATGCCCGTTGTACGTGGCCCCCCAACCCGTGGCTGAGGCATCTGTGAATACCACAACATGCCTGGACACCTGTCTTAAGGGCGCTCGGGCCCGTAAGAACAAGGGGTCGGACCAAGGGTTGAAGGTTTGGCGACAGTACGGGGTAACTGAGACCCGATACTGGCCGCTCTGCCACGCCCACCTCAGGACTCGGTCGTGTAGCCAGCGTTGAAGCGGTCTCATATGAAGCAATCAGAGCGGCGTTACCGCGGCTGCAGATGCCATATGCCCCAGGAGCCTCTGAAAATTTCAGTGGGACCGCCGTCCTGCTCTTGAATGTATTCAAGCAGTTCAACACTGACTGGACTCGTTCCTCTGAGAGGCGCGCAGTCCGGTTGACCGAATCCAGCTCCATACCGAGATAAGAGATCCTCTGCGTGGGACAGAGTTGCTCTCCTCTCGGTTGACCCGAAGGCCCAACAGGCTGAGGTGGCTGAGCACCAGGTCCCTGTGTTCGCACAACTGCTCTCGAGACTGGGCGAGAATAAGCCAGTCTTAGAGATAGTTGATAACGAATGCCGCGTTCTCGGAGTGGAACAATGGCCGCCTCAGCGACTTCCGTGAAGACGCGGGGCGACAGGGACAGCCCGAAGGGCAGGACTTGTACGGCTATGCCTTCCCCTCGAACACAAAGCGTAGGAACGGTCTGTGTCGAGGAAGGATAGAGACATGAAAGTACGCGTCCTTCAGGTCGATCGCTGCAAACCAATCTTGGGGACGGATGCATTCGAAAATGCGTTTCTGCGTTAACATTCTGAACGGAAGCTTGTGCAGGGCCCGATACAGAACACGCAGGTCCAAGATTGGCCATAACCCACCGCCTTTCTTGGGTACAATGAAGTGGGGGCAGTAGAACCCCGACTTCATATCGGCTGGAGGAACCGGCTCGACCGCGTCCTTCGCCAGTAAGACATCGATCTCTGACCGCAAGACATGGGCATCGCAGCTCCACACGGAGGTGAAAAAGGATGCCCCTGTACTTGGGAAGCCGGTACGCAACTGAATCGCATAGCCGAGACTGATAGTACGGATGAACCAGCGAGACAGTCCGGGAGCGCTAGCCAGGCTCCCAGACTGAACCAGCCGGACCAACGGCACCACAGACGTACCCGGGGTGGGGCAGCGAGGTGGAACATTCAGACCCAACCCGGACGGCCCGGAGGCGACCCGAAGTGTTGTCTGAGCGTTCCAGGGTGGGGCAGTGTGTGGGAGAGAAGGCCCGGGGGCGTCCTCTAGCCTCACACCGCCCACTGGCGAAGAAGAGAGGGGAAGCCAGGAGTGGCAAGGCCTGGGGGGGTCGCACACAGCCGGCTTGAGCCTCTCTGGCCCAGGGAGGAAGAAAACTGCTCTGAGAATGTGGGTACCGCTGGACTCCGGAGAGCCAGCGGCAGAACCGAAACCAAAAAATATTCTCCCCCCCGGTCCTCCTCCAGGGGAGGGAGGGGTGCGGACACCGTCTCCCTGAGCAGTTTCCCTCCTGCTGGACTGCCCGTTTCAGGGCCGCTTGCCCTTGTGCTTGCTAGCGGACTCGCGGGACCCTGGACGGGTTGGGCGTCTCCCTTGCGTCTGGCCACCTGCTGCCTGGGTGGAGGCTGCTGCTTGGCTAGCAGGGGCGGACGCAGGGAGATGCCCTCGGCGACAAGCAGATGGAGGCACTGCGGCCGACGACTGGGTGGAGGCAGCAGCTGGTCGTCAGGGCAGGATTTTTTTTTTTTTTTTTTTACCACCTCCATCTGCTTCTGGGCCATCAAGAACTGCTGGGCGAGTTCTCGACAGCGTCGCCGAAGAGGCCAGCCTGACAGACAGGGGCGTTGAGGAACCGAACTTTGTCAGGCTAACGCATATCTGCCAGGTTTAACCCCAGCTTTCTGGACCACTAATGTGGACATCGCCTGACCCAGGGAGCGTGCAGTGACTTCCGTCACCCGGTGAGCGAGGTCCATCACTGCACGCAGTTCCTGCATAACCCCTGAGTCGGGACTACCCTCATGCATGCAGGAGAGAGGGTAGTGAGAGAGCGAAAAAATTTATACAGATTATGGCCCTTTTGGCGTTCCATATTTTGACACCAAATAGTTCCACACTGTTAAATTTTTCCAATGCACATCCAGGCAGCCACCCTGGAAGGCATGGCTGTCAACACTGAATCTGATTCAGCATGAGCACACACACTATTATAGTGGGAAACTCAGCGTCATCATCTCCAGCGCATAACAGCCCTCTCTCCGATGCAGCAATTGACATCTGTCCTCTGCCAGAGACACAAATGAAATGCTAGGTCCCCCCTTTTTTCAAAAAAGGACCAGCAATCCCATCTGGGCTACCAGCAGGCATGAGAGACAGTGTGCGTGGCCGCCAGACTCGACGGCACACGGCGCGCTGAACACACAAGCCCCTAAGAAGGCAGCACGGTGAACAACGCGCCGACGTGGTCATGTTCTCATAAGGGAACATGAACCACCCACGAACAAAGTCTCAGCATGCTGATGCGATAGAGGAGTGGGGGCCCACGGGGAATGGTTACCCGGCGGGGAAGCCCCACTGAAATCCTCAGGTCACCAAGACTTATTAGCCAAAACAGTCATTTTCTGGTGCACCAGAAAAGGAACTATATCGGGGAATAAGCAATGGGACTCGACCCCGTTTGAGGTTTCACAGTCTCGACTGCGCACCAGAGCGCGAGTGACGCGCTGAGTTGCCGTGGCAACCCCCGCTGTCAGCCGCGCCAGACGGCACACGGCGCGCTGAACACTCAAGCCCTTACGAGAAAGGCTTGAGACGAACAACGCGCCGACGTGACCACGCCCTCCTGAGAGAACACGGATCACCCACGAACGTAATCTCACATGTTTACATGCGAGAGAGATCGTGGCCGTCAAATGAGGACAGGAAACAACCGCATCCAGAAACACACGGTTTGAATGACATCTTGAAAAAGACACAGTCAAACAGTGTTGCTCTTTTTAGAAGGAAATGCTCTTTTAGAAGTGCTGAAGCACTCAGGGAGATGACCGCGGCTCACAGCAGTCCGAATGCAAGCCTGCGTGTGAGCACTCATGAACGGAACGCCCAGCCAACCAACACAGGAACAAGTGTATGTTGCAGCGGCCACTCGCTGACTCGCGCCGTCACACCAGCACCCAGGTAAGAGAGCGATCCTCCTCGAGACTCGTTTAAACATTCTTCGTAGAAACAGCTTGATACAGCAAACCGTTCGGCTCCGAAGTTAAAAGCGGTATGCGTTGTTCACGTCCGTGTTTTATACCCGCGCTGCGGGGCGGTGCGTGAACCGCATGCCAATGTTTATTGGCTTGTTTCTATACACTCGAAGTAGATTGGTCTCTGAAGACAGATCCCAATTCGTCGGTCAGTTCCGACGTACGGCGAACGTGACCGACTGAAAGGGAACACTTGTTTTTGCCTAAACTAAATAAAAAAAATTAACAGTAATTGTAATGTGAAAAACGTAATATTTTTCGTTTTTGCTTTATTTATGTATTTATTTATTTATTTATTTATTTATTTATTTATTTATTTATTTATTTATTTATGTTTAACCTCTGTTCTGCACTGAGGGGGAGTGTTAGGGGTGGAGCTGAGAGTGGGGTTTACGCACCGCTGTCAGCTTTCAGTCTGTTTCCGTCATCAGCTTGGAAGAACGCATTTGCACGGAGTTCCGTAAGAGAGAAATGTTTTGACTAAAACTAAAGAAAAACTCGAACAGTAAGATGTAATGTGAAACAACTTAACATTGTTTGTTTGATGTGATTTTTAACCACATTTCTTTGATATGTTTAATGCATATACAACAGTGTTTTCTCTATCATTACAAACCGTACGTCAAGGATATTATCTAACTTGATTTTATATTTATGAAAAGCATTTTAACGGCATCGTTTTTAATGTTTTAAACGTCTTAAAGTTCAAATCTATGTAAAATACAATCTTTGTTTAATAAAAACTATCTCTGATCTTGTCACTGTTATCCCAACAAATGTCTCACTTTTTAAAAAGTTTCAAGCACATTCTGTTACATATCTGTGTTTCTGTCTTGTTTGCTTTGGTCACATGTTCCTTTGTCTATGTTTCCTGCCACTTTCTCTATTTCCTTGGTTACCCTCGTTAGTCTAGTTCTGTTCAGCTGTGTTTAGTTATCCTCATTTGTATCACCTGTTTCCCTCGTTAGTCAGTCATCAGTGTTTGTATTTAGTTCCCTCTTGCTTTGTCTGGTCTACGTTATGTTAGTGCTGTTTGGTGTTATGGTCTATGTTTATTTGAATAAAGCCATTCTTTGTGGAAGTCCCGAATCGCCTCTTCTCTGCTGCACCAGGCATCCATAACAGAAGACCGGACCAATATAGTGAAAGGACTTCTGTAAAGATGGGCATTTTCCTGTTCCCGCTCTCTCCAGTGTCCCCAGAGGTAGGCAGTTCGACGGAGGATCGCCTCTGGGGGATTAGGCAAAACGGTCGCCCACTGGAGAGGTATGTGGAGGAATTTACTGAGCTTGCTTATCTGGTGAACTGGCCAGATGCACCGCTTAACGTGTTTTTTCTGATGGGCCTGGACGAGGACATGATTAGTTTCCTGGAACCAGCCTGTTCCTTTTCCCTAGTCGAGACAATCAACCTGACATTGATCCTAAATTGTTCAGAGTTCGAGATTGTAGAAGAGGTTCCTAAGAATACGTGTCTTCCTCGTCCAGTCCCCTCAGAAAAGCTTGCTGCCTGGTCCGTTCACCCTCAGCCAGTTTCCTCTACATATCCCTTCAGTGGGCCTACCGAGAAGGTCCTGCCTGTCCCCAAGCGGAAGAGGGGAGCTGCCGCAAAGCCCCTGTCTCAGGTTGTGACGGCCGCTACCACGGCAGATTCACAGGAGCGGTGGTTGATGGACTTTGGGAGCGACCCTACCGCTCCGTGTCTCCTGGATTTTGCTCCAGACTCACCTGTGCCCGATCCGTGTCTCCTGGATTCCGCTCCAGACTCTACTGTGCCCGATCCGTGTTTCCTGGATTCCGCTCCAGACTCTCCTGTGCCCGCTCCGTGTCTCCTGGATTCCGCTCCAGCCTTCAACGAGGGCGCTCCAACCCACGAGACCACCCCATTCCATGAGCCCTCCACTCCACCCCTGAATTTCCCAAAGAAAATTTTATGGGGGGGCCATGTACCTGTGGGTGGCACACATGTGGGTGGGGCTCTGGTTCGGCCTAGGCGCCCAAAGACTCCTGCTCCGCCCAAGGCTCCAGACCCGCCCTGGTCTCCCGCTCCGCCCAAGGCTCCAGACCCGCCCAGGTCTCCCGCTCCGCCCAAGGCTCCAGACCCGCCCAGGTCTCCTGCTCCGCCCAAGGCTCCAGACCCGCCCAGGTCTCCTGCTCCGCCCAAGGCTCCAGACCCGCCCAGGTCTCCTGCTCCGCCCAAGGCTCCAGACCCGCCCAGGTCTCCTGCTCCGCCCAAGGCTCCAGACCCGCCCAGGTCTCCTGCTCCGCCCAAGGCTCCAGACCCGCCCAGGTCTCCTGCTTCGCCCAAGGCTCCAGACCCGCCCAGGTCTCCTGCTCCGCCCAAGGCTCCAGACCCGCCCAGGTCTCCTGCTCCGCCCAAGGCTCCAGACCCGCCCAGGTCTCCTGCTCCGCCCAAGGCTCCAGACCCGCCCAGGTCTCCTGCTCCGCCCAAGGCTCCAGACCCGCCCAGGTCTCCTGACTCGCCATGGCCGCCCACGGCTCCACCCTGGAGGCCCCCCAGCCAGTAAGACCCCAGTGCTCCCGCCCCCAGGACTCCAGGGTTCCCACCCTCCCTCCCCATTTGGACTTCTACGGCGCGAGGACACGCCTACCGGGAGGGGGTGTTATGTTACATATCTGTGTTTCTGTCTTGTTGTTTGCTTTGGTCACATGTTCCTTTTGTCTATGTTTCCCGCCACTTTCTCTATTTCCTTGGTTACCCTCGTTAGTCTAGTTCTGTTCAGCTGTGTTTAGTTATCCTCATCTGTATCACCTGTGCCCCTCGTTAGTCAGTCATCAGTGTTTGTATTTATTTCCCTCTTGTTCACTCTTGCTTTGTCCAGTCTACGTTATGTTAGTGCTGTTTGGTGTTCTGTTCTACATTTATTTGAATAAAGCCATTCTTTGTGGAAGTCCCGAATCACCTCTTCTCTGCTGCACCAGACATCCGTAACACATTCGTTTTTGAACATTCTTTGATCGTTTTCGAACATTTTAGAAAAAACACACAAAACAGTCGTAAATTCCTTTGAATGGGGGGTGTCACAGGGTAAGCCTGTGACTATGCATGGACTACACACACATGCACGTTACGCGCACACACCGGCGTCCTGTATTACAGTCTGTTAGCTGACATATATTAATGTATGCATGGACCTGGGTAACATTCAATGTGTTGTAAACTTGTTATATGATGTCCTGTATGTAGTTTTACATGAGTTATGAGAACTAGTAACCGTAACATGAGTGCATATGATGACAGCATGATAGAATTGTCTTTTCTCATATACAGAAATAAATCACCATCACGAGTATTTGATTTACATAGTTTATTGAATACAGTGTAAGAGAGATACAGATTATGCTTAACACATTTGAAGAGTCATTTGCCAAACCTGTTCAGTTAGACATCCGGTCTATTTATAGGTCTTTGTGTCCACCATCTTGTTCATGTGAGTGATGTCACCGGAGAGTCCATTCTCATAGCTGTCAGAGATAAGGGTTTCTCAAGTTATTTGTTTCCTATGAATATGTATGTTATGTATACTTGCAGATATGATGTCTTGCATGTTTATTTGTATTTATTGTTTTTGTTATTTTCATTTTTATGTATTCCTGTGATGTATGTGACACGTGTTACCTTTCAGGTGGTATGTTCCAGAGTAGGCGGAGTCGGGCCTATAAAATGGCTCCAGAAAGTTAGTAGGATAGTTCAGAGATAGGAGGCGAGGAGAGGTATTGGCAGACCATGGACAGTCTGAGTCTGAGTCTGAGTCTGAGTCTGAGTCTGAGTCTGAGTCTGAGTCTGAGTCTGCGACTGGAGACTGTGAGAGCGTCTCTGAGAAAGTGCTGCTTATGTAGTGCAGTTTGCACATACAGGTCAGGTTATATTTTATTGATATTGATTGCTTTAACCTTATGTTTTGTTCAGTTCATATTCTGTTGCATCTGAGTTTTTGATTTTTTGTTTTGTTTTTTGTTTTCTTCCCAGCAATTCGGAATGACTGTCACTGAGCACCATAATAAAAGCACTGTTAACCATGACAACTGTTTCCTCTGTCAATTGGAGCCTCCAACCGCTCAAGGCGTTCGTAACAGGGGGTATAGCAGGGGCGAGGAGGAGGAGGAGGAGGATAATAATAAAACAGGTGTCCAAACAGGTCTCCAGCCCGGTGGGAGGGAGGGGGGAGGTGGAATGTTAATTAGGGGTCATAAATCAATCAAATTTTGTCATTTGGTACTACTTAAATTCATAATCAAAGCCTCAATCAATATTCATCCTCCTATATAATTATGATTTTAATGATTCTTTCCAGTTATGATTTTGCTAATATCAAGAGGACCAATGATTGTTTCTTCCTTTATATTTTCTAAAGTTTGTATTTGGTCTCAGAGTGGTGACTGCTTCCAGAGATGAAATATGGATTTGTCTTTTATTTTATATTTCCTCTTACTAAAACCCTAAAGAATCAAGATGAATATGGTCTGTACTATTGTCTGTATCTCTCACTGAGAGAAAAGCACATGTTATCAATATGTTTTGGAAAACTTTCTCTGGTTGAGACCAGATCTCACCAACTCCAAACTTGGGCGAGATGAAAGCTCTAGCATAAGTTCTGCTGGAAAGACTCAATTACTACGTCACTTATTGCCTTCTTTCTAACCCAATTATATCCTCATGCTCACTGTATAAAAGCCCGGTACTTGCACATGTTTGAGTTCGCAGATACTGAAGCGACGATTACCCCCATCCTCCCCACCACCACCAGGATGGTCCTGTCCATACCTCCCGGGGGTTCGGCTGCGCCCCTGCCCTCGTCTTCAGGCAGGAATTGCAGATCCGATACCCCCGGATTATGCCTACGGACGGGGCCTACGCCAAATTGACTTTGTATATTATTAGCTTGCTGCGCTATTAATAAATGCACTATTGTCCATATAATTCTCCCGAGTCTTTCCTGTAGAACTGTGATTCTAGGGAGCTTTTGTGTGTGTGCATTGCATGATCTGTGCAGGCCCAATATTGAAGATGGACATTTTCTGCATTTGACATCAGACCTGAAGACGCCTACCTGCAACCTCCGAGGTCAACAATGATCTAATTCTAGTGATGGGTCGACAACTAGTCTACCTAGTTTAGTGATATGCTCTGCTATCTATCCTTGTGTGACGGAGCGGTACAGATTTCAGACACAAAGGAATTTCGACTACGCCACCCTGGGAATTTCACCCAGGGAAATATGAATGACACTAACAGATTGTTATTAGGTCACACAGGTTCGACTCTCTTAATAAGGTAGGCAGAAACGTGGGTATCATATAAAAGTACAAAATTTGATTAATACAAAGTTAAGTGCAAAAGGACAATCACATTAAAATATGATCAATGATACAAGTAACCTCTGAAGGCTTTTTAGAGGTGCACAGCTGACAAAAGTTTAAAATCAACAAAATCAAAAAGAGACACACAAACTCACGGAGCTGAGGTTCACCACAGGAGGTGTGATCACATTACAAGTCAATTTAATTAGGAATCACATTTTTTGAATGATCAGACAGATTAAAACAGCAGCACATTGTCATGGATTATGCAGTTCTAAGGGTACAGGAAAAACATCGCCTCTTCCAGATAAACGTGCAGTGCTTGTACTTGGTTGTACAGAGCAGTACTTGGCCAACTGTTTTGCCCCTGTTTTAGAAATCTCCCCAATGCAAAGTCCACGGATCGCCAACCTGTGCACATGACCTAAACAACCAAACACTAGTACAATGAGCTGGCATTTGTACCCAAGGTTCTCAATGGTAGACACCAATGACTGATATTTAAGAGTCTTGGAACAGTACGAGTCCTCCATAAACAGGTCAAATGCACATGACACCTCAAATAGTTTGACTGTTTTGCCATCTGGAGAGATGATAACAATATCTGGTGTATTAGCAATTCCTAAAAAAGTGTTTGCAGGTGAGTTGAACCATTTAGACTGAACAGTTCTGTGTTTAAAGATCTGCTCATCAGCCGTGCAGGGAATCTGAGCAGCAATGAGGTCCACGAGTCTGTCATGTTTGGCAGTATATAGTCCCTTTAGTGATGAGCAACTGTTCATGATATGGGCGACTGACTCCAGGTGTTGAGGGGGGTCATGCAGCATGCAGAGGGGCGAATGTGTGGAGGGAAACCACAGAGATACATTTTATTTTGTAGGAAGAACCTGCAGACCTGCTTTTAAACAGAAAGTAAGGATCTCGTCACTGATGGTGGCATTGCTGTAGATGATGTGTGATCTGCTAATTTCTCTGACCCGTATTCACAATGTGCTTCCAAATCTCTACTATTATCACACACACCCGTAAATCACGCTCTGTACATTCTAGACGCCGTAATCCTACTAATCTGCGTAGTGTACCCATTTCCTCTGCTACATTAATGTCCATTCCAATTGGTCTCTGGAATTGCCAGTCTGCTGTAAACAAAGCAGACTTTATTTCATCTATTTCCACTCATTCACATCTCAGTCTCATGGCTCTAACTGAAACCTGGATCAAACCAGAAGACACTGCCACTCCTGCGGCCCTCTCAAATAATTTCTCTTTTTCACACACCTCTTGCCAGATTGGGAGGGGCGGAGGTACTGGTCTGCTCATCTCAAAGGATTGGAAATTTGAGCCCATCCCTTCTCTATCTGGCAACTGCTCATTTGAATCGCACTCAATCACTGTCACTCACCCAGCTAAAATCCATGTTGTAGTTATTTATCGTCCTCCAGGTCAACTGGGTAACTTCCTGGAGGAATTGGATATGTTACTCTCTCACTTCCCTGAGGATGGCACTCCTCTGGTACTGCTCGGTGACTTCAACATCCACCTTGATAAACCCCAGGCTGCAGACTTCACCACTCTTCTGACCTCATTTGATCTTAAGCGAGTATCTACTACAGCTACTCATAAATCAGGTAACCATCTTGATCTTATCTACACACGCTACTGCTCCACAGACGTCACTTTAGTTACTCCTTTACACACCTCAGATCACTTTCTCATCACTCTTAACCTCCTACTAACTCCTAACACAACACACACTCCTCCGCTGATAACCTTTCGGCGTAATCTACGCTCACTCTCTCCCTCCCGTCTATCCACTATGGTTTCCTCCTCACTCCCTCCACCTGCTCAGTTCTCAGCACTGGACACTAACAGTGCTACTGACACTCTTTGCTCCACTCTAACATCTTGCTTAGACAACTTCTGTCCCGTTTCATCCAGGCCAGCCCGCACCACTCCCTCTGCCCCCTGGCTGTCTGATGTTCTCCGCGAACATCGCTCTGGGCTCCGGGCGGCAGAGAGGAAGTGGCGCAAAACTAAAAACACTACTGACCTGACCCTGTATCAGTCTCGTCTCACTTCTTTCTCTAGTAACGTCTCCACTGCTAAAACTACATACTATCACAACAAAATACACAACTGCTCTGACTCTCGTGCACTCTTCAGAACGTTCTCTTCGCTCCTCTGTCCTCCCCCCCCCTCCTTCATCAACTCTTACAGCTGATGACTTTGCATCATTTTTCACACAAAAAACCTCCTCCATCAGCAGCCAATTCTCCGCACCACAAACCGACACGCACATCTCAACAACCATAACACATACACTCCCCTCCTTTTCTCTGCTCTCTGAAGCTGAAGCTGAAGTCTCCAAACTCATCCTTTCCAACCACCCCACTACCTGTCCGCTTGACCCTATCCCCACTCACCTCCTTCAGGCCATTTCTTCTTCTGTTACTCCTGCACTCACTCACATTGTCAACACCTCTCTTCACACCGGGACCTTCCCCACAGCATTTAAGCAGGCTCGGGTAACCCCACTGCTTAAGAAACACTCTATGAACCCAGCACTTTTAGAAAACTACAGACCGGTATCCCTTCTGCCTTTCATTGCAAAGACACTCGAGCGAGTTGTTTTTAACCAGCTCTCTACGTTTCTTGAACAGAACAACCTCCTGGATATCAACCAATCAGGCTTCAAAAGCGGCCACTCAACTGAGACTGCCCTGCTCTCGGTTACGGAGGCACTGAGGCAGGCAAGAGCGGCTTCCAGATCCACAGTACTTATCTTACTGGATTTGTCTGCTGCTTTTGACACAGTTAACCACCAGATCCTCCTGTCAACTCTCATGAAGATGGGCATCTCAGGAACTGCTCTCCAGTGGCTCAAGTCTTACCTCTCAGGTAGGTCCTTCAGGGTGTCATGGAGAGGTGAAGTGTCTAAGTCACATCATCTAGCCACTGGAGTTCCACAGGGCTCAGTGCTTGGACCAATTCTCTTCTCCATCTACATGTCATCACTGGGATCGGTCATTCAGAAACATGGCTTTTCCTATCACTGCTATGCAGACGACACTCAACTCTACTTCTCATTTCAACCAGATGATCCCACGGTTGGTGTTCGTATTGCTGCCTGCCTAACAGACATTTCTGCCTGGATGAAGGAGCATCACCTGCAACTCAACCTTGCAAAGACTGAACTGCTTGTGGTCTCAGCCAACCCAGCACTTCATCACAATCTCTCCATTCAGCTAGGATCATCAACCATAACTCCGTCCAGGACAGCCAGGAATCTTGTAGTTGTGATCGATGATCAGCTAAAATTCACTGACCACATTACTGCAACAACCCGGTCCTGCAGATTTGCATTATACAACATTAGGAAGATTAGAGCCTTCCTATCTGAGCAGACCACACAACTCTTGGTCCAAGCTCTTGTTCTCTCCAGACTGGACTACTGTAATGCTCTTCTAGCAGGCCTTCCGGCATGCACTATCAAACCCTTGCAACTGATCCAGAATGCAGCGGCGAGGGTGATCTTTAACGAGCCGAAGAGAGCGCACGTCACGCCTCTCTTCATCAGACTCCACTGGCTACCAATAGCCGCTCGCATCAAATTCAAGGCACTGGTACTCGCCTTCAAAGCAACCACTGGCTCTGCACCAATTTACCTTAACTCGCTTGTTCAGACATACACACCCTCCAGGAGTTTGCGTTCTACCAGTGAACGACGCCTTGTGGTGCCATACCAGAGAGGCATGAAATCACTGTCACGGACCTTTTCCTGGACTGCCCCCACCTGGTGGAATGACCTGCCTATCTCAATTCGAGCAGCCGAGTCTGTAGCCATTTTCAAAAAACATCTAAAGACGCATCTCTTCCAGCAGCACCTGACCAATCAAGAATAGCACTTAACATTCTTTTCATTTTTCTGTCTGTCTAATTTATTTAAAAAAAAAAAAAAAAAAAATCCTGTGTGTTCTGTGTTAGATTAACTGAGACTTGTTACAGCACTTGCATACTGTAGCCTCTGACTGTTGTAGTTGCTTCTATTGCTCTCATTTGTAAGTCGCTTTGGATAAAAGCGTCTGCTAAATGACTAAATGTAAATGTAAATGTATACAGAGTGGTCCACACAGGGCAGTTTTGCCAGCTTTCCCTGCTTTCCCTGGAGTTTTAGACTGGACCAATACTCCATATTCTGGGCTCTTTGAATAGACAATATAGTCTGCCTTGATGTTCTCGGCTGGAGCAGGTGAACAATGTTGTTATGGTGCAGCCTGGCTTCCACGATGACAGACAGGTCCTCCATGACTGCCTCAGAGACCTCTATGGGTAGGTTGTGGGAGATCCATTTCAGTTCAGTACCTGTCCTCCAGCATAGGTCGCTCAAATCTGGCCAGTCTGATGACACAACAAATCCCTGTGCCTGTCCATCCAGCTTCCCATTGGTCTTTCTTTTAAAACCCAGGAAGCTGTCTTCCCCACCGCAAGCGTGTAGTACCTTTCGTCTTTTAAAATCCAGCAGTAATGATGCTCTGGCCATTTGCCTCACACTGACATCATCACAGTTTAGCATGTTGGTAAGGTGTGACTGTCTCATGGCTGTGTACTCCTACATGCAGTTTGGAACTCCAAGCCCTCCGTCCTGTCTTTTCTGGAAGATAAAACATCTTGTGGAATGTGTGTTGAGACAAAGCCATTTCCTAACAACATTTAAAGTTTTGTTGTCCATTTCACACAATACTTTTTGTGCAATATGGACATTTGCAAAAAGATGTTGAATTTTAGAGAAAGCTATGTCTCTTATTGCTTGCACTTTTAGCGTAACAGGAAGAGGTGATACGTCAATGAGGTCCAGTCTGGTCGTAAACTGATGTGCCATGTCAGTCACTTGCAGGCTCCATTCTCCAGCGATGTTAAACTTGTGGCCCAGATAACTGTAGGTCTCATGTCTAGTGTACACTCTGAGTGGCTGGTCTAAGATGACAAAAGAGGTCGGTCGGCCTTTGATCTATACCAATGGTTGCCACCACTCCTCCTCTCATAGAAAACTGCACATTTACTGTGCTTTACTTGTAGGCCAAACCATGTCAGGAATCTGTCAGTGCATGACAACATGTTTTTAATCACGCCTTCATCTCGGGATGCGACGGCCACATCATCAGCATAGCCCTGAACTGGATTCGGTGACAGGACGTGGGGCGGGGCATGTGCACAGAGCCATTTTAGCCATTGGTTTATTGCAATGATAAAGTTTACAGCACTCCATGGTAAGCCAGTTTTGATTCCTACCCAAAACAATCAAGTGGTATTGGTCTGGTGAGGTCATTTCCACAGATCACTTGTATGTAGGAGTCACGGTATACATCTTTTATTATGTCCACATAGATGCTAGGGAGCTGTATCTCTTCCAATGCATCAATCATGACTCTATGAGGCAATGTGCCAAAGGCATCTCTGAAGTCAAGAAAGACAATGTATAGCTTAGCAGATTCGTGCTTAAAATCATCAATGGCAGTTTTTAAGCAAAAAATATGCTCATTCATGCCTTGTCGCTCAATATAAGCTCTTTGTTTGTTAGACAGAATTCCTGTATCAGCCAGCCAAGGTAATATACTTGAAAGCAGGCACTTCATAAAGACTTTGTATACAGATGGCAGTAGAGAGATGTCCCTCCATGTTGAGGGGTCCTCTGTTACGTTGTCTTTCTTTGGTATTCTGTGAATGAGTGCTCCCTTCCATGAACTAGGGACTTTACCATTAATCAAACAAGTGTTAAATATGCTTCTCAATATGCAGCAGGATGTTTGCCTAGTGGCTTTCAGATTCTCGTAGTGACACCATCTAAGCCGCTGCCAGAGCCGGCTCTCCCTATAAGCGAACTAAGCGGCTGCTTAGGGCCCCGCCGCCACTAGGGGGCCCCCTAACTACAGATTGCACTCGTCAGCGTCGCCGCAGTTTATCACGAAAGACGCTCAATTCGCGTCATTCGCACCGCGCGAAAAGCGCCTTCCGCGTCGCGGGACCTCCAGACGCGCGTCAACGCGCCTTTCCATTGACTTAACATTGAAATCAAATCACTCGCGCCAGACACTCTATTTGCGTTTGGTGTGAACGCAGCATAACGTTAGCTGTCCGTCGATTATGCTGAATCAACATTGCTTGCGCTATGGTCCAGCCGTCGGCCCCAGCTCTGGGCTACAGACCACGTAGAGACAGACCCACCTCCTATGAATGTATTTTCTTTTTAACAGTTAACGTTACATGACCTACACTAGTTCTGGGAAAGAAAAAAAACGAAAAATCTGTCTCAATAGACGCTTATTACAATAAAAAAATAGTTTAATTATTGAACATTCGAGAGAAAGAAAGTAAAAAAGAAGAGAAAGAGCAATCATTTGACAGTCAAAATCAAAATGAAGTTTAAAATAAAGCGGTTAAATACAAGCTTTTTCTTATGGTCTTAATTGAATAGGCAATTAAAGATTATTAATAAATATTAATCTATATACTATTATGAAATATTTTATATATTGTTAAGCTAAATCGCCCAGACCATTTAAACCTAAAGAAAACACAGTGTCCTCTCTGAAACATTATTGAATGATGATCGATACAAGACACCTAAAAAGCAAAATGGATTTGTGGTAAATTTTAGTAAAGAACACTAAAAAAAAGCAGGTCCCCAATTGAAAATTTTCTAGTGAGCGATCACATCTAAATTTTTCAGTTGGCCAAATTGAATTAATGTGAATTGATGCAATTTAATTCAATTAAAATTCAAGAAATTAAATTTGGCCAACTGAAAATTTTAGATGTGATCGCTCACTAGAAAATTTTCAATTGGGCACCTGATTTTTTTTTACAGTGAATGTATTACTGTATGTAATCATAAAAGGTAAAAAATATCTCACTCCATGCTGTGAAGGTTTAAAATATGAACAGTATGTAAGAGTTAATCAACCAATAATTAAATAATATAATTTAACATTGGATTTCTTTTAATTTACCCTTAACATAATTGTAAAAAACAAAATGTCACTTTCTCAGGAGGAGCCATTCTTAAATATTTTGGTGGTCGTGGAGAAACATTTCAGGAGGCTGACACCAGAGATGACAAGTAAATATTTCCCACTGCCTTTCTTTTGAATAGTTTTGTGCGCAACTTCAACATAGCTAATTTTCCTCTTGCCAATAACAAATTTAGTTTTATAATCATAATTCACTGTGTTGTCTAATTGTACTTTAATATTAATTTAAAATTAATGTGTTCCCTTTCAGTCGGTCACGTTCGACGTACGTCGGAACTGACCGACGAATTGGGATCTGATCTCAGAGACCAATCTACTTCGAGTGTATTAAAAACGAGCCAATGGAGATTGGCATGCGATCCACGCATTCCACGCACCGCCCCGCAGCGCGGGTATAAATAAGGAAGTGGAATGCTTGATCATTGCCTTTTTTTTCGGAGCCGAACAGCGTCATTGCTGTGTCTACGAAGAGTGTTATTCGAGTCTCGTGAGAAGGATTGCTGTTCCAGTGCGGGTGTCACGGCGCTTTTCAGCGGGTGGCCGCTTCAGAGGAGATAAAGAGCTGGTTTTGTTGGTTGGCTGGGCGTTTCCATTTCTGAGTGCTCACGCAGGCTTGCACTATCTGAACTGCGTGAGCCGCGGTCATCTCCCTGAGTGCTTCAGCACTGAAAGAGCGGTTTTCCTTTTCTAAAAGAGCAACACGGTTTGACCCTGCGTCTTTTTCAAGATGTCATTCAAACCGTGTGTTTCTGGATGCGGTTGTTTCCTGTCCTCATTTGACGGCCACGATCTCTCTCACATATAAACATATGTGATTGCGTTCGTGGGTGATCCATGCTCTCTCAGGAGAGCATGGTCACGTCGGCGCGTTGTTCGTCTCACCTTTCTCGTAAGGGCTCGAGCGTTCAGCGCGCCGTGTGCCGTCGAGCGCCGGCTGACAGCGGGGGTTGCCACGGCAACCCAGCGCGTCACTCGGCACTCTCTAGATGCGCGGTCCAGACTATGAAACCTCAAATGGGGTTGAGTCCCTTTCCTTATTCCCTGATCTAGTTTCTTTTCTGGTGCATCAGAAAAGGACTACTTTAGTTAATAAGCTTTGGTGGACCTGAGGATTACAGTGGGGCATCCCCGCCGGGTACATCTCTTCGGGCCCCCACTCCTCTATCGCATCATGAGCATGCCGAGACTTTGTTCGTGGGTGGTTCATGTTCTCTCATGAGAACATGACCACGTCGGTGCGGTGTTCGTCTTGCCTTTTCATAGGGCTTGAGCGTTCAGCGCACCGTGTGCCGTCGAGTTTGACGGCCACGTTCACTGTTTCACATGCCTGCTGGTAGCTTACAGATGGGATTGCTGGTCCTTTTAAAACAAGGAGACCTAATGTTTCATTTGTGGCTCTGGCAGAGGACAGATGTCAATTGCAGCATCGGAGAGAGGGCTGTTATGCACTGGAAATGATGATGCTGAGTTTCCCACTATAATGGTGTGTGCTTTTGCTGAATCAGATTCAGAGTTGGCAGCCATGCTTTCCCGGGTGGCTGAGGCGTAGTGCAACGCTTAAATCGCCTTGCCTACCCCCGTGCCTTTTTTCCCGGATGGGCATTGGAAAAATTAGCAGTATGGAACTATTTGGTGTCAAAATATGGAACACCAAAAGGGCCGAAATCTGTATAAATTTTTCCCTCTCTCACTACCCTCTGTCCTGCATGTACGAGGGTAGTCCCGACCCAGGGGTTATGCAGGAACTGCGTGCGGTGGTGGACCTCGCTCTCTGGGCGACGGAAGTCACTGCACGCTCCCTGGGTCAGGCGATGTCCACACTAGTGGTCCAGGAACCTGGGGCTAAACCTGGCAGATATGCGTGAGTCCGACTAAGTTCGGTTCCTTAACGCCCCTGTCTGTCAGGCTGGCCTCTTCGGCGACGCCGTCGAGTACTTTGCCCAGCAGTTCTCGATGGCCTAGAAGCAGACAGAGGTGGTTTAAAAAAAAAAAAAAAATCCTAATTCGCAGCACCTCTGCCTGCTTGTCGCCGAGGGCGCCCCCCCTGCGTCCGCCTCTGCCCCTGCGAAACCCAGGCAGCAGCCTCCATCTGGGAGGCAGGGTGCCGGACGTAAGGGAGGCGCCCAACCCACTCAGGGCTTGCTAGTCTACAAGCAAGCGCAAGGGCAAGCGGCCCTGAGATGGGCAGCCCAGGGAGAACAGGAGCTGCTCCGAGGGAGTTGGTGTCCGCACCCCTCCCTCACCCCCCCGGAGGAGGACCGGGGGCCCTGACTGGTGTCAATACTCTGCCGCTGGCTCTCCGGAGTCCAGCGGTACCCACATTTTCAGAGCAGTTTCCTCTCTCCCTGGGCCCCAAGAGGGCCAGGTTGGCAGTGTGCGACGCCCCCGGGCCTTGTCACTTCTTTCCTCCCCTCCCTTCGCCAGGGGGCAGCAGTGTGGGCACCGAGAACGCCCCCGGGCCTTCTCACCCACACTCTGCCCCACCCTGGAATACTCAGACAACACTCCGGGCCGCCTCCGGGCCTCCCGAGTCGGGTCTGTCTATTCCGCCTCGCTGCCCCACCCCGGGTACGTCTGTGGTGCCGTTGGTCCCGCTTGTGCGGTCTCTGGGCTTCGGCCCCCAGGCCGTCTCGCTGGCTCATCCGTACCAACAGACTCGGCTACGCGATTCAGTTCGCTCACCGGCCTCCCAAGTACAAGGGCATCCTCTTCACCTCCGTGCGAAGCAGCGATGCTCAGGTCTTGCGGTCAGAGATCGATGTCCTACTGGCGAAGGACGCGGTCGAGCCGGTTCCTCCAGCCGATATGAAGGCGGGGTTCTACAGCCCCTACTTCATTGTACCCAAGAAAGGGGGTGGGTTACGGCCAATCTTGGACCTGCGTATCCTGAATCGGGCCCTGCACAAGCTCCCGTTCCGGATGCTAACGCAGAAACGCATCTTCGAATGCATCCGTCCCCAAGATTGGTTCGCAGCGATCGACCTGAAGGATGCGTACTTTCATGTCTCTATCCTTCCTCGACACAGACGTTCCTACGTTTTGCGTTCGAGGGGAAGGCATATCAGTACAAAGTCCTGCCCTTCGGGCTGTCCCTGTCGCCTCGCGTCTTCACGAAAGTCGCAGAGGCAGCCATTGTTCCGCTCAGAGAACGGGGCGTTCGTATCCTCAACTATCTCGACGACTGGCTCATACTCGCCCAGTCTCGGGAGCAGTTGTGCGAACACAGGGACATGGTGCTCAGTCACCTCAGCCTGTTGGGCCTTCGGGTCAACCGAGAGAAGAGCAAACTCTGTCCCACGCAGAGGATCTCTTATCTCGGTATGGAGCTGGATTCGGTCAGCCAGACTGCGCGCCTCACGGAAGAGCGGGTCCGGTCGGTGTTGAACTGCTTGAATTCGTTCAAGAACAGGACAGCGGTCCCACTGAAATTTTTTCAGAGGCTCCTGGGGCATATGGCATCTGCAGCCGCGGTAACGCCGCTCGGGTTGCTTCATATGAGACCGCTTCAACACTGGCTCCATGGCCGAGTCCCGAGGTGGGCGTGGCAGAGCGGCCAGTACCGGGTCCCCGTGACTCCTTACTGCCGCCAAACTTTCAGCCCATGGTCCGACGCTTCGTTTCTCCGGGCCGGGGTGCCCTTAGAACAAGTGTCCAGGCATGCTGTGCTCTTCACGGATGCCTCCTCCATGGGCTAGGGGGCCACGTACAACGGGCATGCAGTTTCAGGTCTGTGGACGGGACCTCAATTGCATTGGCATATCAATTGCCTCGAGTTGTTAGCGGTACACTTGGCACTGCGCCGCCTCAAGGGGCCGCTACGTGGCAAGCATGTACTGGTCCGTACGGACAGCACTGCGGCCGTTGCGTACATCAACCGTCAGGGTGGTCTACGCTCCCGTTGCATGTTCCAACTCGCCCGCCACCTCCTCCTTTGGAGTCAGAAGCATCTGAGGTCGCTTCGTGCCATTCACATCCCAGGTGCGCTGAACCAGACAGCCGACGAGCTCTCTCGCCAGTCGACACCTCCGGGGGAGTGGCGACTCCATCCCCAGGCGGTCCAGCTGATATGGGACCTCTTCGGAGCCGCACAGGTAGACCTGTTTGCCTCTCCGGACTCAACCCATTGCCAGTGGTACTATTCCCTGACCGGGGGCACCCTCGGCACGGATGCACTGGCGCACAGCTGGCCCCGGGACCTGCGCAAATATGCGTTCCCCCCTCCCAGTGAGCCTTCTTGCACAGACCCTGTGCAAGGTCAGGGAGGACGAGGAGCAGGTCTTGTTAGTTGCGCCCTACTGGCCCAACCGGACCTGGTTCCCAGAACTAACTCTCCTCGCGACAGCCCCTCCTTGGCCGATCCCCCTGAGGAGGGACCTTCTTTCTCAGGGACGGGGCACTCTATGGCACCCGCGTCCAGACCTCTGGAAACTCCATGTCTGGTCCCTGGACGGGACGCGGAGGTTCTAGGTGGTCTACCACAGGCAGTGGTGGACACCATCTCTTCTGCTAGAGCCCCCTCTACGAGGCGCCTCTACGCTTTGAAGTGGAACCTGTTCGTTGAATGGTGCTCTTCCCACCGGGAAGACCCCCGAAGGTGTTCGGTTAGTGTCGTGCTTTCTTTCCTGCAAGATGGGCTGGAGCGAAGGCTGTCTCCCTCCACCCTCAAAGTGTACGTCGCAGCAATAGCGGCGTATCACGATGCAGTCGAAGGTAAGTACATAGGAAAGCACGACTTAATCGTCAGGTTCCTCAGAGGTGCGAGGAGGCTAAATCCTCCTCGTCCAAACTCGTTACCCTCTTGGGACTTAGCTCTAGTGCTCAGAGCACTTCAGAGCCCTCCCTTTGAGCCTTTGCAGTCTGTGGAGCTTAAAATCCTGTCAATGAAGACAGTGCTTCTGACGGCATTGGCCTCCATCAAGAGGGTAGGGGACCTGCATGCACTTTCGGTCAACGAATCGTGCCTAGAATTCGGGCCGGCCAACTCTCACGTTGTCCTGAGACCCCGGCCTGGATACGTGCCCAAGGTTCCTACCACTCCCTTCCGGGACCAGGTAGTGAACCTGCAAGCGCTGCCCTCGGAGGAGGCAGACCCAGCCCAGGCTTTATGTCCCGTCCGCGCTCTTCGCGCTTACGACGACCGGACTCAAAGCTTTCGGACCTCAGAGCAACTCTTTGTCTGTTACGGAGGCCAGCAGAAGGGAAAGGCTGTCTCCAAGCAGAGGTTAGCCCACTGGATAGTGGATGCTTCGTCTTGGCTTACCAGTCCCAAGACGTGCCTTGCCCGTTCGGGTTGCGAGCACACTCAACAAGGAGTGTTGCTTCTTCCTGGGCGCTGGCTCAAGGCGCCTCGCTGACAGATATATGTAGAGCTGCGGGCTGGGCGACACCTAACACGTTCGCTAGATTCTATAGCCTCCGTGTAGAGCCGGTATCTTCCCGCATCATCGCCCCCAGTGGCCAGTAGCGCTAAGTGCCCGTTCTAAGTGTCGGCTTGCAACGCCACTCCCGCCCTCTGGGCCGGATACGTGCGTCTATTTTCTCCAGTTGTGTTCCCCGGAAACGGCTAACCCTGTCGAGCTCCTCCGTCACCCCTGCGGTGCCAGACGTTGCGGTCGTCTGACGCCAGGCCTGCACCCGTATGCTTGTGAAACGTGTGTGTAGGCTGGGTTCCATATGTAGCGGTCCCCTCACGGCTACCCCATATGTGTATTCTTCCACGGTACCAGCTGCCCTACTCGGCTAGCCCCGTGTCTTTCCCTTGACAGAGCCCGCTCTGTCGTCTCTGGGCGTGTTCTTTCCCCCCTGGGACCAGGCTGGAACCACCCCAGAGACTGCCATATGTTGCACTACCCTGCCAGGTTAGTCCTTATGTGTATTCTGCCACCTAGCCTTCTACGAAGGACGTGGCTCCGCAGCGTACCATCTCCCGAGACGGGCACGCTTCCCAGCGTTATCCAATAGTCACACTGAGTGGGTCTTGCAGAAACAGCAGTGACTGACCTCCCTGCTTGGAGCCCTGACTTCCGTACCATCTAAGACGGTCCAGTGCGCTCAAGCAGGACGCTGGAAGGGCCAGCGCCCTGGCGTTTTGGTAGGGATCCCAATTCGTCGGTCAGTTCCGACGTACGTCGAACGTGACCGACTGAAAGGGAACGTCTCGGTTACGTATGTAACCCTCGTTCCCTGAAGGAGGGAACGGAGACGTACGTCCCGTCGCCAGGTGCTGTGCTTCCGCTAGGGGGCCGAGTCACTAGTTCGGCTCCTCAGCAGAAAAAGGCAATGATCAAGCATTCCACTTCCTTATTTATACCCGCGCTGCGGGGCGGTGCGTGGAATGCGTGGATCGCATGCCAATCTCCATTGGCTCGTTTTTAATACACTCGAAGTAGATTGGTCTCTGAGATCAGATCCCAATTCGTCGGTCAGTTCCGACGTACGTCTCCGTTCCCTCCTTCAGGGAACGAGGGTTACATACGTAACCGAGACGTTTTATCTACTCTGCATACTGCATTTATTATTAATTATATTATAATCTCAACAGCTGGAGGAGGTGACTCTACTGCTGCTTCAGAGCATAGCGAGCCGCATACCACTATGGCTAATGTTGTAAGTTAGCTATATATTGTTAATGCTAAATTATTAATATTTATTTGTTTACAACAAATTGACCTTATGTATGAAAGAAATTTGCAAATCTGTAATCTTTACTTTTACTGTTTCAGTGAGTGTACTTTAATAAGCAGTAAAATAATTGTAGGCAATCATGTTAAAAGATATACAGATGAAATGTGTAAGTGTTAGATTTTATACAGTTGCTGGTTTGCGGTGCAATACTCCATTATTCACTGCAAGGCAGGGCCCCAAAATGATCCTGCTTAGGGCCCCCAGATTTACAGAGCCGGCCCTGGCCGCTGCCTCTGTTATTGGGCAGATTTACAATCAGGTTCTCAATCTCTTCTATTGTAAACGCTGATGTAGGTGGCTCAGTCATTATGTTGTCTAAGTCGTCATTCCACGGGGGTAATTCAAGCATGATAGTATTTGGATCAGACTGACATTTTTCCCGATAATAATTATACACTTGCTCAGTGTTGCCAGATTCTAGCGGTGGCATGGGAAACATGCATTCATTTAGAATAATGTCAATCGCCTTTGCTCTACGATGCTGCCATAGGTAGGTTAGTTTGTTTTTGCCTACCTTCTGAGGATTTCTCTGATGTGGTCTTGTGGCAGACGCAAGCGCTTCTGCATCGGACCTACGCCGTATCCTCTACGCCGCTAGTGACGCGTTGGTTTTCATTTATACGTTTTTGTCTGTGTCAATGTGCAATTACAAATGCAGACCGCTAGGAGGCAGTGTCCACGGGCATGTTGATGGTAACCCACAGTATCAATGCAAAAGCAGAAAAAGAAGCGGCTTGTTTACATTGTCATTGCATTTGTCTCAATCAGCTACCTGGTTCAGTAGTCAGGGCACTGATCAGGACATAAGTCAATGGGCTGACTCCCTGATCAGTGCCCTGACTACTGAACTAGGGATAGTTTTAACACATGCTATATATAATGTTCTTTTAGATAATCCATTGAACAACCCCATTTCAGGAGTACTCAAAGAAAGCAATTGTGTAGGAACTTCTTCATGATAATCCTTATTCATCGAAAAAACAAATTCTGGGGAAAAATGTGGCTTTGTTTCATCTCCTCTACAAGTCTCTTTGAGGAAGTCTTTAGCTGAAATAGGAAGTACAGCTTCTAGGTCCTCTTGCATCCGTTTGGCGAGACGCACAGACCTGAAACCTACTTTTCGAGCAAGATCATCAGCTTCAATCCACCCGTTTCCTGTCCTTAGGTCCCGAAGCATACACTGTAAAAAATGTAAGGCCTCTCCAATTAAAAATTTTCTAGTGACCGATCACATCTAAATTTTTCAATTGGCCAAATTGAATTTCTGTGGATTGAATTTTATCCATTGTGGCAACAGTCTGTTATCATGGGCTCAATTCGAAATAATATGTTTAGCCAATGGAACATTTTTATTTACCAACACTGTAAAAAATGTCAGGCCTCTCCAATTTAAAATTTTCTAGTGACCGATCACACCTAAATTTTTCAATTTGGCCAACTAAAAAAATTAGATGTGATCGCTCACTAGAAAATTTTAAATTGGAGAAATGTTTTACAGTGAAACTGTGAGGTTGGTCCAATTAAATATTTTAAATTGTAGTAACAATTGTTTATTTCTCACTGTCCCAATTAAGACAAAAATGACTAAAAACATAAAAGATGCAAAACACGGCACTGCAAGCTAAAAACCTGCAAATAAAAATAAAAACTAACATTAATGGCAAAGTTTCCCTGCATCACATCTGGCAAAAAAACAAACAGAAGTTACTTCATTATATAATGAGGATGAGACGAATGAATGGATGAATAAGAAAATCGAGCTTGACGTGTTTGATATTAAAAGGCAATAACTTAAGCCTTGAAAGAGGCCGACGCCAAATGCAATCTCCAGCACTGTGTTCAACGGTCGCATGCCGCATATATCACACAAATGACTTAATTTACTTATTACCTATAATTTTAGACATATAAGACATGAGGAAAATAAAACTATTGGCTACCCTTAGAGTAAACGAGAACACACGCATGAAACCAATGAATGCATGAACTTGTGATTCTACAACATGTCTTTTAAACTTCATACCTGGTCATAAAGCAAAACTCTGTAGAATAATTTCAGTGCTAAATACTCACCAACGTCTTTGTGAGATGAATATCTCTCTATTCTCTTGGGAATGTCTGTTTCGGTCTTCAGCACCTGCTGGTTCGGCTCCGCTCCCGCGCTCCGCATTTGAAATCTCTCCACACGAACGTTTTTTTTCAAGCGCATTTTGCGCATGCGTATACCGTTTTTCTGACGTAGGACTTGTTCAGCCAACATGGATTTTTCACTTTGACTTCATAGATTGACTGAGCACAATTAGATATGTTCGGTGAATACACAATTTTAATTTTGAGTTAAGACCTTAAGCTATGAGTAGTACAATGCATCTTTTTGCATGGGGATAATTATTTGGAAGTCATTTATTGGGCCAATATGTAATGATCAATTGTCACAGTTTTTCTCCAAATTTTTTTTTTGCAGTGCAGGATGTCTTAATGTGGTGAAGAAAATGCGGCACTGCAGGCTAAAAACCTGCAAATAAAAATAAAAAATAATATTAATGGCAAAGTTTCCCTGCATCACATCTGGCAAATGAAAGATCAGAAGTTCTTCATTATATAATGAGGATGAGACGAATAAATGGACGAATAAGAAAATCTCGAACTTGACGTGTTTGATATTGAAAGGCAATAACTTAAGCCCTGAAAGAGGCCGACGCCAAACGCAATCTAACAGCACCGTGTTCAACGGTCGCATGCCGCATATATCACACAAATGACTTAATTTATTTATTACCTATTATTTTATGACTCAAAACATGGTCTCCCTCCCACCACATTTCCAAATCAGATTCATTATCTTCATTACTCATTCTTGTAGAAACACAACTTGTATACCTTTCAACTTTAAACATTCTTTTAATAATGGCCATTTACTACTGTCCCTTGCCCCATTTACATTTAAGGATCCTACTCTAATAACATCCATAGTAAACAGGTAAAGACAAAAAGAAAGATAGAAACACAGAAAAGGCCAAATCCCCAAATCCCCATTATTTAGAGTTTGTTCTAGTAGACCTACGTTTACCCTTATTCTTTTTCATTTTTTGCCTGACTACTGTCAAATATTTCTTTAATCTGAACCTTTTTTGCTGCGACAACACTTAAACGCTACATTCTTTGCGAGCTTTGATTACGGACGCGATGAATTTCTCTAGGTCAGGAAAGATTTCCTCAATATCCACACTCCTCCCCTTAGTTTCATCTAGGAAACGATTTATCTGCTCGACAGACTAACAATCTCCAAACCTACTGACATCAACATCAAGGCACAAATCATCATCACGAATTCTGTCGTCCTCGGACTCATTTTCTGCTTCATCGTTTGAACATATAATGCTTTCCTGCATCCTGTCCTCCTTGTAACTCTAAGCACCAGAAACAATACAACTATTAGACGAGACTTCTTCGTCTCTACCCTCAGTACTTTCAGACACATTTGCAATCACCTTTACTCCATCACCAGCTTCATTTTCTCCTTTTGTTTTTTTTTATTCTCATTTTGAGCTCCTGCATCACTCAACAGCTTTTTCAACGCAATCGCATCACTACTCTCACCCAACAATCCTGACGTCCCTGCTTCTTCCTCGACCTGTTTATGAGGGCAAGAAAATCTCTTGTGGCCGATATCGCCACACTCAAAGCAACGCAAATTATCCATACTCACGTAAACCATGTAGGAACTATCTCCATATGTCACACGAAACGAAACATCAAGTTAAAACACTGGATGTTTTGTTTTGTGTGACATATGGAGATAGTTAAAAAACATGAAAACTTGTCGTCTAAAAGACAACACATGCTTAAGTGCAGCAGATTTGCAACCCAAAGGAATCGTTTTTACAGCACTAGCCATCTTTCCAAACCGAATTAAATCTCGCACAATCGCCTCATCTTTAACAAAAGGAAATTGTCACTTTTGTAGCTGGAGCATGAAGAGGTGTAACAGGTACAATGGTTTCCTTTACCCAAATGCCACTTTCAATTATCTTGATTACCAGTTGTTCATTTTTTACAAAGACGACAACAGCCTTGTTCATACGAGAAGCAGAAATAATATTTTCATGGCCTACCTGTTCTCCCGTCGCTAACAACACGTCTTCGATCGCCATACCTGCCTCTGTAACGCACCTGAAACCATTCCGAAGCGACAGAGATGGCTCTTCCCCCACGGAGGTAGACGCCATCCTGCTCAAACAAAAAAACGCTGTGCAACCTTAACGCAATCCAATATATCAGTGATTCAGAAAGAAAAGAAAGAGAAATAAAATAAATGATTAAATCCTGTGAAAAATAAATATATAAACTGTAAGAAAGTTTGGAAACTTCACGCTCTCACACGTGCCTCTCACACACCACACTCACTCCTGGCATGAGAGAGAGAGAGAGAGAGAGAGAGAGAGAGAGAGAGAGAGAGAGAGAGAGAGAGAGAGAGAGAGAGAGAGAGAGAGAGAGAGAGAGAGACTTTTGACTTTTAAAACCTCTTTAATTTACAAACATTATAAAATTAACAAACCAAAAACAAACAAAAAAATTAAAAAAACATTACATATTACCAATTAAATACCAGATTCCCTGTTTCGCTTATAGTCACCAAAGCCCCTCCAACACCCCATCTCCATTCAAAATACAGAACATTGTTAGTATGCTGATAATAAGTATATTCAATGACCACTCTTGACTTCACTAGAGACTTAAAAAGGGTCACCATATTTACATCCTCACCAGCATTTTTACACTGATGTGTCTTAAAAATGGCTAGTTTAGCTTGCCCTATTAAAAAATTGGCAAGTGTACACTGTTGTTGCAAAGACCTCTTATAACGGCAACCCAATATAAAAAGACTATTAGTATATGAGAAACCCAATTTAACAATAATCTTCTCCAATAGTTCAAACAATGAGCAGAGTCTGACACACTCACTAAACATATGAAAAACAGTGTCAAGTGCATTACAAAAAGGACATATTGGCAAAATGGTCTCATTAAGCTTTGAAATAAAAGAGTTTGAGGCAACAATGCAATGCAGTAACCTCCACTGAAGGTCCCCACATCTCTTTGAGATAGGAGGTTTGTACAGTAATCTCCAGGATGGACATACCTCATCAGAAATAGACAGCCAAGACCTCCATTTAGTGTCCGGTCTATGTTTCAATTGTCCATAATGTACAGATTTAACACAACCATGATATAACTTTTTTTTCTCAATACAATGAAACACCAAATCCCCATAACCTTTCAGAATGTTTGTTAGACTTATATCCTCATCAAACTCACAGTCTTTAAGAACAACCTTAAACTCAGGAAATGTCTGAGAAATAAAACCATTCAAAAGAACATTGTTAATAAAAGAATTCAGCGTCGTAGGGAAAGAAATCTTAAAATTCCTAATTAATCCCTCCACAATTCTAACCGAAGTTATCCCAATTTGGTCAGCTAGTTCCTGTGCAGTTCGCCACTGTCCTTTCGTTAAATCAATCAAGTCCATAACTTTAGTAATGCCAGCATTCAAAGATTTGGCAATTATAGATGATGATACAGTAGATGGCATTTCAAAAAGGGGATTAAAAAAAAGAGGTTCTGCAATACCATAATGCTCATCCTCCAGTCTTAACAGTTTAAAACAATCCCATGATTTGAACACTGATTCATAAAAACTGAAAGGCAAAAAATGTGTCTTCTCCACAAAGGATTTCTGCATTAAGAACAACTGTTTGTCAAGACCAATTCCTCCAACACTCTTGAGTATATACAGACCAAAAACAACCCAAGGCACCTGATCTGAAGAATACAAGAGTTTCTGCAGTGTATGCAGCCTCATTGCCATAATTTTGGATTCTATGTGTATTAACCCCTGCCCTCCCTCTGCCACAGGAAGATAAAGGACACCTGGAGGAAGCCAATGGCAACCGTCCCAAAAAAACTTTACAAATGCCTTTTGAACTCCAACAATTAATTCTTTAGGAGGATCCAGAACAGTGCATTTATGCCATAGCATTGACGCTGCCAAGTTATTAATAACCAAACATCTCCCTCTAAAGGAGAGTTGTGGAAGAATCCATCGCCACTTATGAATTCTACAGATCACCCGATCAGATAGCCCTTCCCAGTTCTTTTCGGTGTAACTTTTAGTCCCAAAATAAAGACCAAGTACTTTAAAACCATCTCGGGCCCATCTGCATTGCTGTGGCAGCTGAGGAGGTCCTACAGATCGCCAGTCTCCCAACAGCAAAGATGCACATTTCCCCCAGTTAATACAGGCAGATGAAGCTTGCTGAAATCTATCTAAAGAAGATATCAGTCTTGAAACATCTTCAGAGTCTTTTATAACTATTGTTATGTCATCTGCGTAAGCTGTTAATTTAACTGGATCGGCATTGGGGAAACTGGGAACATTAACACCACGTAGTTGCCTCCTAAGTGAAACCAGGAGAGGCTCAATAGAAATGGCATACAGAAGCCCTGAAAGAGGGCACCCTTGCCTTATTCCCCTGGTTACAGAAAAAGGCCTAGTTAATGAGCCATTCAGTCTTAACATACTGTAAATTTCATTGTATAACAATTTAATGAGAGAAACAAAATAAGGGCCAAAACCAAAGGCTTCCAGGGTCTTAAATAAATATTGATGATCCACCCTGTCAAATGCCTTTTCTTGATCCAATGAAAGAAAACCAATGTCCATATTGTGCATTTTTGCAACTGTAATAATGTCTCTCAGAAAAAAAAGGTTATCAAATATGGATCTCTTGGGCACACAGAATGTTTGGTCTTTATGAATGACAGATGCCATATATGTTTTAAGTCTATTAGTCAATGCCTTAGATAAAATCTTGAAATCAGCACAGATCAATGATACCGGGCGCCAGTTCTTTAGACACCCAAGATCACCCTTTTTTGGGATTAATGTCAAGACTGCCCTTCGACAACTCAAAGGAAGAGTCCCTTGATCAATGCATTCAAGAAAAACATCATAAAGGTCATGTCCAATTAGATTCCAGAAACACTTGTAAAATTCTGCTGAGAGTCCATCCAACCCGGGCGATTTCCCAGCACTCATCTCCTGAACAGCTTGTGAAAGTTCTCCAAATGATAAAGAATTGTCTAAGTCATCACGCTCCTCTTCAGATAGCTTAGATAAGTCACTTAAAAATTCACCAGTTGCTGCTCCGTCACATGTTTCAGAGGAGTATAAATCTTTATAAAAGGAAAGAGCATAACTTTGAATGTCCCGTTGGTCAGTTGTAACTCTGCCACATGGAATCTTCAATTGATGAAAAAATGTCTGTTCTCTTGACTTTTTTTCAAGTCCGAAAAAGAAAACTGTTGGAGCATCCATGTCATTCAGCTGGGCAAACCTGGTCCTTAAAAGTGCCATTTTTCCTCGTTCCTCCAATAAGTTCTTTAAAAGGAGCTTATCTCTTGCAACAGAGTCAATGGAAGATGAATTATTGTGGGTAGAGTCACTGCTTTGCCCAAGGATGTCTTGCTCAAGAATCTTCATTTTTTCTTTAAGGGCTGTAGTACTATGTGCAGTGTACTGTTGGCAAAAAGACTTAATTTGTGCTTTACCAATGTCCCACCATTGACTCAACGACTGAAAACGGCATCTCTCCTCTCTCCAAGTTTTCCAGAAAAGATTAAAAGAGTGAATAAAAGTGCAGTCCTGCAATAATCTATTATTAAAGTGCCAATGTGATTTAGAGAATCCAGAAAATGAGACAGAAACTACAATAGATAAATAGTGATGATCAGAAAGAAAGGATGGCGAAATCGAGCTACTAAAAAACCTACTCCTATTGCTTTTTACAACATAGAAACGGTCAAGTCTAGCTCCTGACATATTATTGGAATTAGCTTTTAGCCATGTATACTGTCTGACCCCAGGAAAGGCCTCCCTCCACAAATCAACTAAATTTTGATCATTAATTAATTTCCTTAAACTCTCAGCAGAAGAAGGGTGAGGTTCATCATGATTCCTGTCTAGGTCTGAATTAACAGTACAATTAAAATCACCACCAAGTACAATAATATTTCCCTGAGGACACTGTGATAATGCCTTAGAAAGTATTCTGAAAAACATGATACGTTCTTGACCAATATTTGGGGCATACACATTAAAGAAAGAAAAATGTGTATCACCCAAGGCAATATCAGCTCTCAGAATCCGACCAGGCACTACCTCAACCATGTCTGCTTGACTACTGACACTTGGGGAAAAAAGGATGGCAACACCTGCACTGAGGTTTGTTCCATGACTTAAAAAAACATTGCCTTTCCAATCACAAATCCACTGTCTCTCATTCTGCTGATCTGTATGTGTTTCCTGTAATAAAATCACATCTGCCTTCTTTAAGCGCAAATAATCAAATAAAGCTGCTCTCTTTTCCATACCCCGACAACCATTGATATTAAAAGTCCCAATACTTAAGGTTGTCATAAGGAAAGAAAAGAAAAAGCAAAAAACCGCCCAAAATATCACCCTGTTAATAAACATGGCCCTATTAATATTTTCTAACTTCTAATCTTTTTTTAACTGCGCTCACATGTTTCTTGAGCCTATATCGTTTTGGCTGATCAAGCTCCTCCAATGAAGCTTTTCTCATAGCCAAAACACAAGAATCAACAAAAAGCTGCAAATCAGAAAAATACTTTTCTAATTTTGGTCTTCGCTGATTAAAAGTGCTGTCAAGAAAATCATTAATTTGCTGCACCGTATAATAAGGAGGCTTCATTTGAAGGCTACTTTTCTTTTCCACATTACTTCCCTGTGAACTGAAATCCGTGTAATAATCTACAATATCAGATTCCTCGCTATCAGAATCCATATCAATGGACTGAGTCTCACCTCTCTCGGTGAGCTGAGCCACATCACTCTGTGTCAGGCCAGCATTTGCGTGCGAGTCCTGCGACTCACCGGTTCCCGCGAGCTCACCTGGCTCTGCCGCGCGCTCTGGATCGCCGGTTCCCGCAAGCTCACCTGGCTCGGCCGCGCGCTCTGGATCGCCGGTTCCCGCGAGCTCACCTGGCTCGGCCGCGCGCTCTGGATCGCCGGTTCCCGCGAGCTCATCTGGCTCGGCCGCGCGCTCTGGATCGCCGGTTCCCGCGAGCTCACCTGGCTCGGCCGCGCGCTCTGGATCGCCGGTTCCCGCAACAGCGATCTCTAATGCATCGCTAGTCTCACTGCTGATATTATCAAGTTCACTAACATTCACCGAACAATTTTCCCCCTCTTTAGCACAACTTTTCGTTGCGTGCTCTTCTGGATATTCTTCATCTTTAGACAAAGAATCCGACACAGCGCGCTCACCAGTTTTATTGCCTGAATCCTGATTATTATTTACCGGGGTAGTAGCCGCTATCTCCGAAGAAATATTAGGTTCCATCTCATTTTGTTTAGCCACCTTATTAGATGGGCATTTCTTTTTTGTGTGACCAAAAATCCCACAAGAGAAACATTTCATTGAATCCGTGCTGATAAAAATTGTATAATCTTTACCTAACAAAGTCAATTTCACTGAAACGTCTAAATTTTGAAACTCGACATTCAAAATCATGAACGTTTGACGCCGGAAGGACATCACATGCTTAATCAGGATTTTTAACCCCAAGGGGAATCATTTTAATCGGCATCAATATTTTACCATAGCGGCCAAGTAATCGCTCAAGTGAGTCATTGGAGATGAACGGAGGCACATTAGAAAGAATTACCTTTTTAGAAGGACTCGACAGCGGTAAAACAGGCAGAAAAGCATCACCAACAGCTAAGCCAACTTCTACTAAATGATGAACCATAGACTCTTCTTTCAAAAACACAACGACAGCTTTATTCATTCTAGATGCTGACAGTATGTTCCGAGCACCTATTTCACTACTAATAGCAGTCAAGCAGTCTTCAACTGTGATAGATCCATCAGGAATACATTTACAGCCGTTCCGGGCAGTTAATTTAGCAAACCCATCAGAATCTGCCGACATTTTTCACAATCCCCAACAGCTTTAAATAAACTACAATCTAAATTAAACTAAATTATTAGAGAAAAAGGGAAAAAGGAAAAAAAAACTCACTCAAAAACGCCGCCACACGCTCAAACACTCACGCGCTCCTCCCAGTCACTCCGCACATGCGCACACACACAGAGAGAGAGAGAGAGAGAGAGAGAGAGATTTTAATTTTAAAGCAAAACTTTATTTAACAATCATCTTAGTACAAAAATATTAACAAACCAGAGATCATTTTTTAAATTAATTAATAAATAAATTACAGACAAAAATGTATTACACAGAGCTCAATTACAACACCAAATCTTCTCAAAAGTATACAAATCATTCATAGTTTTATAAAAAACAATTAATCAATCAATACTCTTGATTTCACCAGTGTTAAAAATATCTCATTGATGTTTTGACCTGTTTTCTGTTCAATTTGATCCCTTCTATTAATATATATTGCCATCTTTGCTTGACCAATTATACAATTCAGTAACTGACAAATATACTTATTTTTTTGACAATATTTAAACCCCAAGATAAACATCTTTTCAGAAAAGGATTCATTAAAACAACGAAAAAACTTTTCTAAAGAATCAAAAACTGATACCAATCTAGAACATTGTACAAATGGATGAAAGATTGTTTCTCGTTGCAAACAAAAGGGACAATCATCATAAACTTCAACATTTAAAACAGAAACAAAAGTATTAACAGATAAAATACATTGCAAATACCCAACCTATTTTGATAATGGCGGTTTATCTATAATTCTCCATTCTGGTTTTACATTGTCATTTAAGCCAAAAAAACACTCCCCACGGTTTATCTGTTTTTTTTGCAAGATGATTTTTGTTAAAAACCATTACACAAGCTCCATAGAATTGTTTTTCCTTAGTAGATAATAAATCTAACCACTGTGAGTCCCAACTTTAAAAGGGAAAACCTTTAAAACCACCCAACTTTGGTGAAATCATCAAGCAAGGAAAAAAATATTTTTCATCAGGAACAGATACTCGAGAAAAATAGTCTCTTATCATTAAACTCTCCTCTGTTGTAAAGATCAACTTCAACTTCAACAATCATCTACTTTTACTGCATTGTCCAATTTCTCTCCAGCTGAGTCCAGTAATTGTCTTAAAATAAATAATTTTGATTCTTGAAGCTTAAAACCACAATTAAAAAAACTGTTGTCAGTCACACATCTAAACGGGCCCCAAGAATTAAAGGTAATTCCAGAAGCCAATAAATTTAATATGGGTCTTCAGATTTCTTAATGTGAAACAAACTACCTAGATTTTATTCTACCGCTACCTGAGGGTTCGTCATTGTAAGCTCCGCCCCATGGCTAGGGCGCGCCACCATTCAGTGAGGAATTGTTTGTTCTGCACTGCAGCTCAGCGGTGATGTGCAGGCTGTTGTTATTTGCAGGTACGATAAATCCGATTGTTCATCAGTGTTAGTATGGTGGTTGTGGTTACTCTCTCGTTTAATCCATTCTAGTGTTCTTTTTACTGTAAATGCTTGTGAGCCGCGGCGACTCATGCTGTGAGTAAATTGTACTGCTATGCGTTTCCGTGACGATCACTCTGTACGGATAAGTTATCCTTTTTAACTAATATTTTAATCAAGTGAGCTAATCAACTGTTGTTTTAGCAGGAGAATCAGTTCCTTCACGGACGCTCAGCTTACAGTAAATGAGGATGTTGGGGCGATTGTCTCCTGCATGAAACGCATTTGGGACAGCGCTGCTGTTTTGTTGCTACTACAAGTTATGCTGTTACCACAGCTTCATTGTCTACTGTCAAGTTTCTATGTCCATTATTAGAGTCACTGTTGCTGTGAGTATTGCCTTGCGCCTCTTTTGGAAGTTTGAGCGGCTCTGTTGGCTGATCCGGTTTCGCCGACCGCCACCTGTTTGATTCTAGTGGCTATACATTAACTGTGTGTATTCAAGTTGAGGTATGTTTTATTTATTGTTTTTTTTTGTTTTGTTTATTGTTTACTCTGGCGTTTTTTTCCAGATTACAGGATGCCAGAGTGAATGTAAGTGTGTTGAATTTGTCTTTAATTTAATTTGGATTCTATGTTATATTTTTGGTTCCTGTTGATTGTTTTCTTCTGTTGTTTTCTTCTGTTTTGTTACAGGAGCGGGGGTTCTGGAGAGTGAGGTTCAGCTGCCATAGTGTGGTGTTTACACAGAGTGCTGTGTTTGCTTGTATCAAATCTTCACGTGTGTATTGTATCACGGGGAACTGTCTAATTGGACAGCTGGCCACCCTCCAGATACCTCCGCTGCTGGTCATTTTGTGTTATTTGTTTATTTTTGTGTGGTGTGCCAGATACAGATTGGTGCATAGCAAATTTTGCTCAAGTTTATTTATTCAACATTGATACAATAAAGTTGTTACTCCCTTTTTCTATAAACGACCTACGTCTCTTCACCCATTCTTAAAAAAAGATAACGAACCTGTGTGCCCATATGGCGTGATTTTCCGCGGTTTTCCGGGGTGGCGTAGTCGACCTGTGTAGGTGCCAATCATTAATATTAGATAACGTGTGTGTTAGATTGGTCCGGTGTTCTGCTTCTCTTTTCTCCTCCCATATCATCTTAGACTTTCCCCTTGGGTTGCCACACATTGTTTCCACAAGAGAGGTATATGCTGGTGTGTATGCACTTAGGTTCACTCTTATGCAATCATTTAAATGTTCATCTGTCAGTCTTGTTCTGAATTTACATTTGATCACATTCATATCAGAAAATGCTGCTTCACATAGGTATGTAGATCCAAATAAAGCAGATGCTTTGAGTGCAGCTTGGTGAATGTTCTTGTAGACTCCTGGGTCTACCAGACTCCAGAAATGTGGTACATAGATACCAACTTTTCAAGGGGCACGCGTTTCTCCACGCAGTACGTCTTGAAAACATTGTAGATGTCTACTCCTCTGGTCGTAGTTTTCAGAGGAAGCAATGTCAAAAACTCCTCTTTGGATGAAAAATCATCAAAAACCATCCGAATGAAAACAGCCAACTGAGCTGTATCACTCAAGTCGACCGATTCATCGCACTGAAGTGAAAACCATGTACACCTTTCCATGTCCCGTTCTAATTGTCCAATCGCATCTGAAGCCAACAAGGAAACTCTCCTTGCCACTGTGTTGGCACTGAGCTGGACATCAGCGATAGCAGACATAATTTCCGCCTTGCTTTTGTGGTCCTTGAATAAAGTTTCGGCCACCGCAGTCATCGCTTCCTTTACCATGGTGCCATCGGTGAATGGTTTCTTGTGTTTTGTTAAAATGCACGCCACTTTAAATGAAGCCTCCGTAACAGAATTTCCTCTCTTTATCGGTTTGGTGAAAAAAAGATTGCTGTTTTTGTAGTGTTGCTTTCAGCTGTTTTACCTTTTCAGTCTGCAGCCCGCTACCCACGGGAAATTTTCGTGCTAAGTTCCCGTGAACTTGAGTATAATGGCGCTCAACATTACACTTTTTACTGACAGCAATGCTAGTGCCACAAATTAGGCACGCACATCTTTCGCCTACATTCGTAAAGAAAAACTCACTTTCCCATTATTCATGAAAATAGTATGTTTTATTCCTTTTCTTTTCTTGACTGCTCTCTTTACTCATTCTGATGGGAGTATTCTCACACTAATACTGTCTTGTAGCCTCATAAGCATGATGACGTGCTTGACTGAAACATTAACGTTGATAGGTTTTTTTCTATTGTTGGTTGTTATTCTGTTATACTACTAGTGTAATTACATCTGCATGTTCATAAATAAAAAAAAAATAACCTCGCAGTATGTCAAATAAATGTCAAAAATGTTTAAATAAATACTTAATTTGCACTGGAGGGGTGGGGCATCTGTCTATATTGCCTGAGTCTGATTGGATGAAAAGTAAATCTTGGTGATCTACCTTCAATCAGGCCACGAGTTACTGGTAGCTCGCGAGCGACGTGTTGGAGACCCCTGCTCTAATGCATCACGAACTAGAGAAATGTTGTCAACAATAGATCTGCTAGGAACACAGTAGGACTGGTCCGAATGTATTACGTCCCCCATTACTCCAGCCAATCTATTTGCTAAAACCTTAGAGTAGTTTGTAGTCACAACAAATAAGTGATACAGGGCGCCAATTTTTTATGTCTGTCAAATCTCCTTTCTTAGGTATTAATGTTATCACTGCTCTCCTGCAGCTCAATGGTAACATACCTTTTGACAGACTATCGCTCAGCACTTGTAACAAGTCCACTCCCAACTCTGCCCAGAAAGACTTTTAAAAGTCAATTGGGAGGCCGTCAATCCCAGGAGCCTTCCCAGCTTCCATGTCTCGTAGGGCCTTATATATCGCTCCCAGACTTAGCACACCTGAAAGAGCTACATTACCCTCTTCTGACATTCTCGTCAGGGAATTCAAGAAAGCGCTGTTCTCATCACCCTGTTACATACTCACTTCTATAAAGACTTTTTTTAAAAACTAACTGCTCTCTTCCGAAAATCTCTAGGATTCAGCAAAACTTGGCCATCTTCAGACCGCAGGGCTTTAATCAATCTCTTCTGCCCATTTTTTCTTTTAACAGATTTTCTTTTTCTTTTTTTGACGGTGCATCCATATGAGTTATGCTTTGAAATCTTGATCTGACCAAAGCCCCCCGTGTTCTGTATTCTAGCAGATCAGTTTACTGAGCTTTCTTTTAAAAAAATAATTCAAAATTATTATTTTCCCCAGTTGATTCAGCTTTTTTTGGAAACTTTCCAATGACTTTTTAAACTCTATAGTGACGTTGTGAGTGTATTGTTGACAAAATTGTCTAATTTTGACTTTACCAACATCCCACCACTGCTGTATTGATCCAAAATCAGACTTTGATTTCCTATAATTCTCCCAAAAATATTTAAAAGAGTCTCTAAAAAAACTATCACTCAGTAAAGAAATATTAAAATGCCAATAAGCACTACTAGGTTTAATCGAATTTAAAATAAAACTACATTGTACCATACTATGATCAGAAAACCCTATTGGGGTTATAGAACAATTTTTGAAAATATTAAGCTGATGTGTGAAACCATACAATCTGTCCAACCTGGCAAGGGATGCCATGTTATCTCTCATATGAAGCCATGTACATTGTCTTACATTTCCATTTAATTGTGTCCAAATATCACATGGTTAATTCTTCTCAATTAACTGAATGAAACATCGATCATGTTTTCTGTACAATTAAAATCTACCCCCAAAAACGTCTCGGTTACATATGATAACCCTCGTTCCCTGAAGGAGGGAACGGAGACGTACGTCGGACGTCACCGACGAATTGGGATCACTTCAGGGAGATTAGATCATCTACGCGGAGGACGCGGAGGACAGGAGGACAGGAGGAGGGAGGAGGCCGAAAATCATGCGGGTGCTCGTGGATGGCATCGATGGACATCACGCTGCAGTCTTCACTGGATGCGCTGAATCCATGTGTGGCCTCCGGTTTGGATTCCATCTCACATCTCACTGCCACCAATGCTGGGGATCTCTACACCGGTAAAGCCGGTTCATGGAAAACAAAAACTTACTGATCTCAATCCAGCTATCAGGAAACACCGTAAGTTTACATTTTTCCGAACTTTAAACCATGCAAAAATTCTATGGGACCCACGCTCCAAATCAAGGGGATTACTAGGCGGACATATTAATATCCGTAGCATGGTCTCAAAGAGCGATCAAATGGAACATCTACTAAACAATTCCAACCTGGATTTTCTTGGTGTCTCAGAAACGTGGTTAAGTAAATATTCCCCAGAGGCAGTTGTTAATGTATCTGGATATAATGTTTTCAGAAAGGATAGAGACAAAGGGCGAGGGGGAGGCGTATTAATCTATGTGAAGGACACAATCAAATGTAATCTGATTGAATGGTCGCCTGTATTAGATATTGAATGCCTTGGACTGAATGTTTGGCTATCCCCTGAAATGTCATTTATTTTAATTTGCCTGTATCGTCCTCCTTCATCTACCATTGCTTTTTATGATAATTTATTTAAACTGTTAAAACAATGTCAAGAAAGAAAGGAGCTAATTTTAATGGGCGATTTTAATATAAACTGGGAAAATAACTCAGACCGGAAAAAACTTAAAGACATAACAAACAAATTTAATCTCACCCAGTTAGTTCTTGGTCCCACCCGCATCACTCACTCCTCTCAGACGCAAATTGATTTAATGTTTACAAACAGACCAGAAAGGATAACAAAATCATACAATTTATTAACAGGTTTATCTGAGCATAATATAACACTACTGGGAAGGAAACTCACCAAAAAACGTTTTAAGAACACAACTATAGTAAAACAATATCATCTGAGTATTCCTAAAAAAGATATTGACAAATTCAAGTCTGCTTTAAATGATATCGACTGGACTGATCTTTTAACTATTGAAGATGTAGAGAACAGTTGCAACTTGTTTTCAAGCACTGTTAATACTATAATATCCTCATATAGCAGAAGAATGACACACAGACCAAGACAGAAAAATTCTCCGCCTTGGCTCAATGAGGCTCTCTGGAAACAGATGAGGGACAGAGATTCCTCACTAAAGTTTGCACTTAAATCAGGACTCAGAAGTGACTGGTATTGCTAAACATCCCTCAGAAATAGAGTAGTTAGAAATATAAGGAAAGCCAAAGCAGATTTCTATATAAAAGTAATTGATGATGCAAAGGGAGATGGGGAATTAATCTGGAGCAATCTTAATAAATTAATTGGGAAAGATACCGGCACTTGAACTAAAATTAAATCGAATCATAACCAGAGAAGACAACATTATAGCAAGCACTTTTAACAACTTTATCCAATCAGTTTAGGAATTGGCACAGAAGTGCATTGCCAGTAATATAGTGAGCATTCCTATTGATATTGACAAACCTGTTTTTAGAATTGAGGAAATTAATGAACTTGAGGTAGAGAATACAATAAAGTCTCTAAGGAATTCAAAAGCTAAAGATGCCTTTGGTCTTGATTCTGTATTTTTTAAAACCCATAAACAGTTTTTAATTAAACCTCTTACACATTTAATAAATTTGTCAATTAGACAAGGTATTTTGCCAAGTTCATGGAAAACAGCTGTGGTAACCCCCATTTTCGAAGCCGGTGATAAAACACTGGTGAAGAACTACAGGCCCATCAGTATACTACCTGTAGTATTCAAGGTAGCAGAGAAATGGGTGGCGAAACAGCTGACTACTCATCTTAGTAAAGGCCATACACCATTGCACCGAATGCAGTTTGGCTTTCGAAGTAATCACTCCACAGAAACAGCCAACTGCTTTTTTATCGAGAACATTAAAATTAATCTAGATAAAGGAGGCGTGGTGGGGGCAATATTTTAAGATTTTAAAAAAGCATTTGACACTGTCGATCATGATGTTCTTTTGTCAAAACTATCCTATTTAATTTTTTGTGGGAATGCAATCAAATGGATGAAATCATACTGTTACGGAGGGACTGAGATGAGAGGCGTGCGGATCCATATGCAAAGCTTTTATTAAAGATGTGTCAATAACAGACAGGGCTCAAACCAAGGCAAACAGGCATGATATGGACAAGACAAAGAGCATTCCAGGGACAGGCAAGGGTCATCAACCAGAGAACTTCATCCAGGGGACAAGGCAAGAGGATAATCTGACTTCCAGGCTAAGGTCCAGGCGAGAGGCAAACAGTATCCAAACAGGGCAAGACAAATAGAGATAATCAAAGGCGAGCAAGAGTCCAGGGCAGGCAGAGAGCAGGCAGAACACAGGAAACCAGGCTAGGATCAAAACACAGAGTAAGACTAGAACAGACTAAGAACACGGTTGGCTCCGTAAAGAAGCTATCAGCTAAACAGCAACATGTGCTAACAATACTCGGCCCTCAGTGAGCTTGTGCATCAGTGTTTTATAGTCCTTGTGATTGACTACAGGTGTGGAACTAATTAGGAGCAATGAAACCTGGGAAATGTAGTCCAGGGTAACATGTAACTGTGTGCAGTGAAAAAGTCTTAATGGTGACCTCTGGTGGTGGGTAGATGGAAACGGCAGGCATAGGATATGTTACAGAGCCCCCCTCCAAGGAGCGGCTTCCAGATGCGAAACAGAACAGGAGAAGGGACGGAGGGCCAGGACCATGTGGTGGGAGTAAGAATGAAGACAGAGTCAGATCAGGAAGCCAAGGCGGAGTAGATTGAGCAAGCGGCCAGGACGAAGCAGGCTGGACAGACGACCAGGGCCAGGACGAAGCGGGCTGGACAGACGACCAGGACCAGGACGAAGCGGGCTGGACAGACGACCAGGGCCAGGACGAAGCGGGCTGGACAGACGACCAGGGCCAGGACGAAGCGGGCTGGACAGACGACCAGGGCCAGGACGAAGCGGGCTGGACAGACGACCAGGGCCAGGACGAAGCGGGCTGGACAGACGACCAGGGCCAGGACGAAGCGGGCTGGACAGACGACCAGGGCCAGGACGAAGCGGGCTGGACAGACGACCAGGGCCAGGACGAAGCGGGCTGGACAGACGACCAGGGCCAGGACGAAGCATGCTGGACAGACGACCAGGGCCAGGACGAAGCGGGCTGGACAGACGACCAGGGCCAGGACAAAGCGGGCTGGACAGGGCCAGGACGAAGCGGGCTGGACAGACGACCAGGGCCAGGACGAAGCGGGCTGGACAGGTGACCATAGCAGAACAAGCTGGGTTGAAGACCACCAGAGTATGCAAGTGAACCACCACGGTGGCCCAGATGGATCAGGGACCCATGGTAAAGACTGAAACCTAAGGAAAACTGAGACATAAAACACAGACAATGTATCCACGGCCCCAAGGACCGAGACAGGAAATGCAATGAGTTCAATCAGAATCTCTTTGGGAGTGACTGGATGAACGGAGAGTTCAAAATCGGGTTCATGAATGGAAACTAGGCAGATAGGTGGTTCAAAATCAGACTTGATGGGGAAAACAAAATGGGGAAACAATTCAGAATCACAAGCATTGATTGAAACTAGACCGGCTGACAAATCACACATTGGATCATTGAAGGAAATTGGACTTGCAGAAAATTCAGAGACAGATTCATTATTAGACTCATGGGTAGGAACAGGATAGTCAGATAAGACATTTGTGGAATCTTCGGTTATGACAAAGCTACTGGAACCGACAGGAAACTCCTGTACCATTTCTAGGGTTGTGACAGGACTAGCAGGACAGAAAAACGGTTCATTTATGACCTCTGTAGTCAGTTCATGAAGGTACAATAATTCATTGACTGTCTGCTTGGCTTGTTCAGAACAGGATGACAGTTCATAGATGGCCTTTGTGGCCAGGTCAAGACAGGTTGACAGTTCATAAACAGCCTCTGAAGCGGTTTCAGGACAGGACAACAAGGGTTCAGAAATGGTCTCCATGGCTGGTCTAGGACATGAAAAGAGTTCATAGTCGGCCTCCAGAGCTGGTTCACAACAGAATGAAAGTTCAGAGACAGCCTCTGCGGGTGTGTCGATACAGGACAATTTCACAAACGGCCTCCATTGCCAATTCAAAACAAGACGAGAATTCATTGCTATACGTCACCACTGCGCCAGGAGCTGAAGCGAATACCATCTCATAAGGTTCTGCAGCATCTGCCGCCACCTCTGGATATTCAGCGGTGGTATACGAAGCCCAGATACACCATAAAGTGACCCCCATCATGGGGAGCGCTGCCGACAGGGGAATAAGTTCAGGAGCAGGAGGGCTAGAATGAGTCGGTTCGGGGATCCCAGCGGTGCGTACTGATGCCAGCGGTGGATCCTCCACGCTGGATGCCAACCTTTGACGCATAACGGTTTCCCCTGACAGATCAGATGAGGGTTCTGAGGTGGCAGACCTGCCGTGAGGAGGCTCTGGAAGGTCTGCGGAGACGACACGAGACTTTGGAAGGTCTGCGGAGACGACACGAGACTCTGGAAGGTCTGCGGAGACGACACGAGACTCTGGAAGGTCTGCTGAGACGACACGAGACTCTGGAAGGTCTGCTGAGACGACACGAGACTCTGGAAGGTCTGCTGAGACGACACGAGACTCTGGAAGGTCTGCTGAGACGACACGAGACTCTGGAAGGTCTGCTGAGACGACACGAGACTCTGGAAGGTCTGCTGAGACGACACGAGACTCTGGAAGGTCTGCTGAGACGACACGAGACTCTGGAAGGTCTGCTGAGACGACACGAGACTCTGGAAGGTCTGCTGAGACGACACGAGACTCTGGAAGGTCTGCTGAGATGACACGAGACTCTGGAAGGTCTGCTGAGACGACACAAGACTCTGGAAGGTCTGCTGAGACGACACGAGGCTCTGGAAGGTCTGCTGAGATGACACGAGACTCTGGAAGGTCTGCTGAGACGTGAGGAGGCTCTGCGACCCCCACAGTGAAAAAAGAGCCAGTTATCAGTAGAGCATAATCCAGAAAATGACTGAGCGATGTACGAGGACCCTCATGGATTAATCGAGACTTTAAGGGTGGATTTATGCCTTCACAGAAGAAGTCAATGAGAACACAATCAGGCAGATCAGAAAAATATGCTAAATCCAAATACTCCTGAATATATACCTCTAGCGGTCGCATACCCTGTTCTAGGGCCAATAACTGTCTTGCAAGGTTCATACCTGACCAGTGTTCTTTAGAGAAGTCGCTGGATCCTCGGGGGGCCGAGTATTCTGTTACGGAGGGACTGAGATGAGAGGCGTGCGGATCCATATGCAAAGCTTTTATTAAAGATATGTCAATAACAGACAGGGCTCAAACCAAGGCAAACAGGCATGATATGGAAAAGACAAAGAGCATTCCAGGGACAGGCAAGGGTCATCAACCAGAGAACTTCATCCAGGGGACAAGGCAAGAGGATAATCTGACTTCCAGGCTAAGGTCCAGGTGAGAGGCAAACAGTATCCAAACAGGGCAAGACAAATAGAGATAATCAAAGGTGAGCAAGAGTCCAGGGCAGGCAGAGAGCAGGCAGAACACAGGAAACCAGGCTAGGATCAAAACACAGAGTAAGACTAGAACTAGTGATGGGACATCTGAAGCGAGGCTCCGGAGCTTGTGTCGAGCAAAAAGGGGCGTTCCAGATGAAGCCCCGATTCGAGGCTTGTATCGTTTCCGTGAAAATCACGTGACGATGACAAACGAGGCCTCGGTTTCTGTTGAATACGTCATTGCTTCATTCTGAGTATCGCTTCCGGATAAAAGTGGTTCGAAACCTCGCGCCTCTTGTGGGGTTTGCAGTAGGCGTTTGCATTGGTGTTGAGGTGTTGGTTGTACGTAGTAGCGAGTAGTAGCGTGTTTTTAGTAGCATAGTTATCATTATATATCATAGCTTGTATTATATATTATATTACTTTATACTTAGTTTAGTAGATTATTAGAGTAAATTAGTTCAGTAGATTATTAGAGTAAATTAGCCTATTTCTAGTTGTAATACCTATAATACGTATATATATATATATATATATATATATATATATATATATATATATATATATTATTATTCATTTTATTTATAGGCGCCTTTCATGACACTCAAGGACACCTTACAAAGTTCACACAAAAGATAAAAGTTTCATCAAACAATAAAGGCAATACAGATATATATATATATATATATATATATATATATATATATATATATATATATATATATATATATATATATATATATATATATATATATATATTATATGTATAGCCTCCCAGTTCCATGCACTATTGCACTCCCAATCAGCACTGCACACAATAATTTCTTTACAATCATTTGGGCCATTCACTGTCATCACTAACCCAAAGAACTACAGAATAGTTGAACACAAAGTTGTGTGTTTGTGTGAGTTGTGTGTGCATAGGTTAATACAAGCAGAGTAAAATACTTTATTTAATACACAGGCAATAGAAAAAGGGTGTGCCCACACTATGACAATTTGGTTGCTCAGGATGAATAGATTTGTGTGCGATACATTGCTTTGCACAGCAGGTGTCACTAGGGAGCACACTGTTTCATGAGGCTTCAGCTAAATGAACCTTTTGGTGAACCAATGGGCTGGAAAGCCTCAGTGGTTCAGAAAGCCTCATTTGGCCATCACTAACTAGAACAGACTAAGAACACGGTTGGCTCCGTAAAGAAGCTATCAGCTAAACAGCAACATGTGCTAACAATACTCAGCCCTCAGTGAGCTTGTGCATCAGTGTTTTATAGTCCTTGTGATTGACTACAGGTGTGGAACTAATTAGGAGCAATGAAACCTGGGAAATGTAGTCCAGGGTAACATGTAACTGTGTGCAGTGAAAAAGTCTTAATGGTGACCTCTGGTGGTGGGTAGATGGAAACGGCAGGCATAGGATATGTTACACATACTTAACTGACAGAAAACAAAGTACATGTATAAACAGCACTCAATCTACATATCTAAACTGTAAAATAGGCGTCCCTCAAGGATCTATACTGGGCCCCCTTTTGTTCAGTCTCTATAGAAATGACCTGCCCACTGTTTGTCCATCTGTACATTTACAAATGTATGCAGATGACATAGTCCTCTACGTGCACGCTAAAAGTAAACAACAAGCTGCACACCAACTGACTGAGGCCATGAGCACCTGAACATAAGTAAAACAGTATGTATGTATTTTACAAAACAAACTACTGAGACTTATGACCCTGAGGTAATTGAGACCAAGAGAAGGTTAGAGTGGTATCTGACTTTAAATACCTGGGAATCATCCTAGACTCATAACGCTCATTTAAAAAGCATACAAAAAAGGTTGCCAATATTGTTAAATTTAACCTGGCAAATTTTAAGTACATAAGATCATACCTACCGATGAAGGCCGCAAAGCTCTTCTTGCATGCGATGATCTTCTCATATTTTTCTCACTGTTTAACTAGCTGGTCGCAAGCCAATAAAACAACATTGCAACCATTGGAGTCACTTTATAAACAGGCATTAAAGACATTGGACCGTAAGGGTAATAGCTATCATCATTGTCACATTATCAAAAAACATAACATGTTTAGCTTTGAAAACTTTAGACATTTTGCTGATGCCTGTCTTGTCTTTAAGGTACTCCATGGGCTTGCTCCACCATCACTGTGCCAGTTTATAAAACAGAAAGATAAGGTTTATAGAATAACTAGAGCAGCCACCAGAGGGGACTGCATAGTTCAATATAGACAAAGTAGGATTGGAAACACAGCCTTTTCTGTAAGAGCCACAATTTATTGGAATAGTCTGCCCACTGAGTTAAGGGAGTGTAATAGCCTATCCTCTTTTAAAAAACAGCTTAAATCTTGGATTAGGAATAATTACAATTGTAACCATATACCAAATACTTAAGTCCATAAATACACTTTGCTTATTATTATTATTACTTATTAAAAAAAATTTTTTTGTATTGTATTGTATTTACTTTATACTGTAATTCAGTTGAGGGTGAGGTGAGCAATATATTGTCTGTTTGAGGGTCTCCTCATATTGTTTTAAAATTCCTGCTGTATTTATTACATTTCTACTATATTAAATAATTTTCATATGTATTTTTGACTTTTGCATTTTAAGGTGCCTGTTAAGACCTGGCTAGGGACAACAGATGGAAACTAGCACTTGTAGCTAACTCTGGCTTGTTTACAGCAACCTGTTGTTGATCAATGAGCATTGTCCCTATCAAATAAAAATAAATGAAATGAAATATCAGCTTCAAGATATAGAGAACAGGCCAATGGGCCATTGGCGTGCGAGATTTGCATCTCGCGCTCCGCCCCGCACTGTGGGTATAAACAGGAAGCGAGAGCAGCGCACTATTGTTTTTCACTGAGGAGCCGAACTAGTGACTCGGCCATGCAGTGATGGTACAGCAACTGTGGCGACGGGACGTATGTCTCAGTTCCCTCCTTCAGGGAACGAGGGTTACCATACGTAACCGAGACATTCCCTTTCAGTCGGTCACGTTCGACTTACATCGGACGTCACCGACGAATTGGGATCCCTTTGGAAAATGCCACAGTTACTACCACTTCCAGCGCCCAGCCCCTCAGACCCCGTCTGTACCGGGCGGGAAAACTCACGCAGGGAGAGTCACACTGCTGTTCCGCAAGACCCATTCAGCAGATCTTTATTGGATAACGCTGGGAAAGCGTGCCCCGAGGGCCGCTGCGGAAGCCACATCATGCCTGGAGGGAGTTACCATGTGGAGAATACACGTATGGACTGGACTTGGGCAGTGCAACATACGGAAGTCCCAGGGGTGGCCCCAGCCAATTTACGGCGGGGGAACAACACCGTACTGGGACAGCAGAGGAACTCTGTCGAGGGAAAGACACAAGCTCACCGTAGGGAGCTGTACCGTGAAAGAATACACTTATGGGACTGCCGTGGGGGTCACAACATATGGAACCCAGCCTAGCACAAGTCCACCAATGCATAAGAGTGTTAAACCTGGCGTCGGATGCAGAGGACTCGACAGGGTTGGCCTATCCTAAGGGGAACTCGACTGGAGCAGATAAGCGCACGTATACGTTCCATGGGGAAGGGAATGGCGCAGCAAGCCAACACTAGAACGGGCACTCCGGTGTTACTGACTATGGGAAGCGAGCACACAGGAAGCTACCGGCTCTACACGCAGGCTATAGAATCTAGACAGCCTTTCCCTTCTGCTGTCCTCCGTAACAGACGAAGAGCTGCTCTGAGGTCCTGAAGCTTTGCGTTCTGTCGACGTAAGTCTGCAGGGCGCGGACTGGACAGAGAAAAGCTAGGGCTGGGTCTGCCTCCTCCAAAGGCAGCGCTTGGATTACATGAGAGTTACCAGGTCTGAATTCCAGGCACGATTCGTCGACCGAAAATGCCTGCAGGTCCCCTACCCTCTTGATGGAGGCCAATGCAGTCAGGAGTACTGTCTTCAGAGACAGAACTTTTAACGCAGCTGACTGCAAAGGCTCAAAGGGCGCTCTCTGCAGTGTGGTTAGCACCAGAGTTAAGTCCCAAGAGGGTATAGAGGGAGGGCGAGGCGGATTTAGTCTCCTCGCCCCCCTCAGGAACCTGACGATCAGAACATGCTTACCTAAAAAAGACTTTCCATCTACCATTAGCGGCGATAGCGGCAACACAAACTTTGAGGGTGGAGGGAGACAGCCTTCGCTCCAACCCGTCTTGTAGGAAGGAAAGCACCGAACTGATCAAACATCTTCGGGGGTCTTCTTGGCAAGAAGAGCACCAATCGACGAAAAGGTTCCACTTCAACGCACAGAACCTTCTCATAGAGGGAGCTCTAGCGGAAGTGATGGTGTCTACACTGTGGTAGGCCACCTAGAACCTCCGCATCCCGTCCAGGGACCAGACATGGAGTTTCCAGAGGTCCGGACGCGGGTGCCAGAGGGTGCCCCGTCTCTGAGTCAGGAGGTCTTTCCTCAGAGGAATGGGCCAAGGAGGTGCTGTCGCGAGGAGCATTAGTTCCGGGAACCAAGTCCGGTTGGGCCAATACAGGGCAACCAACAGGACTTGCTCCTCGTCCTCCCTGACGTTGCACTGTGTCTGTGCAAGAAGGCTCACTGGGGAAAACGCATATTTGCGTAGGCCCCGGGGCCAGCTGTGTGCCAGAGCATCCAAGTCGAGGGTCCCCTCGGTCAGGGAATAAAACAACTGGCAGTGGGTCGTGTCCGGGGCGGCAAACAGGTCTACCTGTGTGGTCCCGAAGCGACTCCAGATCAGCTGGACCACCTGGGGATGGAGTCTCCACTCTCCCGGGAACACTTGCTGACGTGAGAGCTCGTCGGCTGCACGATTGAGCTGGCCCGGAATGTGAATGGCATGAAGCGACCTCAGATGCTTCTGACTCCAGAGGAGGAGATGGCGGGCGAGTTGTGACATGCGACGGGAGCGTAGACCACCCTGTTTTCTTTGACCTACGCAACGGCTGCCGTGCTGTCCGTACGGACCAGAACGTGCTTGCCTTTGAGCGGCTCCTTGAAGCGGCTGAGTGCAAGACGAACTGCTAACAACTCCAGGCAATTGATATGCCATTGCAGTTGAGGCCCCGTCCACAGACCCGAAACTGCAAGCCCGTTGTACGTGGCGCCCCAGCCAGTGGATGAGGGATCCGTGGAGATAACAGCATGCCTGGACACTTGTTCTAGAGGCACTCTTGCCCGTTAAAAGGAAAGGTCCGACCACGGGCTGAAGGTTTGGCGGCATCTCGGTGTCACTTGGACACGGAGGGATCCGCTGTGCCACGCCCATCTCGGGACTGTTAGGCCCGTGTAGCCAGCGTTGAAGCGGTCTCATATGAAGCAATCCCAGCGGCGTTACTGCAGGAGCCTCTGAAAAGGTTTCAGTGGTACCGCTGTCCTGTGTTTGAACGAGTTCAAGCAGTTCAACACAGACTGGATGCACTCCTCAGTGAGGCGCGCTGTCAGACCGACCGAGTCCAGCTCCGTACAGAGAAGTCACACAGCACAGCCGAGTCTGATGGTACGGACGAGCCGGAGAGATGGGCTGGGAAGCACTAGCCAGGCTCCCAGTGACCGTGCAAGCAGACCAACAGCACCACAGACGTACCCGCAGCGGGGCAGCGCAGCGGCGTGCAGGGACCCGACTCGGACGGCCTGGTAGCGGCCCGAAGTGGGGTCTGAGTGTGCTGTGCAACACTACCTGCTTCCGCTGAGGGTGTGTGCGAGTGTGGGAAGGCCGCTTATGTGCATCCCCACAGCCAGCACCCGCTGCTGGCGATTTGGATAGGCACCAGAGGGTGACAACGCATGGGAGCGTCGTACACCGGCAAGCACACTCTCCGATTGAAGGAGGGGCTGAGCATGGCAAGGCTTTGTGGCGTCGCACACGGCCTGCCTCACCTCCTTCCTCAGCAGGGAACAAGAGCGGCGAGGCCTAGCGTTGCACACTGTCGTCCTCGCACCGCTGAGAAGAGGGGAATGGGAGTGGCGAGGCTTTGTTGAGTCACACACTGACATTCTTGCTCTCTTGTGGGGAGGCGAATGAGAGCGGCGAGGCTTTGTAGCGTCACACACACTACCATTCTCAGCCTCTTGTGGGGAGGGGAATGAGAGCGGCGAGGCTTTGTAGTGTCACACGCTGACATTCCTGAACTCCCGAGACCCAAAGGTATGGGAAATGCCCTTAAGAATTTGGGTATCACTGGCTGTTTTTAACACCAGTGGCAGAACAGAATTACCAATGGTTTCCCCCCGGCCCTCCTCCAGGGGAAGAGCAACTCCTGACCAACTCTGTGCACCAGAAAAGAAACTAGATCGGGGTATAAGCGAAGGGACTCAAACGGACTCCATTTGAGGTTTCACAGTCTCGACCACGCATCTGCAGCGCCGAGCAATGCGTGCTGAACACTCAAACCCTCACGCGGAAGGTGAGACGAACATCGCGTCAACGTGATCCTGTTCCCCTGAGAGAACACGGATCACCCACGAACGCAGTCTCAACATGTTTATGCGAGAGGGATCGTGGCCGCCAGGACAGGAAACAACCGCATCCAGAAACACACGGGTGGAATGACAAAGTGCAGTCCTGTGTCTGCACTCACTGAGACAAACGCCCTCACCAAACCGACAGTTGCTGTGAGAACAGCAGTTTGTTATGCTCATGCAGCGGTGAGCACGCGGTCGCGCTGATTGTGCCTTTTCGCCAACACAAAGCTTCCCTCTCGTTCTCTGGAGTATCTCTCTTGTAGATAGGCTCTCTTTTAGAAAAGCAGTGTTGCTTCATCAATGCCGTTCGGCTCCGAAGTGAATGACAATAGTGCGCTGCTCTCGCTTCCTGTTTATACCCGCAGTGCAGGGCGGAGCGCGAGATGCAAATAGGCCTGTTCTCTATATTTCGAAGCTGATAGGGGCTCCCTGAAATGATCCCAATTCGTCTGTGACGTCCGACGTATGTCATACGTGACCGAGCATAAATACAGAAAAAAAAAAAAAACATAGCTTTCAAAAACAGCTCTAACTTTTAGCAGGCTCCCTTTAACAACTTCATCAACAACATAGGAAATTGGACTAAAACTCTTAGAAAATAAAACTGCCACTCCTGTACTTATTGAAGTGTTATGGCTTAATACCGTTATCCCCTCAAATTCTTTTTCCCAGTCTGCTGCATTCACCTCATTACTGTGGGTTTCTTGCAACAATAAAATATCAAGATTCTTCTGTGTAGCGTTTTAGGGTTACATATATCATTAAATTAAATTTAGCTCAATAGGGAATTATGGGTATTAATATTTAGGGATTTATCTCCAAAATCACCCAAAAAGAGGAATACCTAACCTAGGTATTTATGCAATATATATACTGCATATATAGTTAACAACAATTTATTGCATTACTGCGGATATATATCTATATTAAATAACCACAGAATTCCACAGAATTCCAAAATTCCTCTGATCCGTTCAGTTTAACGATCCTTACAATCCTTGTCAACTTTCACAAGGTCTTCTACCCAATTTTCGGGAAGTTTATCCTTTTGGCCACAAAGGATAAACTTTCCGAACTATGATATTATTTACAGCATTCAAAGATACTTATAAGAGCTCGTAGCTTAGATCTGACATTAAAGGGACTCGTGTTTTGTGAGCGACAACAATGACAATCAAAACGTGGATACAATGGTTTTAATAATTGATACTAGGCTATGATTAAATAAAGAATACATGTATATACAGAATAACGAAAGTAACGAAAAAGAATGAAGAGAATAGAAATAGAAGAAGGACAGAGGAATGGCAATTTTACCGACATAAATAAATCCACACCAGCTTCTCTACTCGTGCTTGCATTTGAATCAGCATCCCCTTTCTCAGTGACTACCTTTTCTTTGCAGTTATCAGGATCTTTTTGATTGGCGATACTAGTTTTCCATAGCGTGCTAACGCTTTCGTTATTATCTCATTGCTGAGTAACGGGGGAACGTTAGATAAGGTGACCCTCTTCGAAGGTAATGCTAAAGGTAAAACGGGAACAAACTCGCCATCAAACACAATTCCACGCTCAACCACCTCATTCACCTTTTCAATATTACTCATAAAAATCACTGTAGCGCTATTCATTCTAGATGCTGAAAAAATACATCCGTGTCCTACAACTTCACCAACAGCTAAACAAATCTCCTCTATACTCACTGCCAACGTCACCTTAACCGCATGACGCCGCGTGAGTGTAGACAAACCCTGTGTAGTTGGGGCCGTCATGCTTCCTCCGGTAAATTCCGTTAGCACACGGCCCAAAACCACACCAAAAAAACTAACACAAACAAACAAACAAAAACAAAAAGTCAGAAAAAAAACAAAGATATTTAGATAGAAAACAGAAACAAAGTTTCACTCACCACACTCGGGCTCAACGCCCACACCGGAAGTGAGAGAGAGAGAAAGAGAGGGAGGACTAGAACCCTCACAGTACTGTAGTGTACATCCATCTAGCCATCCATATTTTCCGTACATTTTCCAAAGCGCGTGTCCTATGTAGGGTCATGGGGAGTGTGATGGCCCGCGATGCAGCCACACATCAGTGAGTGGTAATGTTGCGCACACACACACACACACACACACACATACACACACACACACACACACACGTTTGTTTTTGTGAAATGTGAGGACATTCCATAGGCGTAATGGTTTTTATACCGTACAAACCGTATTTTCTATCCCCTTACACTGCCCCTGCCCCTAAACCTAGCCCTCACAGGAGACTGTGCAGTTTACTTTCTGTGAAAAAAAACTTGTTCTGTGTGATTTATAAGCATTTTGAAAAGTGAGGACATGGGGAACGTCCTCATATTTCACCCTCTTTTTGTAATACCTATGTCATACCCATGTCATTATACACATTTGTGTCCTGATATTTCACGAAAACATGCCACACACACACACACACACACACACACACACACACACACACACACACACACACACACACACACACACACACACACACACACACACACACACACACACATATAAAGAAACTTGTTTTTTATATATTAGTGATGAGTTTGTATGTACATCTCAGCATTAACCCTTTAGTTAATCACCTTTATTATCCTCATCATTTTAATCCTCTTCATATGAATATAAGTGTGGCCTTCTTTTTCCTTTAAGATAAACCCGTCTCCGGCGTGATGACTCCGATTGTTCAAATATTACAATTTAATAATACTTAAATTTATATGTCATCCTCAATAAACCCGTCTCCAGCGTGTTGCCTCCGATCTTTCGAATATTGCACTTTAATAATTATTTAATCAACACATCAGCCTCAATAAACCTGTCTCCGGCGTGTTGCCTCCGATCCTTCGAATATTCCGATCTATTATGACCTCTGACCTGTAAAGTTTCCAGAATAATAATCATACACTGCTTGTTAATTGGCCAGAGGAGAACTGGCACCCCGACTGAGCCTGGTTTCTTCCAAGGTTTATTTTTCTCCATTAGGTCACCTGATGGGGTTTTGGTTTCCTTGCCACTGTTGCCTCTGGCTTGGCGTGCTCAGTTGGGGACACTACATTTTTCAAAAAATATTCAACTAAATATCCAAATAAATCTAATTATTAAACTAAATTAACCATATAAACGAAATTACTGATCTAAAGCCCACACTGTCACTGTATGATAATTGAAATGAACTGATGACATAACCGTTTTCTCCAGAATGGCTAGATGGCTGAATAAAATTATGCTGCATTATTTTCCTGTTTAACACTGTAAAGCTGCTTTGAAACTGTAAAGCTGCATTGTTAAAATCGCTATATAAATAAAGTTGACTTGACTTGACTTGACTTTGTCTTCTCTCTCTCTCTCTCTCTCTCTCTCTCTCTCTCTCTCTCTCTCTCTCTCTCTCTCTCTCTTTAAGTGAAGCATACCCATACTTCTCATTTAAGGAGGCTCTACTAGGTCTAATGGTGAAAGGGTCCTGAGTTTCTCCATTCTTTCCATTGAAGGGAACGGCAGGATCCCGATGTTGTGCTGGTTGATATAATGATTGCCAGATGTGTTCTATATGTTGCAAGGATATCACATGGCTCACGTTCTCATATCATGAGATGTATATATGATGTAATCTTTCTCTCATTGGTTAAATCCATATTATGCCTCTTTTCTTTTTCATATATATTCTAACTCCTTTGTCCAATAAATCAAAGATTTTTCCCTTCCCTCAGATCTGAGTCTAAATTCTTTGCAACTACCAAGGAGGACAGAGAAGGGCACAAAATGGGACAAATTGGCAAATCAGTCAATTAGTATTTCGATTTCCCCTCTACATGATTTCTGTATTCGTATCATATTTATTTGGTAATAAGACTCAAACACTTTATTCCTCATTTACATATTTATTTTGAGTGGCAGTACATCATTGGCTGGTTGGAGTGCACACAATCTAGTTTATGTTGTATGGTACACTGATATTAATATTGATTTCTTTGAGTTTAAGTTACCGTTGGGGTGCTGCGGATGTTCGGTAGGGATGGCTGACGCGAAATTGACGTTTCGGCACTTTGTCGAGATCCCGAAGCGCAGATGTTTCGAAATACTGCTCCAAACTGTGATTCAAAACACCCATGTCACATGACTATGGCTAATTGGAGCTTCAAGTGTTTCATCAGGTGGCGCCTGTCGAAACTGCGTTTGATTGAATGGGGCGGGAACAAACCACACAGTCACACATCTGTATGAACATAATTCCCCACAGTTTAAAAGTGAAGTTAATCCATCTTTACCTCGTGAGCTTTTGTGAGAGGAGAGATATAGTGACACATTCATATAGGCTAAGTTAGATAGTGACAGCACAGTATAAATTAGAGATATAGAATTATATAGATATAGATTCATAGGTGAGATATAGAAGTGAAAAAGTACCTCAAAGATGCATTTTTGCCCAGAATGCATGATCCATTAATTTGTTGGAAAGAGAGAGCAGTAATTTTCCCTCATTTGTATGTACTTGCTCAAAATATTTGTGCATGCCAGCAACAAGTGTCCCTTGTGAGATAATTTTTTCAAAGGCTGGAGAAATTATATGTAATAAAATTCTTTCAAAGTCCTTCAACAGCAGAGCAAATAATATTTTTGAATAAAAATGTTATGTAACAAATGTGTCACATTTTGGCTTTATTCAATTTATTAATCTTCATTTTTCATGACCAAAAAAAAACCTATAGTTATTTACAATGAGGAGGCTACAGGTTACAAAACCAAGATAATATAGTTGTCAGACAGATGTTAAAAACTTTTATTTTTCATGGATCATTGTCAAGGTTATTTCAGATCAACACATGGAAGTGCCCACTAGGTGTTGCCGTAGAGACGGGTGTCGGATTGATTCGAAGCTTCAAAACAATATGGCACATTTGCTTCAACTGTTTCAGTGCGTCACAGAGGGAACCGGGAACACTTCCCATAACTGCTGATGTACTCGTTACATTATAAAAAGAATGGCATCTACGCTAATGTTAGTCTCTCTGTTTTATTCCGAGGTCTACTGCAGTCAGCCGGATCCAGGCCATATCCAGATCAGATGGTGGACCTGCGCCCAGACAAGACCAAATGAGACCATGTCAATTAGACTCTCCCTCAAATTACCTCATCGACACGGCATCCTCAATAAACCCGCCTCCGGCGTGATGACTCCGATCGTTCAAATATTCCTATTTAATAATTGTTAAATCGATATGTCATCCTCAATAAACCTGTCTCCGGCCTGCCGTCTCCAATCTTTCGAATATTGCAATTTAATAATTGTTTAATCAATACGTCATACTCAATAAACCCGTCTCCGGCGTGTTGCCTCCTATCTTTCGAATATTGCACTTTATTAATTGTTTAATCAATACGTCATCCTCAATAAACCCGTCTCTGGCGTGATGACTCAGATCTTTAGAATATTGCACTTTAATAATTGTTTAATCAATACGGCATCCTCAATAAACCCGTCTCCGGCGTGTTGCCTCCGATCTTTCGAATATTGCAATTTAATAATTGTTTCATCAATACGGCATCCTCAATAAACCCGTCTCTGGCGTGAAGACTCCAATATTTAGAATATTCCTATTTAATAATTATTTAATCGACACATCATCCTCAATAAACCCGTCTCCGGCGTGTTGCCTCCGATCTTTCGAATATTCCAATCTATTATGACCTCTGACCTGTAAAGTTGCCAGAATCATACGCTATTTGTTAATTGGACAGAGGAGAACTGGCCCCCCGCCTGAGCCTGGTTTCTCCCAAGGTTTATTTTTCTCCATTAGGTCACCTAATGGGGTTTTGGTTTCCATGCCACTGTCGCCTTTGGCTTGGCTTGCTCAGTTGGGGACAATACAATTTTCAACTAAATATCCAAAAAAATCTAATTAGTAAACTATATTAACGTCTTGGTTACGTATGTAACCTCTGTTCCCTGAGAACAGGGAACGAGACGCTGCGTCGGAATGACGCTACGGGGAAACGCCTCGGCGTGACAGGTGTCTGAAGCAACTATCGAATCACGGCAAAGTCTTTGACCGACGTCAGCCCATGACGTCTTCATCAGGCGACCCGGAAGTATATAAGGGCACCGTGCCAACACAAACACATCCTTCTCGTCTGTAGGGACTGTATGGCAGACAGGCCCCGAGGCATGCAGGCCCTGTTCTCAGGTAACAGAGGTTACATACGTAACCAAAACGTTCCCTTTCGAAAGGGAACTCGCGCTGCGTCGGAATGACGCTATGGGGAACGATATACCAACCATGCTGAGGGGAGTGTCTGCCCACTGGCAGTGACAACTGTCAGCACAAGTAAATTCAACTGAAAAACCTGAGCCACTCCCCCTCAGGTCACACTGGGCTGTCAGTGACAGCATCCCCTAAGGTCATAGCCCAAGCTATACGCCTAAAACGGAGACTTAATGCAACTGCATGAGGTCCTATCCAGACTGCTCAAAGGCCCGGGACCACTACTTCAACAGAAGGGGTCCCTTTTAAGGGAATGTGGCTAGGGGACCCAGCCAAGTCACTACCCGGGGAACATATTCGCCCGAGTGCCACCAGGGAGGCCCTGTTTTGGACACTTCGGTTTGGCCAACCCTGTCTGTTCAGAAACAGAGCCTCCGGACGGTGCCTCAGAAAGGCATCCAGACTAAGGGACTAAAAAACTGGTAGTCCTTCTTAGCCCGGATCTCAGAGACGGGTTATCCCAGAAAGCAACACTCAGCGTAGCGCTTTATAACCCTTGCTAGCGAGGGGAGTCTTCCTGCTCAAATCAAGGATCTACCAGGTACTTGTGTTTCAAAGCAATAGGGAGGCCAGAAAGGCCTATGGATCGGTCTAACAGGGAGGCCTCACGAGAGGCCTATGACCGTCTGACCGGACTCAGGCGGCTGTGTACTCATAGACGATCCTCAGTGAGGGGAGCAGCTGAACCTGCCTGGCAGGTAACCCCCAGCTGTAGGCTAAGCTACCAAAGGTTCTCTTACTCACAGAGAACTGGTAACAGGGAAGTGCCTATACTTGGGAACTTCGCCCTTAAGGAGGCCCCATGGGGCCTACTACCTGATAGCAAGTTTCTCAGGGAAGCCTAGAGAGGCCTACCACCTGATAGCAATTTATGCCGGCTTCTAGAGCATTCAAGCTCACCTTCAGGGAGGCCTAGTGAGGCCTACCACCTGCCAGCGGTGAATGCTAATCCCAAGCAGCTGAGATCACCTCTAGGGAGACCCAGTGCGAACCTACTGTCTGATTGCAGTTCATGCTAACTGACCAAGTGTCCACAACCTGGGCGCTCGCCCTCAGGGAGGTCTAGTCAAGTCAAGTCAACTTTATTTATATAGCGCTTTTAACAATGTAGATTGTTTCAAAGCAGCTTTACAGTGTTAAACAGGAAAATAATGCAGCATAATTTTATTCAGCTGTATAGCCATTCTGGAAAAATTTCAAGTATCATACAGTGACAGTGTGGGCTTTAGATCAATAATTTGATCAGTAATTTAGTTTAAATGGTTAATTTAGTTTATTATTTAGATGTATTTCGATGTTTAGTTGAAAAATTTAGTGTCCCCAACTGAGCACGCCAAGCCAGAGGCAACAGTGGCAAGGAAACCAAAACCCCATTAGGTGACCTAATGGAGAAAAAAAAGGTCTAGTAAGGCCTTCCACTTGATAACCTGCTAGGCCGCATACCCGGACGCCGTATGTTGTGGCTCGCCTCCAGGGAGGCCTGACTAAGGCCTTCCAACTGACAGCAGGCCTTCAGGGAGGCCTGATGAGGCCTACAACCTAATAGCCAGCAGGCTAGCTGTCCGGATGTGGAAAAACATTGATACTTGCCTTCAGGGAAGCCTGGTGAGGCCTCCTACCTGATAGCAAGGCTTCAGGGAGGCCTGATGAGGCCTGCCACCCGATAGCCTGCTAGGCTAAATACCCCGATGCCACACATCGGTACTCACCTTCAGGGAGGCCTGGTGAGGCCTTCCAACTGATAGCAAGCCTTCAGGGAGGCCTGGTGAGGCCTACCACCTAACAGCCTGCCAGGCTATTTAACCAGATGCCAACATCAGTACTTACCTTCAGTGAAGCCTGGTGAGGCCTTCCAACTGATAGCACGCCTTTAGGGAGGCCTGGTAGGGCCTTCCACCTGACAGCCGACCTTCAGGGAGGCTTAATGGGGCCTAACCCTGATAGAGACAGAGCATATTTAGGCCACGCCCACACCGGGGGGGGGGGGGGGGGGGCAATCCAATGCTCTCCATTGACTTTGCATTGCGGGAGGCTGCCTCATTGTCATTTCTGACTTATAACAAAAAACAGAACAATGTCTAAAAGCTGATATGTGACAAGGTGTACAGCAAACAAGCTAAAAAACACAGAAATAAGTTTTTATAAGCTGTCGACCCAAAAAAGCGAGTGTTTAAGAAGATAAAAGTGGATACAGGCAATACGAAGTGAAGCTTCAGCAGAAGAATGGGTAAATTTTGGGATCCTGACACTCAGTATGCCTCAATATGACTATGTGTGCAGTAAACATTTTGTCACTGTTAAGTCAAATATCCAAATGTCCGTTTTACATATATTATATTTACTGTTGCTGATTACGTTCCCCTCTAGTCGCCGTAGTTCTCAGTGTAATATGACCCGCGCGCTCTGTCTCAATGGCCTGAATCCACTTTTTTTGTACTTAAACGCTCGTTTTTTGGGTCAACAGCTTATAAAAACGTCTGGGTTTTTGCTTCTGGGTTTTGTTTAGCTTGTTTGCTGTACACCTTGTCACATATCAGCTTTTATACATTGTTCAGTTTTTTGTTATAAGTCCGAAATGACAAAAAGGCCGCTTCACGCAATGCAAAGTCAATGGAGACGGTTTGATTGTTTTCCCCCCCGGTGGGCGTGGTCTTCAGATTATGACGCGTGTCGCTCTGTCTCTATAGCCAACCAGGCTACTTTTCCCGATGCCATACATCGGTACCTGCCTTCAGGGAGGCCTGGTGAGGCCTTCCACCTGACAGCCGACCTTCAGGTAGGCTTAATGGGGCCTAACCCTGATAGTCAACCAGGCTAATTATCCCGATGCCATACATTGGTAACTGCCTTCAGGGAGGCCTGGTGAGGCCTTCCACCTGACAGCCGACCTTCAGGGAGGCTAGATGAGGCCTTATAACCTGAAAACCAACCAGGCTAGTTATCCCGATGCCCTACATCGGTACTTGCCTCCAGGGAGGCCTGGTGAGGCCTACCCCAATAGCAAGTCATGCTAGCTGCCCGAGCACCCTACTCGGGAGCTCACCTTCAAAAAGAAGCCTAGCAAGGCCTTCTATCTGATAGCAAGCCTTCTAGGGAGGCCTGGTGAGGCCTACCACCTGCTAGCATCAAACATGCTAACCGTCAAGTGACTGAGACTCAGAGCACTCCTCTAGATAGGCCTACTAACTGAAAACAATTATGCAAATTGTCAGAGTAACCAAAAAAGACCCTGGGGGCTCGTCTTCACGGAGGCCTGGTGAGGCCTAGTCAGGCTAGCTGTCCGGATGTGGAAAACATCGGCACTCGCCTTCAAGGATGCCTGATAAGGCCTACTACTTGATAGCAAGCCATGCTAGCTACCCGAGTATCCAACTCTGGAACTCGCCTCCAGGGAGTCCTGGTGAGGCCTACCACCTGGTAGCAAATTTACAACTGACTGCTATGAACACCTTGACAGTTAGACCACTGGCTGACTAATAACTACCCTTGCACTGATAGGAACCCGCCCTCAGGGAGGCTCCATAGAGCCTACTAGCTCGTAACAAGTCTTCACAAAGCCAATGTCTCTGGGAAACATATCACACCAATTCAGAGAAACTGGGGCCGCCCACAGGAGGCCTCTTAGGGCTAGTATAATAATGTTATATAATGTAATGTTTGGATCTGGATTTCTTATGCTAATTTTATTTGCTTGCTTTGTTTCTTTATTTACTTAAGCTATGCATTTATTTTTATTCTAATCATTGAACTGGCCCTGTTATTATTTATTTTGATTGTATTTCGAAAAATGTGTTTTTGTCTTCCCCCTTGTGTGTTAATGTGGACTAGTCCATATGTATAAACGTGTCCCTGATTTTTCATTAGTAGGTCAGTTCAGGTTGGTTCGCACATGTATTTAGTTATTTGAGTTTTGTTTTGTACTGTTGACCGCAGTTATAGGCCTAAACATTTGATTTGTTTATTTGTATTTTAGTTTCCTTTTTTGACTCTTGTGTAGAAGCCTGAATTTATATTAAATAATTTTTTGGGAAACTTTTTTTTCATTGCCTTCCTTACCTTGACTGTTCGGTCCCTTAAAAGTATGGCAGCGGTGGGATCCACAAGTGGGAGGCATAGTTTCCCAAAATAGAAGATATTTTTTGCGTCTTTCTTTTCTTGAAGTTAGTACTCCATGTACGATGAATTGTGGAGGAAGAAAAGCAGCCCTGAAATCTGCTCCAGTAGAGCCACCTGAGGAAGTGTCCCAGGAGCTGGGGGAGGATGGAGAGGCACAAGAAGTAGGGGAGGTGGATGAGATGGAGTCTGAAAGCAGAGGTGGATGCCCAAGAAACTCACCGGACTCAAGAGTATGCCCAGCAAGAGCGTTGCTTTAAATCTCTGCAACATCAGTTTAATTTGTTGCAACTGGAGGTGCAGGCTCGCACAACTCCAACTTTTAATCCATTGCTGACTGATGGGGGCAATGGTCAGCAATGGATTAAAAATTGGAGTGGATGGTGAGGAAGCAGTCTCTGGCTGCCCGCTGTCTCAGTCCACTACTGGTCGGAAGGATCTGTCAGAAACCCATGATGCAGGTCAGTGTCAGTTTAAAGACCCCCGACTTGAGAAATTGGCTGAGTCTGATGATATTGAAAACTCTCTAATTACTTTCGAGAGGATTGCAGCCGTTTGCCAGTGGCCAAAAGAGGATTGGGCCTTCTGTTTAATTCAACTCTTGACAGGGATGGCCAGAGCCGCGTATGTCCATAGTGATGAGGTGCTCGACTATGAAGAGGTGAAATCGGCTATCTTAAGAAAACATGACATAAATCAAAAAACCTACAGACAACAGTTCCATTTTCTGGAGGTTGAACCTCTGGAGAGTCCTAAAGAACTCTATGGGAAGTGGGTCCAGACACGGGGTAAAACAGTGGAGGAGGTTGGTGAAATCATAATTCTTGAACAATTTCTGAGAATGCTTTCTTCTGATCTCCAGGTGTGGATCCGGGAACATGATCCTAAGACTGCCGCACAAGCTGCAGCGCTGGCCGACGTGTTCGTGGCCACACGCAGGAGGAACCAGCCATAGGCATGGAAAACTAGCAGGGATGATCATAGACAAAACCTCCCTCAGCAAACACAGAGACATTTTCCCAGTGCCTGTAAGCCTCCTGAAGGACCTGCATTTTCGACTCCCTTTAACCTCTTAACCTGTGCCCCTATTTTTGAGAATTTTCTGAAAACGACATACCTAAATGAAAATGTCTGCAGCTCTTAAACCCTATGGTCTATATTCATAAATCTGGTCTTATTTTAAACTAGACACTTGAAATTTTGCTACCCAAGAGTCATAATAACTCAAAGCAATATGCGAACAGAGTAATATACATGTAAATATACATGTAAGTGACTCACGTTTTTTTTTAATTATTATTTACTTAGGAAAGAAATAATGAGACTTTAATGTTAAGGGCCTGCAAATAACCTAAATATAAAACTGAATGTCTAATCATGTTATGATTCAAATTTGAGGATGATACTCTCAAAAATGTAGCTTCTGTAAGCTTTTATGTCAAGAAAAGTCTAGGCGTCCTTTCAAAAAGGCCATTTATTTCAGAACATTTGTAATTGTAAAGAGTAGTTTTTTATTCAAATAAATCTGCAATAAACAGCTAATTATAATGGATATACAGTTACTGAAAAACTAAAGCAACTATTTACAGAAATTCCAAAGTGTAAAAAACTCATTTAGTTGATGAGAAGTGTCAGTCATAGAGTCTGCGTGCTCCTATCTGGTGTCTGCGTGTGTGTGCTAAACTGCCAGGCAGATGCGCAGGTCTCATGCAGACATAAGCACGAGTAGATTGACAGCTCACCAAGCCAGTAAGGCGCTTCCTCGATATGATGCATCACAGGAAAGCCTGCGATTGAAGGAGAGAGACCTGGGAGGGTTTATATTACGCGGAAGAGACTATTCTTGCAGGGGAGTTTGCCAGAAACGGATTAGAATCAATATTTATATTTCCCAAAAAACAGATTCTAACGGCTTGGTCAAAAGGAATTCTGCGCCTTTTCAGCATTTTGGTGAAGTTCTCTTAATTTATTGATATCTCATTTCAAATCTGACTCCATGAATAATTTTATTTGACTCCAATTTTATGTGACTCCATAAAGTGTGTTACTTTAGAGTTTATCGGCTGATTTTAAGATTAGTTGCGATTTAATTTAGATTGTTGATTTTCTTAGTATGTTCTTAGTTTTCAAATATTCGTTCATCAAGAGACCCGATATAACAGAAACAGACCTGTCAGACCTGTGAACGCGGGCCACGCGTTCACGAGCACAAAATGATACTTCTGATATTAGTCAGAGGATGCAGAGTGGATATTTTACCTTTAAGTGGTTGCACATGCTCACTCAACAAAAAGTGTAATTTTAGTAATACCCGCAACTTGCTGCAACTTGCTAATACAGGGATAGTCAGAAATCGGATTATCGCACACTCTGCGCTCCATGCTTCAGTAATGCCGTCATCGGTGTGATCTTCATAACCCTAGGAGTCTACATTGATCCATACTAAAATAATGATTTCAGAATAATACAAGATAAATCAAGATTAAATTTTTTTTGGCCAGACAGGAAAAGTAAATAAGTAAACAAGAATCCATGGTACACAACTGATCAGCGTAAAAACATAAAACACAATTGCAAAGTAATATGAAAATAATTTCAAAGAGTCATCATGTCTGGCACAATAGGCTACATGCAGTGTGTGTGAGTGTCCCAAAGACACTGACACAGCACCACATGGGGGTTCTGGCTACAGAATGTTCCCCCTGACAGCTATGTTACCCTCCCTTAGATACTCCAACTAGAACAAAAGGGTTGTACATATTTGCAACACAACCACCTGGTTTTGGGGGAGAGGATCAGATATCTTTGAAGAGACCACTCAAAAAGGAGAACAGAATTCTCATTAGTTTACATCATAGTAGAATGCTGGGAGAGAGGTTCCTTCACGTTTCCCACAAACACCAGATCCCATGGACCACATCATCTTCACTGACATTGGGCTTTAAAAATAGAGGACATTTTAATAATCATTTTTTTATTCCTACTTTACAGGAAATTTAACATAACTTAAATGTAGATAAATAACCCAAGACCCATGCAAATTGAGAAAGGTATTCTTCCATTTTTCCTCATCTTGCCTTGCAAGTTTCACCATATCCATGGGATGTTGCCACGGCTGCACAGCAATGTAGAGGTCTTCACGGGTCCAAAAATTCATACCCGAACCCGAAGAGACACGTAATGTGCTTAACGGAAGCGACCCGGACCGTCTATTATTTCAAAAGCTGGACCCGGACCCGTGCAGATCCGAGAAATGCCAAAAACGTAGTACCCGGACCTGGACCCGTCTATTATTTAAAAGCTGGAACCAAACCCGGCACGAAGACACAGACCCGACTGGACCCGATTGTCACATATTCCACAATAACTGATATTAACAAGTCAATAAACAAGTTATGAAAAATATAACTTTTTGTCTTACCTAGCCGTCGTCTCCCTTCCTTGTAACGTAACTTGTGATGCATTACATCCTTGCCAAAAAGTTAAATCCATGTTATTCCTCTCTTGTTATTCCAAGCATGCTTAATTCACACATCATTTCAGCTTTAAAAGTCCACTTTATGTCACGGTGACGGATGACAAATGCGTCTTTGCAGATTTGCATTTCGCCCAGTTAACTCGCATAATAACTTTGACTGTTTGCCTTTTTGAACTATAATAACGATTGCTCGTTCGGTGGCCGCTGACGTCCGCATTATTTATTTGCTATAATCTCTGTGAGCCGAGCCTGACCACCAAAACTTTAAGAAATAAGGTGGTTCATTCATATTATTATTAAAGTCAATCCCAGCGAAAGCTCGGGTTGCCACAGAAACATGACACGCGCTTGAGACTGCACATGCGCGGTGGCTGGAGCAACCTGAAATATGAGCTTTTTTACGCAATTTGAGCATCATAGAAAACATTTGTGACAGTTCACCTGAGATTTTGTTGCTGATTTTAAATATATTATTTAAATATAAGTTCAAATCAAACTTCAACAGTGCGTCACACGTAGACAGCACTATCTTTTTTCTCATGTTTGTCCACAATATGCATGAAGGATGCCCGGACAGAAGAGGTGCCCGTGGGTTTAACTTCTTTATATTCGTTGTTTTTTTAAGCTTTTTTCGCACATCACTCATGAAGGTAACCATTATTATTACCGTGCGCTTGCAGAGCGAGCGAGCGAGAGAGAGCGAGCGCGTGAGGCGAGCGAGCAAGAGAGAGAGATCGCTCGTGTTTTTCTTCTTTCTTTTTTTTTAAACCTTATTTCCTGGATCACACTTTTCTTATCCTAATTTTACAGTTGCAAGTTACAAAAAACACACAAGCAGTGCTGACTGACTCTGATCACGGGCAGGTGTTCTCAGAGTCCGGATCGACTCCGGTATATCACACAATGTTAAACAGACCCGGGACCCGAAGTAATAGATTGGGACCCGACCCGGACCCGGCTGATCATTTAAAATAATGATCCCGGGTCCACGGGTCTCGGGGGCTCCGTGAAGACCTCTACAACAATGCTGCGGCCCCATTCCTTTGGTTTGTTACCTGTAAAATATATAATGATTTGGGGGATCTGTAAATGCACAGGTGGGAATTTATTACTTACAAATGGAGAAGATGCTGTAAGGATCGGTTTTGCTGCTAAGACAAAAGCTGAGATCCAAACCCCAGCAATAGAACAATAAAAGTCACTAATCTTGAGAGAAGATCTCACAGAAACTGTGGGATGTCACCCATTTCCCCCCCTCCCCATTTTGCCCTCTCCTTGCCCTGTTTTCAAGTCAACAATTGCAGATATCCCAATGATGATGTATCTTGTAAATCTATTGTTTTATCCCTTTCATGTTTGGTGTCCTTTTAAAGGTTTCGGTGCGAATGGTAAAATGGTCTCAGTTCCACTGCAGTCACTAGTAGTATTAGAAATTGTTTAACCGTCTGGGGTTCGAAGCGTTTTATAATTAAAAAAAAAAAAAAACGTAGCTTCATCGGAATGGTCCGAAACTTGGTGACTTTATTGGTACTTGGTATATGAACACCAAAAAAACAGGATGGGGACAGGATTTGAAAAGTCTAAGTGGTCGTAAAAAAAATTGTCACACTCAGGACCTTCGGGTCAAAAATGACCCCCATAGGAAATGAATGTGCAATTGGCAAAAATATGGGCACAGGCTCATTTGTGTGTGCGTGTGTTTTTGTGTGTATAAGTGTGTGTGTGTGTGTGTTTTTTTGTCTGTTTTGCACTCTTGATGTTTTAGAGATTCACCCCTTCACTGTTGAGTCCTTTTTTTCTGCATCCTGGCTGATTCGTAGATTGTATGCACCAATAAACTCAATATTTTCATATTTTTGCCATTTTCCCATTCATTTCCTATGGGGGTCATTTTTGACCCGAAGGTCCTGAGTGTGACTATTTTTTTTACAACCACTTAGACTTTTCAAATCCTGTCCCCAATGTGTTTGGGTGTTCATATACCAAGTACCAATAAAGTCACCAAGTTTCGGACCATTCCAATGAAGCTACGTTTTTTTTTTTTAAATTTATAAAACGCAAGAAAAGTAAAAGTAAAAGTAAAAATTTGCTATTGCGTGATAAAAATGCTTAATGTGTCCACTGGATGGCCCCGATCTCATTAAAAAAATTGCTTTCACAAGGCCTAGGCTTGACTCTAAAATGAAATACAGCTTTAATAAAAAAAATAAAAAATAAAAAAATAAAAAAAAAACATACATATATATATATATATATATATATATATATATATATATATATATATATATATATATATATATATATATATATATATATATATATATATATATATATATATATAATTTTTTATTATATTCAATGGGAAAAAATGGGTCATAATTAATCATAATTATTGCATAAATATTAATTATAAATCATAAAATTATCTCAAAACACTAAAAAAGAAAATAAAAAATATTATTGAACAAAAATATATTTCATTGATTTTACTCAAATCTTTTTTATCCTAATCCCGCCCTCCGGGTCAGGATGCAATAATAATAGTGTAAATTATTATATTTATTAAAATTATTAAATGGATGCCGCCTTAATGGGACAATAAAAGCCCTCCCTATACCTATCCCTAACCCTACCCAAATGCTTTTATTATTATTAAACATTTCATTAGGCATTTTATTTCCATTTTTAGAACATTTTCTTAATTTTTATTGAAAGTAAATGCCTTACCGATGTGATATGTGATAGGAAAAGAGAGAAGAGGGAGCTCTGGAAAAGGCGGATTCGAACCTGGGTCGATCGTGACAAAATCTAAATCTATAAGCCTTATGCTTTACTGACTACAGCACTGAAAATGTTGAAATATGCCTGTTATTTGTTTATTCTTGTTTTTCCCAAACAGGCATTATTAGGCAGAGTTAGTGCGAATTGCACTTGCCAACAAGGCAAGCTATTTGCACTTGGTGTAAAATAGACACTCCGAAAAAGGGCATTTCCATTACCACACTGTGATCTTACAGTAGAAGAAAAGCACTTGAGTTCAAATTCTAAAGCTTAATATAAACTTAGTATGCTACACAATGCAGTATACTGTCAATTACAGTACAGTAAAAAAATCCTCTGCACCTTTGGCCAAATTTCATTACAGTATACAGTACTATAGCAGTTTCTTGGTCTTCAGACAAAAAACTTTCTCTACCCTCCCCCTCAGTTCTGCAAAAATACAGTAGGCAATATAAAAAGGCAGTATGTAAAAATGGCTATAAATAAATGTGACAATCAGAAGTTTGAGGGTGTACAATGTGTGCTGCAGTTTACTGTACATAGAATAGTACAATTTTCCGCATCTAAAGCACTGTTACACAGTGTATGTCTGCACAGTCTAACAGACTGAGCACGGTCCTGACATGTAAATCAGTCGTCTGACCTGGGTATAGGGACGAAAGACTAATCGAACTTGTCTAAGTTTAAAAAGGCTGTAGAGGATTCAACTCATTTAGGATGCATTTTCTACTGCACATAATGTTCCCTGAAATCGAATAAATATTTATCTGAAATAGAGAGCTTTTGTAACAATATACACTACCGGTCAAAAGTTTGGGGTCAGTACACATTTTTTTGGGCAGGAAAAAATTTAAGAAATTAATACTTTATACTATTTCCATGGATCTAGACCTAGTCATCTGTTGGCTATGAAAATTAGATCAAATGAGCATTTTGCTGATATTTCCTCCATCAAATCCTCAATGGGCATCATCACAACTGAACCCAAAAAAATTAACGAGACATTTTGTGTCTTTTATTCTAATTTGTATAAATCGGAGCTTCAGCCTGAACAAGATAGATGTAATCATTTTCTTAAAAAATTACAGTTACCACGGCTGGCAACAAATGCTTCCGTTCTACTTGACAACAACATTTCTTTAGAAGAATTGAAAGAAGCAGCCCTTGCCATGCAAAGGAATAAATCACCTGGTTTAGATGGGATACCTCCTGAGTTTTATGTTATATTCTGGAACGTATTGGGTCCCTTGCTTCTAGACATGATAACAGCTTCAGTTGAAAAAGGCAGCTTTTCTAGAGATGTTAATACTGCCCTAATATCTGTACTTTTAAAGAAAGATAAGGATCCTACAGAATGCGCAAACTATAGGCCATTAAGTCTGCTAAACGCTGATTTAAAAATGTATGCAAAGGTTCTTGCCCGACGCATTCAGGATCACATGCCCTTGTTAGTCCATTGTGATCAGACAGGTTTTATTAAAGGTCCCATGCAGGGCCGGCCCTGACCAATTTGCTGCCCTAGGCAAGATTTTACTTGGTGCCCCTTGTATCAAGGTTTAGCACTACATGTTATCAGTCTAAGTTGAGAAAACACTCATACTGTTTTATTTTTGTAAAGCATTGATGTTTTATTTTTATTGTTGTTTTATATGATGTCCAGTCCATTCTACCCCGTCATTATGTTCATGATATTATTATTGTTTTTTTATTTTTTAAAGGCTGATGATAGTAAAAACTGTACAAATATTGCACCTATGCCACATTACAGCCTAAACACAAATAGCAAGAGTAATTGCATCTAACATTCATGCACAAACTATTCATTGAGAACTAGCAAAAGTGTTTGTTTTCCAGTAGATGGCAGCAATCTTCCACTAAACTATGAGCATTCATGTTTTCACCAGGAATTCAACTGAGAAATTTTGATATTTAATGTGAATTTTACATAAAATGTTGCCATTTTAAATAAACCTGTATATAAATATTACTAATTTCGGCAAATACATTTTAAAATTGCTATACACCCCCTTAAAACTGCACAACTGCAGAGTAAAAACATTAGGCTATTAAAAAAGTCATATTACATGCGTTTAATATTTTTATATTATTTATTTTTTACAAAATCACACTGGCTGTGGCCTCTGGAGAACCCAGAACAGCTGCTTTCATAAAGTTTAAGGTAAAAATAACTGGAATTAATTAGCAAACATTAGTATTTTACTACTATGCAATTAAATAAACTGTTCATTAATTTGCCTACATCACTTTACTTCTGTCTTTACACGGCAAAAAATGCTCTTCTTATTTAGAATCTTTTTCTTGTTTCCAGTCCAAATATCTAAAAATTCTTAAATCAAGGTGCATTTACTAGATAAGTAAAATTACATACTTCATTTTGATTTTATTTTCAAGTAAACAAGCAAAATTATCTGCCAATGGGGTGAGAAAAATAATCGTATTTCTGTTTGGGACAGAAACAAGATTTCAATCAGAAACAAGATTATTTTTCCACTCCATTGGCAGATAATTTTGCTTGTTTTAAGCAAAAACTCACTTCATTTTTATTTTATTTTCAAGAAAACAAGAAAACTATCTTCTGTCATTTAACGTATCTAGTAAATGCACCTTGATTTAAGAATTTTAGATATTTAGACTAGAAACAAGACACAAATACTACGTAAGAAGAGCAGTGTATCCCTTATCTTCCCTGCATCAGAGGGCTTCTGTCTTTTTAGACACTTCAATTCGGCCATCCGTCATAAATAATCAGGCAACTTACACCGTGTCAACACCTGGCGCGAACGGCCAAGCACCCTAAAAAATGAAAGCAATCCTATCTGCGTTGGATGCGGCGAGAGGCGACGTGACACAACAAATTCCCCTAACGATAAACTGATCGTGCGTTGTATTTCTGACGCACTTCAAGTAGATCGGCGGGGGAGATTGATGAGGCGGACCGGTAAGAGGCGGGGGACTTAGTTACGTTTTTTTTGCGCTTTATTTGGTAATATTTCAAATTAATATTAAAGGTCCCATGGCATGAAATTTTCATTTTATGAGGTTTTTCAACATTAATATGAGTTCCCCTAGCCTGAATATTGTCCCCAAGTGGATGGAAATGTTGATCGGTGTAAAACCGAGTTCTGGCTGTCTTTCTCTGCCTTTGAGAAAATGACAGGCCAGATGAGCCAATCCTGAAGTCTCCTGGTTTGACGTCCAAGCAGGAGCGGTTTCCTCCCTTTCCTCCGCCCAGAGAATCTGGCACGCCCATGCAAGCGCTCGAGTCGAGAGATCATTACTTGTGAACGAGTGAACGCTGGCAGTTTCTCAGTGTTTGGATGTACAAATGAAAACAGAAGTCTTTTTTCAGTTCCTTCTGATCTGTGATCAGTGATTTCTGATGTGTAGCTAATTATTTATTATTCGTGCACACACTGCAGCTTCTCTCTCTCCAGACAGAACGGTGTTTTCGTGTTTTCTATCTTGTGAGTCAGTGTTTTTGTACGTCCTCGTCGCGTCTATCGGTTCTAAAATGTGCATACAGTCGTTTCTGCTCAACATCAGCAGAGATAAACCTCACACACGCCGAAGCTCGGCCTTCAACATCCCCGACCCCCAGTACTGCATCTGGCCCACAGCGGAGGCACCAAACGCGGCGTGAGATTAAGCAGAAGGGGGGTAAGCGTGAGCATATCCGGGCTAGCCAGCCTAGCCCCACAATAAACTGGATTACATTCGATTACTGCGCTGTTGTGTCTTTGTTTGCGCTGTGTACTCAACGCGCGTCACTGACGCTTTTATTTTATTTTAAAAATAATGCTATTATCAACACTTACTTTTAACTCGTTCATCTTGACAGCTGTAATGGTACTTTGCATGTGTTACAAAGTTGGTAGAATAATGATGAAGACGGACTCGGTGTGACTGGGACTCGTGTTTATTCAGAACTCTCAGATACAAACACGATAAACTCGCGCTGACTGACAGCGCTCTCATAACTCAGTAGTTACTATAAATAACTTTGTTAGCAATCGCTGAGCTCCGTCTCTGGTACATTAGTGATGTCCGGTTCGCGAACGATCTTTCTTTTTAACCAGTTCTTTTTAGTGAACCGAATCAGTTCACCAAATCGGACTGAATCGTTCTAAACGGTTCGCGTCTCCAGTCAGCGCTGATCCATAATTTACTAAAGTTACTAACTTTCTGACATGAGTGACAGTCCCTCCGACTAGAAATAGACTAATAACCTGAAGTATATGCTGTAACTAAAACAGTTCAGACATGCTGAGAACTGATGTGAAGTGAACTCAGGTCCATCCGTCTCTCTTGCAGCAGCTCGTGCCTGCTCGTGCCTCGTTAAACCACGCCCCCTCCACTCATATAAAATGCAAAGATGTCAGCCAATCACAACAGTGGGTGTTTTTACTGAAGTCTCACAGCAGACACGCCTCTTGAAGCAGGGCATTCAAGCCACAGGGCAAACAGCAGTATAGAAAAAATGCCTTTTATTTCTAAATTATGACATTTTATGATGTAAAAGTCATACTAACAATATAAGTACAGCTCAGGAAACATTATAAAATAATAGAAAAATGCCATGCCATGGGACCTTTAATAAAATAGTATCAGTAATACATTTTGGCGCCCCTATGGATGAGTGGCGCCCCTAGCATTTGCCTATTCCGCATATGCCACGGGCCGGCCCTGGTCCCATGGCATGGCATTTTTCTATTATTTTATAATGTTTCCTGAGGTGTACTTATATTGTTAGTATGATTTTTACATCATAAAATGTCATAATTTAGAAATAAAAGGCATTTTTTCTATACTGCTGTTTGCCCTGTGGCTGAAGGCCCTGTTACAAGAGGCGTGTCTGCTGTGAGACTTCAGTAAAAACGCCCACTGTTGTGATTGGCTGACATCTTGCATTTGATATGAGCGGAGGGGGCGTGGTTTAACGAGGTCTACGAGGCACGAGCAGGCACGAGCTGCTGCCAGAGAGACGGATGGACCGGAGTTCACTTCACATCGGTTCTGTCAGTCTCAGTTCAGTGAACTGTTTTAGTTGCAGCATATACTTCAGGTTATTAGTCTATTTCTAGTCGGAGGGGCTGTCACTCATGTCAGAAAGTTAGTAACTTTAGTAAATTATGGATCAGCGCTGACTGGAGACGCGAACCGTTTAGAACGATTCAGTCCGATTTGGTGAACTGATTCGGTTCACTAAAAAGAACCGGTTCAAAAGAAAGATCGTTCCCAAACCGGAAACATCACTAATGTACCAGAGACTGAGCTCAGCGATTGCTAACAAAGTTATTTATAGTAACTACTGAGTTATGAGAGCGCTGTCAGTCAGCGCGAGTTTATTGTGTTTGTATTTGAGAGTTCTGAATAAACACGAATCCCTGTCACGCCGAGTCCGTCTTCATCATTATTACAAACTTTGTAACACATGCAAAGTACCATTACAGCTGTCGAGATGAACGAGTTATGAGTAAGTGTTGATAATACCATTATTTTTAGATATGTTCCTATCATATGGAAAGCGTCAGTGTACAAGTGCACAAGTGTACAAGTGCACAAGTGCACAAGTGCACAGTGCACAAGTACACAGCGCAAACAAAGACACAACAGCAGTAATCGAATGTAATCCAGTTTATTGTGGGAATAGCTGGCTAGCCTAGCCCGGATACCCTCACGCTTACCCCCTTCTGCTTAATCTCACGCCGCGTTTGGTGCCTCCGCTGTTGGCCAGATGCAGTACTGGGGGTCGGGGATGTTGGAGGCCGGTTGGAGGTCAGTGCAGCCCGAGCCTCGGCGTGTGTAAGGTTTATCTCTAAAGCTGTTACTCTGCTGATGTTGAGCAGAAACGACTGTATGCACATTGTAGAACAGATAGACGCGACGAGGACGTACAAAAACACTGACTCACAAGATAGAAAACACCGCTCTGTCGGGAGAGAGAGAAGCCGCAGCGTGTGCACGAATAATAAATAATTAGCTACACATAAGAAATCACTGATCACAGATCAGAAGGAACTGAAAAAAGACTTATGTTTTCATTTGTACATCCAAACACTGAGAAACTGCCAGCATTCACTCGTTCACAAGCAATGATCTCTCGAGCGCTTGCATGGGCGTGCCAGATTCTCTGGGTGGAGGAAAGGGAGGTAACCGTTCCTGCTTGGACGTCAAACCAGGAGACTTCAGGATTGGCTCGTCTGGCCTGTCATTTTCTCAAAGGCAGGGAAAGACAGCCAGAACTCGGGTTTACACCGATCAACATTTATATCCACTTGGGGACAATATTCAGGCTAGGGGAACTCATATTAATGTTGAAAAACCTCATAAAATGAAAATTTCATGCCATGGGACCTATAAATCCAGACTCGCAGTGGATAATGTCAGGTGCCTCCTGCATATAATCGATGCAACAGTGGGTGCTAAGGCTCCGTCAGTAGTGATGTCCCTTGATGCGATGAAGGCCTTTGATAGGATGGAGTGGTCATTCTTGTGGTCTGTTCTGGAAAATATGGGTTTTGGTAAAGGTTTTATACATATGATTAAAGTCCTTTACTCTAATCCCACAGCATTAGTACTCACTGGGCAATTGCTTTCCTCAACATTTTCTATAACTAGGTCTTCGCGACAAGGGTGTCTTTTGAGTCCAGCTCTTTTTGCTCTTTCCCTTGAACCTCTTGCCCAGATGATTCGACAATGCACTGAGATACAACCTATTTCCATTCACAATACTTTGCATCATGTAGCATTATATGCTGATGATGTTCTGGTTTTCATGGAAAATCCAATACACTCTATTTCTAACCTGCTGTCTATTTGTGAAGAGTTTGGCTGCTTATCTGGTTTTAAGGTTAACTGGTCTAAATCTGCCCTTTTACCTTTAAATGAGTCAGCTAAAATATTGCAGTATCCACCTAATATTTCTGTTGTTCAGCACTTTAAATATCTTGGGATACAAATTTTTCCCTCTTTGAACCATACTGTAACACACAATTTTTCAGAAGTAACCAAGGACATCAAGAGAGATTTGGACAGATGGATTAATCTACCCAATTCTCTGCAGGCCCGGATCTCTATTGTAAAAATTTATATTTTGCCTCGACTGAATTATTTTAGTTCGATGATACCCCTGTCCCCCCGTCAACTTCTGGAATAAAGTCCATGGTAATATCTCACAATTCATCTGGAACAGGAAAAGACCGTGTTTGAAGTTGGCTACTTTACAGAGGAAGAGGGTAGATGGGGGCTTAGCAGTACCTAATTGTAAGCTTTATTTTTGGTCTTTTGTGCTCCGGCCTCTGTTTATATGGTTTAACCCTCATATCTCTGTCTCTTGGCGTAAGATTGAGGAACATATTGTGCATCCATGGAATTTGGAAGACGTTCTTTTTTCTAATGTATCAAATAAGCAATGTCAGCTGCGCTTTGGTCCCATAGTTTCTCATCTTATTCAAATTTGGAGGTTGGTTGAATCTAGATGCAAGATCTCCTGAAGGTGGCATACACGGTCTCCCATATTCAATAATAAAGGTCTGACAATTGGTGGCAGACCCATTCCTCCTTCGCTTTGGAGTAGGAGTGGTGTTCGTCACTTGAAAGATGTTTATAATGATTCTGGTTTGTGCTCTTTTCAAGATATTGCAAACTCATTCAATCTGCCAGCCTCCTCATTTTTCTTTTATTTACAGCTTAGATCGGCCCTAAAAGCATATGGTGTACCTTGGCAACAACCTTTGTGTGTACACCTATAGCATAATTTGATTATTGCTCAAGGAAATAATAGAGGATTGGTGTTCATATTATATAATTTTATTTTGGAGGCCTCGAATGTCAAACTGCCTTTAGATAGACTATGGAGTAGAGGTCTTCACGGGTCCAAAAATTCATACCCGAACCCGAAGAGACCCGTAATGTGCTTAACGGAACCGACCCGGACCCGTCTATTATTTCAAAAGCTGGACCCGGACCCGGACCCGTGAAGATCCGAGAAATGCCAAAAACGTAGTACCCGGAACCGACCTGGACCCGTCTATTATTTAAAAGCTGGAACCGAACCCGGCGTAAAGACACAGACCCGACTGGACCCTTTTGTCACATATTCCACAATAACTGATATTAACAAGTCAATAAACAAGTTATGAAAAATATAACTTTTTGTCTTACCTAGCCGTCGTCTCCCTTCCTTGTAACGTTACTTGTGATGCATTACATCCTTGCCAAAAAGTTAAATCCATGTTATTCCTCTCTTGTTATTCCAAGCATGCTTAATTCACTCATCATTTCAGCTTTAAAAGTCCACTTTATGTCACGGTGACGGATGACAAATGCGTCTTTGCAGATTTGCATTTCGACTCGAGTTAACTCGCATAATAACTTTGACTGTTTGCCTTTTTGAACTATAATAGCGATTGCTCGTTCGGTGGCCGCTGACGTCCGCATTATTTATTTGCTATAATCTCTGTGAGCGAGCCTGACCACCAAAACTTTAAGAAATAAGACGGTTCCTTCATATTATTATTAAAGTCAATCACAGCGGAAGCTCGGGTTGCCATAGAAATGACAATGAAAGTGGCTGGAGCAACCTGAAATATGAGCTTTTTTACGCAATTTGAGCATCATAGAAAACATTTGTGACAGTTCAACTGAGATTTTGTTGCTGATTTTAAATATATTATTTAAATATAATTTCAAATCAAACTTCAACAGTGCGTCACACGTAGACAGCACTTACTTTTTTCTCATGTTTGTCCACAATATGCATGAAGGATGCCCGGACAGAAGAGGTGCCGTGGGTTTAACTTCTTTATATTCGTTGTTTTTTAGCTTTTTTCACACATCACTCATGAAGGTAACCATTATTATTACCGTGCGCTTGCAGAGAGAGCGAGCGAGCGAGAGAGAGAGAGAGAGCGAGCGCGTGAGGCGAGCGAGCAAGAGAGAGAGAGATCGCTCGTGTTTTTCTTCTTTCTTTTTTTTAAACCTTATTTCCCGGCTCACACTTTTCTTATCCTAATTTTACAGTTGCAAGTTACAAAAAACACACAAGCAGTGCTGACTGACTCTGATCACGGGCAGGTGTTCTCCGAGTCCGGATCGACTCGGGTATTGCACACAATGTTAAACAGACCCGGGACCCGTAGTAATAGATTGGGACCCGACCCGGACCCGGCTGATCATTTAAAATATAGACCCGAACCCGTACGGGTCCCGGGTCCACGGGTCTCGGGGGCTCCGTGAAGACCTCTACTATGGAGACGCGATTGCCCGAATTTGGATCCAGATTTTACTTGGGAGGATGTTTGGGTAAATATAAAGGAGGCCTCTCGTAATCCTGACCACCAACAGTTTCATTTCAACTTTGTACATAGAACATATTTAACCCCTCGCAAGCTCCATTTAATGAAGAGATTAACCGACCCAGCTTGTACCCTATGTACCCTCAATGTACCAGGTACTTTCTTACATATGATGTGGGAATGCCCGCCTGTTGCTCAGTTTTGGACAGAGGTAGCATCCAGATTGTCTGATTTGGTTTCGGTTTCAGTAACAGCACCCGTAACAGTGCCTGTTTTGTTATTGAATAAGTTAACAATGTTGAATAAGTTAACAATGTTGAACACTAATATTCAGCATAAGCGCACAGTATTAGCTGGCCTCACAGCTGCTAAAAAGATGATTGCATTGAGATGGAAACCTCCTCATTCACTTTCTGTTAAATGTTGGATTCTTACATTTCTGGATGTGATCTTTTTAGAATTGTCTACTGCTCGAGTTAATGGTGCGAATGAAAAGAAAATCTGTAGTTGGAACACACTTGCTGAGTCACTGAAAGCCTGGTTAAGATAAATAATTTTTGTTTTATTTATTTAAATTTTTTGCCTGACTTGAGTTGTTTATTTGTTAATTTGAGCTCCTGAACTTGAGTAATTCCCTTTTATTTATATATAATTTATTTTATTTATATTTATTTATTTTTTCCCCTCCATATATTGTATATGTATGTAAACGTTATTTTATTTGTGTGTATATGTTATATGTATATTTGACTTTTTTTGTTGTTGTTCTTTTGAAATGCCTTGTAATATTTTGTTCTTTTCCTTCCAATAAACATTTGATCACAAAAAAAAAAGAAATTAATACTTTTTTTTCAGCAAGGATGCATTAAATTGATCAGAAGTGACAAAGAATGTTATCAACAAATGTTACAAAAGCTTTCTCTTTCAGATAAATGCTGTTCTTTTGAACTCTGTTCATCAAAGAATCCTGAAAAAAAGTACACAACTGTTTTCAACATTGAAAACATAACATAAATGTTTCTTTAGCAGAAAATCATCATATTAGAATGATTTCTGAAGGATCATGTGACACTGTGCTGAAAATTCAGCTTTGCCAACACAGTAATACCGTAAATAGCAATTTAAAACTCAAATAGAAAACAATTATTTTAAATTGTAGAAGTATTTAATTGTGTGTGTAATAGAATGTCCATATATTGACATATTTATTTCACAGATGGATAGTGACTGACAGATGAACAATTCCTTGCACTTTATTTATTGAATGTATTTGTAAACATTTGAAGAAAAACATACAGTTCCCTTTCGAAAGGGAACTCGCGCTGCGTCAGCTTGACGCTACGGGGAACGCCTCCAGCGTGACTGGTGCCTGAAATCACAATGAAAAAACTTCAATCCTATTGACCGGCGACAGCCTATGATGTCATCAAGGTGCGACCAGGAAGTATATAAGGGCACCTTGCCAACATGACAGTATCTCTTCGTCTTCAGGGACTGTTTTGCCTGTCTTCACGTGAAACGTCTACAAGAAGGATAACAATGAAGTGTGCTGAGGCCACTTTTGCAGAAGTGTGTTTTGAATGTGTAGCTTGCGCTTTGGTTACACACACACTTTGTGTTTACTGTCTGGGAGAAGAGCATGCAACTCGGCTGGACCTCTTCTTGAGGGGAGAGGTTTCAGCATCTGGGAAAGACCACGCTCAAGCTGAGGCTAAGCGGCGTCTGAAATGCGCTTCCCAGATGGATCTGGCTCGTCGCTTGGAGACAGTTATGGTTCTTGAGGACAATCCAGATCGCGAGAGGCTCGAGCAGAGGTTGGGTGAGTCAGTTAAAAATGCTGAAGCTTTCTAACCATCCTGTCCCATGTACGGGGAGTTGCTGGAAGTCATGGAACGCGCTGGGGGTAGACTGCAGCTGCCTTTGCGGCGCGTGAGGAGAAAGGTTTTTTTTTTTTTTTTTCTGTTTGGACGCTCAGCCTTTCTCCCTGATGCCCCGGTTTCGCCGTCTGAACTTTTTGGCACCTCTGTAGAGGCGGTGGTGGGAAAGTTCGGAGAGGCGAAGGCGCGCTCGGCGGCATTCAGGAGAAATGCATTCCGCTGAGGTCCGGGACCGCGCCCAGGCAGTCGGGTGTCCCCGGCCCGTCCCAGTCTGAGGGCTGGAGACTGGAATAGCGAGCCAGCGTCGCCTCTCGTGCGCCCCGCCGCGGAGGACCGGGGCGCAGGGGAGGCGGGACACCCGCGACAGGAAGAGGAAGGAAGCCGGGGCTGGTAACCGGAACCAGCACAGGCAGCAGACTCCACCCCCCGAGGAGCGCGGAGATGAACGCTGCCTTTTTTCCCTTCCTCTGGTTTTTCCCCCGGGCGCTTTTACATCAGGCCGGTGGCCTATGATGAGCAGAAAATGTAAGATTCTGCCGGCTCGCCTGGCTTGTTTGGAAAGCGCCCCCCTCAGGATGGCGGGCGGATACTAGCCTTATGGCTGGCTGGAAGCACCGCTGGGAGCGATCGGTGAGTCCCCCTCTCTGAGGGTGAAACATTTTCAAAACTATGTTTTTCAGAACTCCTATACCTTCGCTCGCCTGAGAGGGTTTCTGGGGAAATTTGGATCGCCGCTGGATCTTCGCAGGGCCTGCAGCTCCCCGTGAGTAAGCTAAGAACGATCTTCTTTGCAACATTATGTGGTTGTGTGTGAATACCTCACTTTCTGCTAGTAGAGTCGGCTGCCTCTCCGTGCTATGTTTTCCCCCACTATGTGGGTAACTGATTCGCGCTCTTGCCCGAGGGCTTGTAGTGTAAGAGGCGAGCTGTGTTTTTCCTAGCGTAAAAGTGGGAAGTAGCTGAAGACCGGGTATGCACTAACGCACGAGCTGTAGTGAGATCTGCGCCCAGCTCTGCGGGGCTTTGGGAAAAGGGTTTTTGGGGCCTCATTGTGTAATATTAGAGGTGATAATATTTCTTTCCCGGGCCCTGAGTAGATCTAGTGCGGACTTATGTCGCACCACTTGGCCTAGGCTTTGTCAAGGATGGGGGCGTTCCCTTTTAATGAAGATGTTCGCCCCTGGCCTGTCTTTTTATTCAAGAACATGGCGTTGTTTATGCATCCTTGTTTCAGCCTCCTCTGTTACAGAGTCGTCCGGCCAAGGCCCGCCCCCTTCTCTGCGTTCTGGGGTCACGTGTAATGCAGACGAGGTGTTGCAGGAGACAGCGACTTTGCCAGTGGTCGTGGGGTGGAATTAAGCGTCTTTCGCCGGTTTGCGACTAGACTTTATCTGCTGTTTCCGCCTTTCGGAGCTTGGTGGCTGCCATCTGCTGGCGGCCCCCGGCCTCTTCCTGGAGGATGGTACGGCCGGTGGATTTCACATTTCTGTGATATTGTTCCCTTGCTTTATGTCTCTGCTCCACCTCCTTTAGGGCCCGGGTCGAGCTGAACATCGGATAATCCTTCTGTCTGTACGGTTCTGGTCGGATGCTCCCCTGAGGCCCGAGCATTGCCAATGGCTGACGCCCTCGCACTTGTGTTGGCCGCTGCATGGAAAGAAATAGGCAGCCGCCCCTATGCAGGTGACGTAAGTTGTACTCCCCTCGCTTTAGAGGGTCTTTGTTTAAGCACTTCCGCTGAGTACACTGCTGTTGGCAATGTGATTAGGTCCATGTTTGTAGGCACTGCCCGAGAGACTGCGCCGTCCTGGGGGCCCTAGGACACGGCGATGCAAGTTGTCCCTAGCTGCCTCTGGGATGGAGCCAGCCCCAGGTGCGGGCGTAGGAGCCAGCTGGTTGTTAGTAGCCAGCTTGGGCAGTCTGGGCAGCTGGACTTCAGGACAGGTAGTAGGCGTTCCGGCCTCCTTGCAGGAAAGTCCCGACACCATGGCCCACGAGTGGGCCTCGGAGGCTCTTCTCCACTGGTGTCGACGTCAGCAGTGACCCGTCATTTGGCCCTGGGGATGAGTCCCCAGGTGTTAACTGGATTTCCAGGCCTTCGTCAGCAGCAGACAGCTGCCGTCAGCCCAGGTAGCAGCAGCCAGCCTTCTTAAAGTCTCGGCAGGATCCTTGGAATCTGCAGACCCCCTATTCGGGGGATAGGTCCTGCCAGGCCTCCCTGAGGGGTAGGCTCCCGGTCTGGGTTACCTTCGCTCAGGACCTAGGCCCTGTTCGGCCTCCCTGAGAGCCTGCTGTGGTCAGCAGGCGCTGCCTGGTCTCCCCCGAGGGGGCACCATAGGCATTAAGTCCCTCGACGGCTGGTACGAGCTGCTAAATAGGTGGTAGGCCCTACCGGGCCTCCCTATGGGCCTGCTGTGGGGAAGCAGGCTCACTCGACCTCCTCTGCGGATGGCGTTCCTGGGCCCCAGTCACTGTATGACTAGCACGAGTGCTAGGAGGTAGTAGGCCTCATCCGGCCTCCCTGAGTGACCCCCTTGGAGGGAGAAAGCGTAGCGAAGCGCTACGGACGGCATGTTCTGCTACTAGGTGGAGGCATTGCGCCTCCCTGGAATCGTTCCCTGGTCCCCAGTTTCGGTAACGGACCGTAGCATGGGCTGCTATCAGGAAAAGCTGCACGGGCTTCCCTGAAGGGATTCGCTTGGAGTAGTAGGCCCACGTGGCCTCCTCTGAGGGCACGCTCTGGTCTCGTGGTTTTCTGGAGGGGTCCAGTCACTGAGCAGAGGCCGGCTCCCCGGCCGCTGTGGTGAGCATGAAGTGCTGTGAGCGGCACGTTCTGCTGTCAGATGGTAGGCATGGTACCTCCCTGAGAGCGAGCTCCCGGTCCCCAGCCGCTGTGGTGAGCCTGAAGTGCTACGAGTAGCACATTCAGCTAGGCTGTGAGTGCCCGGTGTCTTTGCAGTTGGTAGGCCTGCTTGGCCTCCCTGATAAGCGAGTCCCTGGTCTTCCCAGCTACCTCGAGGGCAAGCACGACTGCGATCAGGTATCAGGCCCGTTTGGCCTTCCTGAGGATGAGCGCTACTGTGGATGCGCAAGCGGTCTATCAGGTTACCAGGTGGAGGCCTCTCTCGGCCTCCCTGGGGGACGAGTTCCCCAGGCGGGAACACACAACTGGCTTTATGCTGACAGCTAGTGGCCACCCGCTATCAGGCGCCGGTCTCTGGCCATTCGCGAGACCTGGAGGTGGTGTTCTTACCCTAGCACGACGAGACGTTACTGCTGCTATGCGGTCCCCACGGGAGGGGACTTTCATAGTTTGCCTACGGCATGGCTACCTACCAGGCATGCTTATGAGCTCCTCTCGAATGAGGGTCTACTATGAGCTTACGGCCGCTTGGCGCCGGTTAAGGGTTGTAGGCCCCTCGGGGCCTCCCTGGCATAATCAGCCTGTAAGGCCTCTGGCCTCCTAAGCACGTTTTAAAGTAGGTGCTTGGTAGATCCGAGGATCGAGCGGCTAAACTCCCCTCGCTAGCAAGGGTTATATAGCACTTCGCTGAGAGCTGCTCTCCGGGATAACCCGTCTCTGAGATCCGGCTAGTGGATGTCACTGCCTTTCTTGCAGCACCCTAGCGGGATGCCTCTTCGGAGGCGAGTACCAGAGGCTCTGTACTGTACAGACAGGGTTGACCGTATTACGTGTCCCATAACAGACTGGGTCACCTGGTCAGGTCTCCCTGGTGGCATTCGGTGAGAACCTCCCGAATAGTGACTGGCATAGGGTTCCCTCGTAGTTCCCTTAAAGGAACCCCTTCTAAGTCGAATGGGTGGTTCCAGGCCTTCGAGCAGGGCCTGGGAAGGACCTCATGTGTGTGAAGGTTCCTTCTTGGGCGATAGCTTGGGCTATGACCGTAGGGAGCGCTGTCACTGACAGCCTAATGTGACCAGAAGGGGAGTGGTTCAGGCATCTCAGTAGAATCTGCTTGTCTTGACAGTTGTCACTGCCAGTGGGCATGCACTCCCGTCGGCATGGCGGCGTTGGTATATCGTTCCCCGTAGCGTCAAGCTGACGCAGCGCGAGTTCCCTTTCGAAAGGGAACGTCTCAGGTTACGAATGTAACCATTGTTCCCTGAGAACAGGGAACGAGACGCTGCGTCGCTGTGCCATGCCGCAGGGCCTACCTGCCGAAAACAGTCCCTTCAGACGATGAGATACTGTCATGTTGGCAAGGTGCCCTTATATACTTCCTGGTCGCACCTTGATGACATCATAGGCTGTCGCCGGTCAATAGGATTGAAGTTTTTTCATTGTGATTTCAGGCACCAGTCACGCTGGAGGCGTTCCCCGTAGCGTCAAGCTGACGCAGCGTCTCGTTCCCTGTTCTCAGGGAACAATGGTTACATTCGTAACCTGAGACGTTTTTCACAATTGCTAAGACACTAAACCACTAAACCAAATTCTCAATAGCCTAAAACAATTTGTCGAATAAATCACTATTTCAGCAAAACATTAATAATTTTCAGACACTATTTGCAAATCTCCTGCACTCTTTTTGCAAAACTCTAAACACATTCTCACTCACTAAAACACATATCACACTGAGATACATTTGTGTCGCAAAACACTAGATGCGAAGCAAAAGCTAAACAGTTATCATCGTTTATACATAATGATTCAAAATTATTCACACTTATTTCTAATGATGTGATCAAACTAGGGGTGTCGCGATATACCGGTATTGACAATAACCGTGATATTGAAAACATGAAATATTGATAGTGTTAGTTGTGAATAGCACAACTAACTTGTATAATGCAATGCTAATCAACAAATCATTTATCACTGTATAGCTATAAAATAATCGAATTTCTGCCTCATTCTGTGATAAGAATTTGTATTTGTATTTTGATTAGGATATGCTATTTCTTTGATTTTGGTTCCAAATGTTGATGCAAGTTAACAGGTTAAGGTATTAGTGTTGTTAAAGTTTATTTATAATACTGTTGAACTTGACAGTATTTTTTCTCTCCTGGTTATTCCTTAGGTAGTCAAAGAAGCCAGAGAAAGGCTTCTAAATTGTTGTATGCAATGTGATTCATTGGCTAAAAAAGAAAGCAAAACACATAATACATTTTTACAAAACACATGTGGTTGTAAAAACATTTGCAGTAGCAAAGGAAGCTAAAGCGAAATGACCTGTACCATGATGGTAGCTGAACAAACTCAGGGTTACTGGACTAGTTTCGAGTTGACAAAACCAAACCAATCCAATCCAATCTGGCTTTGTTGGTACCATGATGCTGATCATCAGCTTTCTCTGTCAATTTAGGCTTTGATTCTGAGTTTGTGGAGAGTGTGCGCATGAAAGTGTGACATCAGTAGTGAACAGCAAATCACATGCCTTTCAACACAGAGAAAGTGTGATTAACTTCTCGCGAGAGAGCCAACATATTTCAAAACTCTTCTTCTGAAGATTAAGAGATTGAAGTAAAGAATTCAAATGCATTTACACAGAAGAAAATACTTTTTCATGAAAGAGGATAAATAAATAAAATATCTTGCTAAAGTTGTGAAATCAGTTTATATAGTTGAGAGATATATCGAATATATACTATATACTAGAGACTCGAACATGCAAGGACACATTTTTAAAGCTTTATCTATTTATTCTACAGCTTGTTGCATATTATCTGTATATATTAAATTAATTTAAACTAAAAGCTTAATCATTTATGAACTAAAATTGCTTGTCTGTAATGGATTATGGGCATATGATTATATATATATATATATATATATATATATATATATATATATATATATATATATATATATATATATATATATATATAAAATATATCATTATATAAATTAATTATGAATCGTTTAAAGTTATATTAAGTAATTATCATTAAAGTCAGACAATAAATATTTTTAAATCATATAGTGACCTTTAATTTGGAGCAAGAGAAACTGGGGGAGTTGATACCGTTGAAATTCTGCAGCAGAGCGATGACATCTCAGATCATTACTTAGTATCATGTATACTTAATTTAGCTAAGGTTGCAAAGCCGCCCCCTCGCTTTAAAAATGGCAGGACAATCACTGCCGCTACTAAAGATTGCTTTTTAAATAATCTTCCTCATCAGTATCATCTGCTCAGCATCCCAGATAGTATAGGAGAACTCGATGTTGCAACAGAAACTATTGACTCTCTCTTTTCCAGTACTTTAGACACAGTTGCTCCTCTGCGCTTAAAGAAGATTAAAGAAAATAGTCCAACGCCGTGGTACAACGAGCACACCCGGGCCCTTAAAACAGCAGCCAGAAAAATGGAGCGCAGCTGGAAGAAAACAAAATTAGAGGTATTTCGTAATTCGTGGAAAGAGCACATGATCACATACAGAAAGGCCGTAAAAACTGCTAGATCTACTTATTTCTCAACTCTCTTGGAAGAAAACAAACACAACCCAAGGTATTTATTCGATACAGTGGCTAAATTAACCAAAAATAAAGCTTCAACTTCTGATGATTGTAAACAGCACAGCAGTAATGACTTTATGAACTTCTTCACATGTAAGATTGATAATATTAGGAAAATTTTTTTAACCATGCAGCCGTCTACTACAGCATCACATCAGACAGAGCATTGTAGT